>NC_090935.1:1444615749-1444918779 GCF_040938575.1 Ambystoma mexicanum | reverse complement strand
CTAGCACGAAGGACTTCAAGACTCGTTCCTCACTACTCTAGTACGCAAACCTTGTAATGGTATATTCCATTGCACCCTCCCCTACTTTACCCAATATTCTTTCCCTGGACACATTTTCGCTCTATTTTCTGGGGCTCCCTGAACTGAGTACCTTGGCATGTCTGGTACCACACAAGACACAGCTAAAATAAAGGCCAAAATGAAGAGATGCCTGGGCACCCCTAAAGTTACCCTGGGCACCCCTAAAGTTGCCATGCGCATTCCTGAAGTTAGCCACATTGAGCAAAAGCTGCAGTAAATCTGGTTGTGTGTTTATTTTCCACCCTACAACCACTATGATGTCAAAAACGTGGCTATGCGTGTATTACCCCTCATTACATTCCTACTACGTGAGATGAAGTGTCCCGAGACAGTCTCCCAATAACACCCTTTCCAAAAAGCTTGAGTCTGGAAGAAAGGCAGACCTTCCACAGTCCCTCTTCCATGTTTAGCTTTCCTGTTCCATTTAAGTAGGTCTCTAGCTGGCCCTTTCCAGGAGAGTAGTGTGGAGGAAGGATACTCATGTTGATCTCCTCAGCAGGGCTTTTCCCTCCTCCGTTCACTTTCCGCTGAGCCGATCTGTATCATGGATTTCCGTAGGGATGCGTGCCTTCGAAATCACACCCCTTCCACTTTGAGGGGTAAATGGGCCACCATGTAGGCCTTCTTCATAAACTTGGCGGTGTTGGGTGACTGAGAGTACCTGGTCATGAAGTTTCTGTAGAGCTTTGATCGCATGCCTCCTCCTGTCCATCCCACCCATTGTCTGACCTCCCACTGGTGCTAAGGTACCTCCATAAGGAAACATTTGAGCTCCTGCCAATTTCCCACTCATCCGTTTGTCACACATGGATGCCTTCCGGCTCCCCTTCACTTGGCATCACAAGGAGAGTGTGATCAGGGTTTCCTGTGTCAGGTGCCCTATCTCCAATTCTTCGAGGACAAGGTCACTCTGGGCCTCATTAGGAGGTCGGCGGCCACAGAATGAACGCCGGTAAGGGACCGGCACCGTTCATTCCGGGCCGCGCTATTACATGGTCTGCAGCGGGTCCCGCTCTGGAACACCTGGTCAGACCAGGCGTCCTTAGCGGGACCCGCTAGCAGTCCAGGATACTAACAACAGGCCCGTCATTAACGGGCCCGTTGTTAGCATCCTCCCCATTCCCATTGAGCCCTATGGGGGCTCAAATGGGAATCGGGATGTACCGGGTCCGGGCCCCGCGAAAGGGATTTACCGGGCCATCCAAGGTCTAAAAGCAGCATGGCTACCTCCATACTCGTAATAAGGCCCTCTGTGTTTCTCCCCATTCTTTCAACCCAAAGTCATGTCTTCCTTACACAGGAGTGTTTCTCTGAAAGACACAGGGGACCCCACACTTTGGATGGGAGTATTACTTTAGATTTGGATAACGGAAAGACATCCAAAGGAAACGATTCAAGAAGTATGGTATCAAGGATTTTATTGAACCTGATATTAATTTAATATATCAACCAAATCGTGATTAAATCTGCACTTGTGAAAACAATTTACATAGCAGGAAACAACTTTTATTAAAAAGAACACATCTATATAATAAAATTCATCTTATTCACTCATCCAAGCATACAACCTCATCCATCCATTAGACAAACCACTCATACTAAACACCAATCAATATACAATGTAAAATCTATAAGGAATTCATCACAGTTAATTCATCTGAAATATTTATAGAAAAGAGTATGAAATCAGAGCCACAACAGGTAACATCAGTGGCATAAGTGATTGAGATGGGTCCCAGAATTTTTTGACCACGACCTCATCTTAGTCCAAACTCAACCGGTTTCGACGTATATACTTTAGTGTAGTGACGTCTTCATCAGGAGTACAAAAGTATATTCTAACATAAGGAAAAGAAAGAAACACAGATGGGACACATCAATATATGAAACCCCTAAACTTGGAAAGAAAACATATAACATCAATAATAAAATTGATATATATAATGAAAAAATTAAAAAATTAAATAAAACAATGGGTAATCATGTACAAGAGCCTGCTGCCACCCCGTGGTAACTCTGGGATGGGCCTGAGGTGTCTGGTAGAAAGTAGTGCTACCCTCTTATATTGGTGTCTCTGGGAGGCAGATACGATGTAAAACCAGGTCATAAGCAGAGTCACAGATATACACACAAATGACAAGGCCAATGTATAAAACCTTCACTATTGCGGCCCGTGAATAGAACACAAAAGTCACATACTTAAGATTGTACCAGTGGTGTAAGGGCATGACCGCAAAGAATATAAGTATAAACTAACCTTCATTCATATAGTAAAAGGCTGTGCGTCTTTGCCTTTAATTAAACACTGGGTCCACTTGTATACACTAGATAACAACGTCCCAGTCGAAGTTCCTGCAGTTATTTTAAGTGCGTGAACACCAAAGTTCTTCTCTGCAAAGTGTAAACAAACATTTACACAATTGGCTCCCACTGTACAGATCATAAATTAAAATGTACAAGGGTGAGCTAACAGGTCTTACCAGGAATGTCCAAACACTCGTTGAGCCCGCCGCCATAGATGTGAAGATGAATCCCCGGATCCAGGGAGGGCTGCGCCTGATATTATATGGGCCTAAACACGACACAAACATTTAAGTGTGTGAAAAAGTACCCAATTGTTCTTACAATTATATTATTCACTAGACTCAAACGGAAGCTACTGCAAATTAATAAATTAAGTGCATAAACCAAAACCAGCTAATATGTGCAATATCTAATTATGGTTAATCGAATTTAGCTTACTGAAAAGATTACTTTTTTGGAAATTTAAACTAAAATTGCTCAATCTATCTGACTTCACACGAATTTACTTTGCTGGGGTATCGCCTATAGAAGACCCAAAGATGTGGGGCTCCTTTCTGTATGTAGTAAAGGCAAAAAACGATTCGAAAGAACACCCATGCAGCTGAGTATTTACCTTAAGCGAAGGAACTCTCCGGTTCTCGCGGCAGCTAGTCACCCGTATAGCAGCTGGGTCCAATTGAAAGTAGCGTGCAACAGAGTATCACCGTTTCAAAGATGTTAATATACGCGTGGAAAGCATCATGTGATCACGTAGTCAACCACGTGACCACAAACTGAACTGGTCTACGTGCTGCGTGGCCATACGATCTTAGAAGAAAGACACGCAAAATTGAGCAACAAAATGGTGTACTACACGACATGTCCACACGATCGTGAGGAAAAGACCGTAATTAGAGCATGACAGATATGGAAATAACGCACACTGTGGCAAAACATTTAGAAAAAGACGATCTCTGTCATGTATGGGCAAGATTTTAGTTTATGCACATTATAATGAGTGCTGAAAATATTGTAAAAACAACATTTAATGCCTTTCTTAAGATTAGAACGGTCCAAATATGTCAGATATTGTGGCGAGTAGTGTTTAGTTACTCGAGTTCCATGGTTCCAGGGTATTAAGGCCCAATGTTAGTGTTTTTAGATTAAATATCCACATTTGTTCTTTGTAATCTAAGTTTTTTAATAGTTGGGATTGATTTTGTGCATATACTTTTTCTATGCAAAACCATTCCACCTGGTCAGCCGTATGACCCATCTCAATAAAATGGATTACCATTGGAGCATTGAGGTTTCGAGTTCTAATCTTAGAACGGTGTTCGTTAATGCGGGTACTCACTTCTCTAGTTGTTTTGCCTACATAAAACAACTGACATGGGCAGCGAATGGCATAAATGACATTCTTACTTTTACAAGTGGTAAAAGTGCGGAGGGTCCACTTTCTAGTCTGTGATTCAAATGACATAGTTTTTTTAGAAAACTTACATGCGACACATGAAGTACAAGGGTAGTGTCCCACCACTGGGTTGGAATTAGTATCGCGAATTGTATGCACTTTAGGAAAAGTTCTACTGGCACGAGTAATCTTTTGCTTCAAATTTTTACCTTTTTTGAAAGCAAATAGAGGTCTGGGTATAGATGTTCCTGAAGTGTTAAGGATTCGCCAGTTTTTTAGAATAATACCTCTAATAGCATTGCTATGTTGACAAAAGGTTGAGACACATACTAGTTCATCTTTCTTTTCAATGTCTCGCTTAGGTGTCAATAGAAGATCTCGGTTGGTATATCGAGCTCTCTTTTTGGAATTTTTTATAAGTTTCTTTGGATATCCCCGTTCTAATAGTCTTTTTTCCAAAATCGCTGCATGTTTAGCAAAATCTGCGATATCTGTGCAATTACGGCGCAGCCGTAAGAACATCCCATATGGTAAGTTACAAAGTAAACTAGCTGGATGTTGGCTCTCGTATTTCAACGTAGTATTTCTCTCTGTGGGTTTTCTATGTAATTCTGTACAGAGATGCCCTTCTTTGACAAAGATAGATAAATCCAAGAAAGGAATTCTGTATACTGAATATTCAAAAGTAAAATGAATATCTAAGTCTATCTCATTAAGCCATTGAACAAATGAAGTCAATGATGTTGATGAGCCTTCCCAAATCATAAATATGTCGTCGATATATCGAGGGTATACCTTGATTTGACCCCTAAATGGGTTGAATGTTGACAGAATTTTTTCTTCCTCCAAAAGTGCCATGAAAATAGTGGCAAGGTTGGGTGCAAAAGTACACCCCATTGCTGTCCCTTTACATTGCAAGAAGAATTCCTCCTTAAATTTAAAGAAACTATTCTTAAGAACTAACTCTGCTGCTTTACATAGGAATTCTGTGGGAACCAAGTGTGGTTGCACGCGCCGGTCTAGCATTATGCGCAGGCTCTCCACCGCTCTATCCTGAGGGATATTTGTATAAAGCGCTTCAATATCAAGCGTGACTAGAATTTGAGTGCTGGGATCAAATGCTTTTGTTTCCACCAGATTAATAACATCTCTTGAGTCAAGGAGAAAAGTGGGCGTGGCCATCGCCAGTGGTTTAATGAAAAAATCAATATATTTCGACAGGGGTTCAAGTAATGAACCACATCCCGAGACTATAGGTCGTCCTGGGGGGTTCTCAATGTCTTTATGTATTTTAGGCATAATGTAAAATAAAGGTATGCGATCTTCCGAGAGGTTGATGAATTCAACCTCTTTAGTGGAAAGGAACCCCAATTGGTTTCCTTCCTCGGTGAGTTTAAGTACCTTTAATTTAATCATTTCTGATGGATCTTTCATTAAATTAGAATAGTGCCCAGGGATGTGTAGAAGTCTCAGGGCTTCTTGATCATAGCGATCAGCATCCCAGACAACTATCCCACCACCCTTATCTGCAGCCTTGATGACTATGGACTGATCCGAGGCTAATCTCTCAATAGCTTCGAACTCGGAAAGCCTCAAATTGGGTCCTTGTCGGTTTCTTGGGTGGCGGATAACTTTTTCTATTTCTTTGAGAACTAATTTTTCAAAGATCAAGACCTCTGAGGGCAGATCATTAGAGTTGGGGGTAAAAGTGGAAGGTCTTGAAAAGCCTGAGATATTAGGTTCTCTAGGAATCATATTATTCGAAAAGAAGAACTTTAATCTCACTTTACGCAAAAAACCTTTTACTTCACTTATGATTGACATTGCGCTTGGATTTTGAGTAGGAACAAAAGATAGACCACATTTAAGAATTGATGTTTCCGCAGGTGTTAATGTACGGGAGGATAAATTAAAGATTGGCATTGTTTCATTTACCACCTGTACGCTCGATTCCGGGTCTGGAAATCCCGGTGCATCATCCCTTGTCCCGGAGTGCTCTGCATCGGCATGTTGTGTGTCATTTGACCTTGGGAGATATTTCTGCGGCCTCTTCGGCCGCCCCTTCCTCGAAAAGGGTGGTTACCCGAGGCTTGATTGCTCGATTCCTCATTGCCTGAATTACTGGAAGAAGTATCTGAAAATGTCACCCATCTTTTTTTATTTGTATTATTGGGTCCCATATTCCAATTGGTATTAGTTTTCCAAGCCGTCTGGGGATTAAAATCTTCTGCTAGATAGGGATACACCAATTCTTTCTTAAATAATGAAATATCCTTTTTAAGTTTATTAGTCTTTTTTTCAATAGTAAGCTTCTTGAATTCCTGAAAAGATTTTTCAATCTGTTCAAACTTTTGTTTAGATTCCACAATCAGAGTGTTTGTCAAAAAAGATTTTTCTTGCTCAGCCAACGTTTCTTGTATCTTCCCACTAACTCTTTGGGCTGTAGTTATGGTTAATACTAGTAAATCACGGCTGCATTTGGTCGCAACTTGACTGAAAGCCACTTTATAGTCATTATCATCCAGAAAAAGGCATGGGATAATTTTAACCTGTAGACCTTGTGGAATAATGCTGGATCTCAAATATTCCTTAAGTATATGGCCATGCATTTCTGTGCGGAATTGCTTCTTCTTTAAATTCAGAAGGGCATCTCCTGTGGCGCCTTGATTTGATATTGGTAATTGTAAATTTTCAAAGAATGATGGACCTTGAATAAGTTCTGTTATCTGTGCCTCCGAGAAGGAGATGGTATCTGTTTCTGCCATGACCTGGGGAAAATCCACCAGTCCGGAGTACACCAAAATGACACACCCAGTGCAATAAATGTGAAAAAAGTTAAACTATCCTAAATAGGAAAAAACATTACAGTGTTAAAGAATATATATATAACCTGTACAGCCAAGGGCTGGAAATATGTGTTTCTCTGAAAGACACAGGGGACCCCACACTTTGGATGGGAGTATTACTTTAGATTTGGATAACGGAAAGACATCCAAAGGAAACGATTCAAGAAGTATGGTATCAAGGATTTTATTGAACCTGATATTAATTTAATATATCAACCAAATCGTGATTAAATCTGCACTTGTGAAAACAATTTACATAGCAGGAAACAACTTTTATTAAAAAGAACACATCTATATAATAAAATTCATCTTATTCACTCATCCAAGCATACAACCTCATCCATCCATTAGACAAACCACTCATACTAAACACCAATCAATATACAATGTAAAATCTATAAGGAATTCATCACAGTTAATTCATCTGAAATATTTATAGAAAAGAGTATGAAATCAGAGCCACAACAGGTAACATCAGTGGCATAAGTGATTGAGATGGGTCCCAGAATTTTTTGACCACGACCTCATCTTAGTCCAAACTCAACCGGTTTCGACGTATATACTTTAGTGTAGTGACGTCTTCATCAGGAGTACAAAAGTATATTCTAACATAAGGAAAAGAAAGAAACACAGATGGGACACATCAATATATGAAACCCCTAAACTTGGAAAGAAAACATATAACATCAATAATAAAATTGATATATATAATGAAAAAATTAAAAAATTAAATAAAACAATGGGTAATCATGTACAAGAGCCTGCTGCCACCCCGTGGTAACTCTGGGATGGGCCTGAGGTGTCTGGTAGAAAGTAGTGCTACCCTCTTATATTGGTGTCTCTGGGAGGCAGATACGATGTAAAACCAGGTCATAAGCAGAGTCACAGATATACACACAAATGACAAGGCCAATGTATAAAACCTTCACTATTGCGGCCCGTGAATAGAACACAAAAGTCACATACTTAAGATTGTACCAGTGGTGTAAGGGCATGACCGCAAAGAATATAAGTATAAACTAACCTTCATTCATATAGTAAAAGGCTGTGCGTCTTTGCCTTTAATTAAACACTGGGTCCACTTGTATACACTAGATAACAACGTCCCAGTCGAAGTTCCTGCAGTTATTTTAAGTGCGTGAACACCAAAGTTCTTCTCTGCAAAGTGTAAACAAACATTTACACAATTGGCTCCCACTGTACAGATCATAAATTAAAATGTACAAGGGTGAGCTAACAGGTCTTACCAGGAATGTCCAAACACTCGTTGAGCCCGCCGCCATAGATGTGAAGATGAATCCCCGGATCCAGGGAGGGCTGCGCCTGATATTATATGGGCCTAAACACGACACAAACATTTAAGTGTGTGAAAAAGTACCCAATTGTTCTTACAATTATATTATTCACTAGACTCAAACGGAAGCTACTGCAAATTAATAAATTAAGTGCATAAACCAAAACCAGCTAATATGTGCAATATCTAATTATGGTTAATCGAATTTAGCTTACTGAAAAGATTACTTTTTTGGAAATTTAAACTAAAATTGCTCAATCTATCTGACTTCACACGAATTTACTTTGCTGGGGTATCGCCTATAGAAGACCCAAAGATGTGGGGCTCCTTTCTGTATGTAGTAAAGGCAAAAAACGATTCGAAAGAACACCCATGCAGCTGAGTATTTACCTTAAGCGAAGGAACTCTCCGGTTCTCGCGGCAGCTAGTCACCCGTATAGCAGCTGGGTCCAATTGAAAGTAGCGTGCAACAGAGTATCACCGTTTCAAAGATGTTAATATACGCGTGGAAAGCATCATGTGATCACGTAGTCAACCACGTGACCACAAACTGAACTGGTCTACGTGCTGCGTGGCCATACGATCTTAGAAGAAAGACACGCAAAATTGAGCAACAAAATGGTGTACTACACGACATGTCCACACGATCGTGAGGAAAAGACCGTAATTAGAGCATGACAGATATGGAAATAACGCACACTGTGGCAAAACATTTAGAAAAAGACGATCTCTGTCATGTATGGGCAAGATTTTAGTTTATGCACATTATAATGAGTGCTGAAAATATTGTAAAAACAACATTTAATGCCTTTCTTAAGATTAGAACGGTCCAAATATGTCAGATATTGTGGCGAGTAGTGTTTAGTTACTCGAGTTCATTATTTAAGAAAGAATTGGTGTATCCCTATCTAGCAGAAGATTTTAATCCCCAGACGGCTTGGAAAACTAATACCAATTGGAATATGGGACCCAATAATACAAATAAAAAAAGATGGGTGACATTTTCAGATACTTCTTCCAGTAATTCAGGCAATGAGGAATCGAGCAATCAAGCCTCGGGTAACCACCCTTTTCGAGGAAGGGGCGGCCGAAGAGGCCGCAGAAATATCTCCCAAGGTCAAATGACACACAACATGCCGATGCAGAGCACTCCGGGACAAGGGATGATGCACCGGGATTTCCAGACCCGGAATCGAGCGTACAGGTGGTAAATGAAACAATGCCAATCTTTAATTTATCCTCCCGTACATTAACACCTGCGGAAACATCAATTCTTAAATGTGGTCTATCTTTTGTTCCTACTCAAAATCCAAGCGCAATGTCAATCATAAGTGAAGTAAAAGGTTTTTTGCGTAAAGTGAGATTAAAGTTCTTCTTTTCGAATAATATGATTCCTAGAGAACCTAATATCTCAGGCTTTTCAAGACCTTCCACTTTTACCCCCAACTCTAATGATCTGCCCTCAGAGGTCTTGATCTTTGAAAAATTAGTTCTCAAAGAAATAGAAAAAGTTATCCGCCACCCAAGAAACCGACAAGGACCCAATTTGAGGCTTTCCGAGTTCGAAGCTATTGAGAGATTAGCCTCGGATCAGTCCATAGTCATCAAGGCTGCAGATAAGGGTGGTGGGATAGTTGTCTGGGATGCTGATCGCTATGATCAAGAAGCCCTGAGACTTCTACACATCCCTGGGCACTATTCTAATTTAATGAAAGATCCATCAGAAATGATTAAATTAAAGGTACTTAAACTCACCGAGGAAGGAAACCAATTGGGGTTCCTTTCCACTAAAGAGGTTGAATTCATCAACCTCTCGGAAGATCGAATACCTTTATTTTACATTATGCCTAAAATACATAAAGACATTGAGAACCCCCCAGGACGACCTATAGTCTCGGGATGTGGTTCATTACTTGAACCCCTGTCGAAATATATTGATTTTTTCATTAAACCACTGGCGATGGCCACGCCCACTTTTCTCCTTGACTCAAGAGATGTTATTAATCTGGTGGAAACAAAAGCATTTGATCCCAGCACTCAAATTCTAGTCACGCTTGATATTGAAGCGCTTTATACAAATATCCCTCAGGATAGAGCGGTGGAGAGCCTGCGCATAATGCTAGACCGGCGCGTGCAACCACACTTGGTTCCCACAGAATTCCTATGTAAAGCAGCAGAGTTAGTTCTTAAGAATAGTTTCTTTAAATTTAAGGAGGAATTCTTCTTGCAATGTAAAGGGACAGCAATGGGGTGTACTTTTGCACCCAACCTTGCCACTATTTTCATGGCACTTTTGGAGGAAGAAAAAATTCTGTCAACATTCAACCCATTTAGGGGTCAAATCAAGGTATACCGTCGATATATCGACGACATATTTATGATTTGGGAAGGCTCATCAACATCATTGACTTCATTTGTTCAATGGCTTAATGAGATAGACTTAGATATTCATTTTACTTTTGAATATTCAGTATACAGAATTCCTTTCTTGGATTTATCTATCTTTGTCAAAGAAGGGCATCTCTGTACAGAATTACATAGAAAACCCACAGAGAGAAATACTACGTTGAAATACGAGAGCCAACATCCAGCTAGTTTACTTTGTAACTTACCATATGGGATGTTCTTACGGCTGCGCCGTAATTGCACAGATATCGCAGATTTTGCTAAACATGCAGCGATTTTGGAAAAAAGACTATTAGAACGGGGATATCCAAAGAAACTTATAAAAAATTCCAAAAAGAGAGCTCGATATACCAACCGAGATCTTCTATTGACACCTAAGCGAGACATTGAAAAGAAAGATGAACTAGTATGTGTCTCAACCTTTTGTCAACATAGCAATGCTATTAGAGGTATTATTCTAAAAAACTGGCGAATCCTTAACACTTCAGGAACATCTATACCCAGACCTCTATTTGCTTTCAAAAAAGGTAAAAATTTGAAGCAAAAGATTACTCGTGCCAGTAGAACTTTTCCTAAAGTGCATACAATTCGCGATACTAATTCCAACCCAGTGGTGGGACACTACCCTTGTACTTCATGTGTCGCATGTAAGTTTTCTAAAAAAACTATGTCATTTGAATCACAGACTAGAAAGTGGACCCTCCGCACTTTTACCACTTGTAAAAGTAAGAATGTCATTTATGCCATTCGCTGCCCATGTCAGTTGTTTTATGTAGGCAAAACAACTAGAGAAGTGAGTACCCGCATTAACGAACACCGTTCTAAGATTAGAACTCGAAACCTCAATGCTCCAATGGTAATCCATTTTATTGAGATGGGTCATACGGCTGACCAGGTGGAATGGTTTTGCATAGAAAAAGTATATGCACAAAATCAATCCCAACTATTAAAAAACTTAGATTACAAAGAACAAATGTGGATATTTAATCTAAAAACACTAACATTGGGCCTTAATACCCTGGAACCATGGAACTCGAGTAACTAAACACTACTCGCCACAATATCTGACATATTTGGACCGTTCTAATCTTAAGAAAGGCATTAAATGTTGTTTTTACAATATTTTCAGCACTCATTATAATGTGCATAAACTAAAATCTTGCCCATACATGACAGAGATCGTCTTTTTCTAAATGTTTTGCCACAGTGTGCGTTATTTCCATATCTGTCATGCTCTAATTACGGTCTTTTCCTCACGATCGTGTGGACATGTCGTGTAGTACACCATTTTGTTGCTCAATTTTGCGTGTCTTTCTTCTAAGATCGTATGGCCACGCAGCACGTAGACCAGTTCAGTTTGTGGTCACGTGGTTGACTACGTGATCACATGATGCTTTCCACGCGTATATTAACATCTTTGAAACGGTGATACTCTGTTGCACGCTACTTTCAATTGGACCCAGCTGCTATACGGGTGACTAGCTGCCGCGAGAACCGGAGAGTTCCTTCGCTTAAGGTAAATACTCAGCTGCATGGGTGTTCTTTCGAATCGTTTTTTGCCTTTACTACATACAGAAAGGAGCCCCACATCTTTGGGTCTTCTATAGGCGATACCCCAGCAAAGTAAATTCGTGTGAAGTCAGATAGATTGAGCAATTTTAGTTTAAATTTCCAAAAAAGTAATCTTTTCAGTAAGCTAAATTCGATTAACCATAATTAGATATTGCACATATTAGCTGGTTTTGGTTTATGCACTTAATTTATTAATTTGCAGTAGCTTCCGTTTGAGTCTAGTGAATAATATAATTGTAAGAACAATTGGGTACTTTTTCACACACTTAAATGTTTGTGTCGTGTTTAGGCCCATATAATATCAGGCGCAGCCCTCCCTGGATCCGGGGATTCATCTTCACATCTATGGCGGCGGGCTCAACGAGTGTTTGGACATTCCTGGTAAGACCTGTTAGCTCACCCTTGTACATTTTAATTTATGATCTGTACAGTGGGAGCCAATTGTGTAAATGTTTGTTTACACTTTGCAGAGAAGAACTTTGGTGTTCACGCACTTAAAATAACTGCAGGAACTTCGACTGGGACGTTGTTATCTAGTGTATACAAGTGGACCCAGTGTTTAATTAAAGGCAAAGACGCACAGCCTTTTACTATATGAATGAAGGTTAGTTTATACTTATATTCTTTGCGGTCATGCCCTTACACCACTGGTACAATCTTAAGTATGTGACTTTTGTGTTCTATTCACGGGCCGCAATAGTGAAGGTTTTATACATTGGCCTTGTCATTTGTGTGTATATCTGTGACTCTGCTTATGACCTGGTTTTACATCGTATCTGCCTCCCAGAGACACCAATATAAGAGGGTAGCACTACTTTCTACCAGACACCTCAGGCCCATCCCAGAGTTACCACGGGGTGGCAGCAGGCTCTTGTACATGATTACCCATTGTTTTATTTAATTTTTTAATTTTTTCATTATATATATCAATTTTATTATTGATGTTATATGTTTTCTTTCCAAGTTTAGGGGTTTCATATATTGATGTGTCCCATCTGTGTTTCTTTCTTTTCCTTATGTTAGAATATACTTTTGTACTCCTGATGAAGACGTCACTACACTAAAGTATATACGTCGAAACCGGTTGAGTTTGGACTAAGATGAGGTCGTGGTCAAAAAATTCTGGGACCCATCTCAATCACTTATGCCACTGATGTTACCTGTTGTGGCTCTGATTTCATACTCTTTTCTATAAATATTTCAGATGAATTAACTGTGATGAATTCCTTATAGATTTTACATTGTATATTGATTGGTGTTTAGTATGAGTGGTTTGTCTAATGGATGGATGAGGTTGTATGCTTGGATGAGTGAATAAGATGAATTTTATTATATAGATGTGTTCTTTTTAATAAAAGTTGTTTCCTGCTATGTAAATTGTTTTCACAAGTGCAGATTTAATCACGATTTGGTTGATATATTAAATTAATATCAGGTTCAATAAAATCCTTGATACCATACTTCTTGAATCGTTTCCTTTGGATGTCTTTCCGTTATCCAAATTCCTTACACAGGAAACATGAGGTAGTCTTAAAATGGTACTCTCAGCACAATCTCACCTTTGACTCAGCAAAGACACACTGGGCCTCATTATAATAGTGGCGGGAACGGTATGAATGGTGCCGGCAAGGCACCGGCACTGGTCATACCGTCCCGCCACATTACGAGTTCTGCTCGCAGGTCCCTGCCAGCCCGCCAGGTCTTACCTGGTTGGCTGTGCGGCACCCGCAAGCAGAACTCGTGATTGCACCGGCACCGTTATAAACGGTGCCGGTGCAACCATGCTCCCCACCCCCATTCTGCCCTATGGGGCAGAATGGGGATCGGGAGCCCGGCAATACCACCACCCGCGAATGGGCAATTACCGGCCCTTTCTTCTCGTAAGGGGCCGGTTATTGCCCAATCGCGGGTGGTGGGGCCGGTAGCGAGCATGGCGGTAGCCGTGCCTGCCATACAGGCACAGCTACCGCCATGCTGGTAATGAGGCCCACTGACTGACAGAATTATCCTTCACAAGCTGGATTCCTCTACCAATGATCCCCTTCGCCTCCCTTCCTTCTCTTTTGAGCCCCTTGAAAAAGTCAGTAACCTTGCCAATCACAGCATATTCAACCTTCCCAGATCCACTTTCCCCTCCCCCACAGATAGCAGGCAGGGAACCTCGCAATGTACAGGAGGCCCTGCTCCAGGTTCCTGGTAACACAGGGATCTGAGGCACCTGTTGCTACAATCAGTAGGTGGAGCAGACTGGCAACTTCTACCACCTACAGGTTACAGGGGTTCCCACTCCCGTCTTCCTCCAGGTCAGGACTCCTCGAGGGGTAGCTGCCTCCTGCGCAGTCTTCATCGGGACATCTATTCAGGATATATGCAAGGCAGCAACCTGGGCGGTCCCTTCCACCTTCATGATACAATAAAAACTGAGGTTGCAGGGGGGCTGGGGAGGTCAACATCCACCCAATTTCGAAGTCAGTGCTTTCTGCATTGTATCTCCATTGAAGTCAGCTGCTCACCATGTGACCTTCAATGTGGACATTTGTTTTGATACAGAGATATGGATTGGGAAGTTCTCACACAGTAAGGACTTGACAAGGAAAACGGACAAAGGGGTAATAGCCCGACTACTTACCAGTAAACTCAATTACACTGAGTCCTAGTCTTCCTCATTACAGTCCGACGCCCCCCATACATATACACCTGGGGGGGAGAGCCCATCACAAATTGTGTTGCCCAGCAGGGGCACGGTCAGTGTGGAGGGTCCTGCTACAGCAGGCCCTCCACCTGCTTTGCAGCGCCAACGTCACATTTCAATGACACACACAGCAGGTAGGGGTCCATGGTCTAGCCGGACCTGGCTCGTCCCTTTTATGATATTGGTCACATTCTCACCACCATTTGACCATCACACGAGCCCTGGGAGATACCATGCTCCCAAGAAGGGGTGACACACCATAGCGGACAGAGTGGCTAGCAGCAGGAAACAATGTAACAGTTTGCCCGCGCTACTGCCGCCATGATTTCAAGTGATGTCATGGTGCCATCTCTAAAACCACAGCCAGAGAGCTAGAGCTAGTCACTCACTCGCCAGATGCCAGCGGTAGCACGAGTGACTCCGGTCGGGGCCTGGAGGCCCTCTGGACTAGCGTTGGGTGCCGACGGTGGTGCGGGTGCCATTTGGCAACTGATTTCTGGCCTGGTCGTCTGTCGTACTCGGATAAGCCTCCAGTGGCCTACTAGGCCTACCATGCAGGCTGCTGCCAGGCTGGCTGACGGTTGACCGATTTGCTGCTCGTTGCGTGTGCCGCGGCAGCAGGTAAGGTACCCTACCCCCCACCAAAACATGCATCATCCAGCCTGTTTAACTCTTATCCTGAGTCCTCCTGACTCTCACATGCTCCATCTCCAGGCTATCTAGCGCCCCCCAATGTTACCTCACCTGTCTCTCGCCTCCCCATGACTTTTTGGCCTAGTCTTCCTCTGACTCCAGTCTCCCCCATGTCATCACCAGCATACCCCTTCATTCACTCACCCTCACCACGGAACCTGCCCCTTCTTCCCCAATGCCCCTGCCACCAGCCTGCACCTTCTCCATTCCTATTTCTCGAGACTCGAAACTCCGTCCTTTTGCCATCATCAGACCCTCATTTTCACCCTCACCCACCCCTTCTTCACCCAGGCACCTTCCTCTTCCCCCCAAACACCTCCTCTGCTGCGGCACTTTCAGATGGCCTCTGGGAGTGCAGCCAAGTGCTATGCAAGCAGCCGGGCATGCACACAAACTCGCCGGGAGTGCTGAACCCCCTCTGGGGCATCCAAGCGCTGTGAATGGCAAGCGTTACTATTAGCAAAGGTACTACTGAATGAATGAACCTCAGAAAGATTAACGGGCAAAAAGGCGAGTCAAACATGGAGCCCGTAGATTGCATACAGATCTCTGCAACAGGCACATTGTCACACTGAGCTGTGTTTCACATACCAGTAGTTAGAAGCTGAGCAGGAAACAGAAATTAATGAGAATGACACTGCTCGTGGCGGCCCTTCTGAAACTTCCCAGAGGTGGTATTAGGTGCTACACAATAGCCTATCTACGTCGTTGTGCCAAATATTGACACCCTCTAATGAAACAACTCACCTCCCACCACTGGTGGCTGGTATCTTTGCAAACCAGGCACTGCCCCCTTCTTTTTATGCTAGGTGAAACATTTAAGCTTTGATTAAACAAACATATTTACATCTTTCACCTGGAGTCGTGCATACCCCTGCAGCGGCATAATCATGATGGACATTGCGCACACGTGGTGGCCTGGGCTGGGCCTGCGTGTGGCTTGCCCTGTCCTTTGTTAAGGAGCTTTAAGGGGGGAACACCCTCAGCATTGCTCGTAGGGGCCCCCCAAATGTTGTGCTTGACCACTGCAAAAGGCTAGCCCCTAATGCTGACATTAGCGTGCCATGGAATGTGCATTGGGATTAGTAGGTGGCTAGTACTTTGTGGACGGTCCCTAATCGCCTCGCCTGTCCTGGGGCATGAGTCCTGGCAGCCAGCTTGTGATGTAAGTTCCTTCAGCTGCCCTGCCTCGCGCTGAGTTTCCGGCACTTGCGCTGTATTTTGAATAAACGCAGTCAGCAGAGCAGATTAAAGATTTGGCAGAGGAGCGTCGGCTGCAGTGAAAGAGGGCCAAGGGAATTTGGGGTTGGGGTGGGACATATGTGCGTACTAGTATGCAACAATTGTTTATTTTGGCATAACAACCACCTCTCACTTTCCTACGCCCTCTTCACCCACTAAACCATCCCCCACCTTTTTGTTTACAGATCCGCCTGAGCGCCTGGAGACCAACTCTGTTGGTGATGGTGCGCTATATAAATACCTTTAACATTACCATAATACAATAATATGCTGGCTACATCATGATTTGCTCCCAGAACATGTATGAGGAGAGCTATTTGCTACTTTAAGTGCTGGAATATTCCATTTGTTACTGAGGCATACATGGCAGTTTATTATCACTTTGACTTCTGTAAACTGGCACTCGTTTCAAAATGTATTTTGAATGGTAGCCCAAACCACTCTGAAGCGGTGAGTGTTCATCCTTTGCCACACTCCTGCATCCAACATGAAACGTATTTATGCCGAACCAGTTCACCATTTCTCCAGCTATCATCGTTGTAAAAAAACAGGATGCTGCTGAGGCAGACTGGGCACAATGTCTGATGAATGGAAGTCCATTCCAACATATTTGTTCTTCTGCATTTGCTGTGCATCTTTCTAGCAGGGCAACTGACACGATTTCATTCGTTTTTCCTTGACTAACTCCTTTATGCCCAATTGCGACCAGTGGTGGGCATCTTCGCCATTGCGGATGGATGGCGCACATTTGGAAACACCTGTATGATAGGATATGATAAGTTATTTATATTGCGCTCGTACACAAGTGTTTCAGAGCGCAACAAGGCAAGGGAGGGGAACAGGGGAGAACAAAAACAACGATCTTACTAGGCCCGGTGACATTGAGAACGCGCAAGTGCATGGGAAAGGGAAAGAGGAAAAAGTGCACGGAAGTGGGAGAGTGGAAAGTGCGGAGCAGAGGAGAAACATAAATAATAATAAATACAAATAAATAAATAATAGAGGCAATAAATAGTGGTAGTGCAGCCAGCAAGTGGCAAGTGCTGTGATATAGGAAGCAGACTGGGTAGGTCTGATAAGTGCAAAAAAGAAGAAAAAAAGGAGGTGTGGGGGACAGTATTGGTACAGATACAGTCCCAGTGCAAGGGGTGGCCAGGAAGCAATGCAGGAGGGTGGCCGGGTGAGTAGGTACCTGGGCCAAGGGGGCAGAGGGTAGCCAGGAGCACGGTGCCAAGAGAGCAGATCAGTAGGGGAGAGGGGGAAGGAAGGCAGAAGCAAAGAGGAAGGTCTTGAGGTGCTTCCAGAACCGGAGATGGTAGCATGAATACCTAAAGATTTGAATTATCTCGATGTGACGAATCAACTTCCGGGGCAGCAGTGGTCCAGGGGTGAATATCGGTTTCTAAACCATCAATCAATCCCACACCTCTAGTACACCAGGAGGGATCCAAACTGATTGGAATACAAGTGAATTATAAGAACTCCTTGTCCAATTGTGGTAACATGGACGGAACGGCAGGCTTATGTCCGCAAGGTCGTGGATCGTTGGTTAGTTGCAACACAGCGGAAACACAATTATTACCCAGTGATAAAAGGGACTGTCCAGTCAAGGTTGTATAAAAATGTCTACTTTATTATGACTACAACAGACAGTTCTAGCACACTACAAATACGACCCACCCTGTAAAGGAACACAGAGGACAGACAGTTTCACAAAGGAACGGGGTGCACTCTGGATACTGACAGGAGGGTAGTTGGTAAAGTAATCAGTTTTACAGTTCAAGGTTTTTGGTTTCAGTATCAAGGGGGCAAAGGGTCGTAACTGTCTCTAGGGGCCTTCGGAGAAGGACCTGGTGCAGAAACATAATGTACCTGGTGCTGAGGAAGTTCTTGATGCTCGACAGCGTCGAAGCAGTTCCAGGACGCTTCGCAGCCCTTGAGACAGAGTTAGTGGCGGAAGACAGCTGCAGGCATGTAGTTGGGCAAGCGAGGCTGGACAGACATCTGCAGAATGTCCGGCGCGGTGACTCTGGGGCCAAGAATCGCTGTCTCTGTGCTGGTTGGTGGATCTGGAATGCTAGTCGATGTGTCTCGGATGGCTCTGTTGACTGTGGCGTGACAACAGTCAGCAGTGCAGCCGGATGCGGTTGGAGGACTCGACTGTCTCAAAAATGTCCTTAAAAGATGGACGCTGGATGATGCTGGTCTGGCACTCCTCCTAGATTCTTTGCAGGGCTTGTGTATTTCAAGGCATACGGCCCAAAGCTCAGGAGAGTGATTGCAGGCAACAGCCTTGTCCTTAGTCCAGAGACTCTTCGGCACTTCCCACAGAGGAAGCTTGCTGGCAGAACCTAGCAGGGCATGCTGTGTGCTGGCTGGGTGCCGGTTCCGGTGCTGCTGGACAGGTCCTCTGTTCCCTGGGAGATGTCTAGGGGAGGGATCTTGCTTCTCTCTTGGAACTCCTGGCCTTCCTTCACTGGCGGAAGATGTTAGGTAGGCTGTACCTTCAGCTCGCGTCCAAATGAGTCCTTCTTCTTACTCCTTTCAAAGTCTTCAGATTATCTGCTAAGTGAGGGTTTCAGCTTTATTTTAAAGCCAAATGGGCCCCAGTGATTGGTGCAGGCTAAGCCCACCTTAATGAACCTATCCTGGGTCCCCACTAACAATCTTCTGTTATGCATGAGGTCAGAACCGTAGTGCTCTGCAACAGGAGAGACAAGGGGGTGACAACATATAACTAAGTCCCACCAATCTCCCTGTCTGTCACATTCCAGCTGAATATGACAGGAGAAGACGGCGCCTGTAGGCTGTGTCTTCCTGGAGTACATGTGACTATGCGTTTTGTGTGGGAAGCAGATGGACTGTGTGTGGAATGGCCTTACACAGTCCTCGGAGGTTGGTCTCCCATCATTCCTTTTCAATATTAAAAAAATCAAAAATGTCCAGGTAATCGCACTCTTCCCCGTGCGGATGGTCGAATTCCTCACAGTTGTATCTTAATGAACAAAATAATGAAAGTCATTCAGAATGGTTGTCAAAATTGAGTTAAAGTCATGACCTTCTCCTAATTGCATTTTCAAGGGGCACTGCGCCAACTGAAGGAAATGCATCTTTCATGTTTACTGCAGTATGTTCTGTCCATACTGCATTTCTGCTAAATGCAACTCCTGATAATGGAATAAATCCACACATTTCATTGTTTAAAAAGCTATGTTGGCAATGGAAATGCTTTTCATTTGTTAGTTATGTTATGCTACGTTATGTTATTTGGGTATTTGTATCCCACCTGATTGCCATTGGCTGCAGTTTATTAGTAGTACCGTATTCAGTAGCCCCTTAGATCACTAAGAAACATATGTTCTTTTCTGGGTATTTTTGACAAATATTGGTGAAATATGTGTAATGTTGACAGGGTTTTCTCAAAAAGGTTCTCAGCGGGTTGAACCTCCCACCCTTCCTCCCCCCAATACCCAATTGGTCAAATTCAGGCTCGGTCGCTCGCTAATGTATAATTAAATAAAATATGTGCCACCACTTTTTAAGCCCACTAGCTACCCCGTCAGTTTGTCAGCTCAACAACCACAAGCAAGTGGCCGTATGGCTAATGTGGCAAACAGGTAGCTCTCCAGCTGCTGATTAAATACAATTTCTCAAGCCACAGCTGTCTTGTCCAAATGCTTTTCTTTGTCTAATATAACCTCATAAAGTATTGCCTAGCACTATTGGATGAATGGTCACACTTTGGAGTGGCAGTATAGCTGCATGTTAGTAGTACTCCAAATGAGTATGAGCAGTATACTATGCAATATTAATGCTAGAAAGCGTGACGTGGCACGTGCGTTCCTATGATATAGACAAATGATATGGTTGTCTAAACTTGCCATGGGCTCTAGCCCCGGATCTTTTACAAACCTAGCAACACTCATGGTACTATGACAGGGCTGGGGTTTCCACCAGGTTCAAGCTTACTGGAAAGAGTGATATTGGGCGTCTGTCTTGGCAGACTTCGCCTTACGTAGTAAGAACCGTGACGAGGAGGACCAGGACTCAGTGTAATGAAGATTACTGGTAAGCCATTGAGGCATAAAGAATTCTTTTGTGCTGACCTGCACCTTATTGTCAGAATGCCAGATGGTTGTGCATCTCTTTCACTTAACCTATCTACCTGGACTTGTTCGATGTGCTTTGAGAGACATCTTTCCTTCAACAAAGTGCCATTGATAACATATTCGAAGAGAAACCACTTTGCACTGCCTGCGACAGCCCTGGTTATAATAGGCCAACCAGTAATGGCTGTTGAGGAAATTTGGAATAATGAAGTGGTGTATTGTTTCGCGAGGCTTCCGGGTCCCGTTGAAAGATACGTACAGATTCCGTTGGCTCCATCATAGCTCTCAACCATTTGTCTTGCAAAGGCGGGTGAAATCACCCGATTTTGTTTCTGGCGGGTGAGACGCCCATTGGAATGAATGGGCGTGCAGGAGGCCTGGCGGGTGAGTCAGCCCTTTGCAAGGCGGGTGACACCCGCCAAAAGCGGGTGAGTTGAGAGCTATGTGGGTGAGTTGAGAGCTATGGCTCCATTGACTTCATGTTTTGTCTTTCGAGGTCTGTGCCTCAGGGCTCCATTTTAACAAATGTTCGTATGAAACATGATTTATTACACATGAATAGTGGTTGTATGAATGTTTCATCTAACGTAAACACTAGAGCGCGTTCAGTACAATGGGCACTTGTCCTCGTGAAGCGCTGTTCTTTATCTTATTAGCCTATGGGACAATGACGCAGCTGTTCCACTCCAGAATGGAGGCTGGGTTATGCTCGCTTCATTGTATGACTTTTCTCTGGGGGCTGGTTTGCCGTCTTTAAGACGTGTAGTTGTAAAGAATGTTTCTGTGTAATACATGTAGTATTGATGATGAGCCATTGTGTCATTTTGCACCGTTTAACTTGTATACCACATTAGGTGGTCACAAATCGTGCGAAGACACATAGGGATCGCCTGTGCTAGCTGAGTCGCCTCGTGTAAACGTGTAAGAATGTGCAGAGTTGCTAAAGACAGCAAACTTGACCTTGTGGTGTATAAAATATGCTGCAGTTTCATGAAAGAAAAACTTGGATTACTTAATGTGAATCTTCATTACTCACAGTGCAATTCCTCCTCGTCACAGTACTTATGAGGTACCAACCACCACCATGTATTTTTTTATGCCCTGCCCTGTTCACCGAAGTTAAAATACACCATATAACCCAGCATCCCATCATTATTTTTCAGCCATTACATTGTTGCCCATTTCATCCTCATGAGGGTGGGATTAGGGAGTCATAAGTGCTGTGAGGAGGGAGAGTTGGATTTCGAGTAATGAAGATTACATGTACATAATCAGTGCTTTATATCTGCATCCTCACTCTTCCTTGTGCCAGTACTTAGTTATGAGGAATACCAAAGCCACAGATGAATTGGCCTAATAGAAAATACTCAGACAAGAAAGTATGTTGTTTGTGCACCCAATCAGTGATTTATTTCTCTTTTTGGCAAACTGAGATGTCTGTCATTAATACCTGAGGCAAATGCACTCAGCCGTTATCAGTCCATGCACATTGAGCAATAGTGCCGTAAGTGTTAGGTGCCGCTCTACAATGTCCTGGATAGAAACTCCCTATGCTTCAGCCTAGGATGGGACATCTCGCTAGTCGATCTTCTGTGTACTGATGGGGAAGAGGAGTGCCTGTAGACATATTTGCCCCATTGGTTGTTTCCCCATATTGTAATTGGTTATTTATAACACGCTTAATACCCAGAGGTCTCTAAGCGTGGACCCAGGCATCTAACCTGTGTTGCTCTGTGTGGACTTGCTTCCAAGGCGAGCATGTTGCCCCTGAGCTATCCATCTGCTGATTGTTAGGCATTCTTGCCCGGAAGAGGACTCCAGAAAGTTCTGAGGAGACGCTGACTTTTCGACAGCAGCTCTTCTGTCCTGGGATGCTCATTCCCATCTGTTTGCATCCAGTGTAGTCCACTGAACCTCCACTGGAGAGGCTGGATTCTGAAAATAATCTGCTAAAACAATTCCTTGTGACTGCAGTACTGTGCATAAAGGGTACAGCAAAGAAGAATGCCATGCCCCCCGAAGCCCTCACCCCTAAATATAGGGGTGGCAGTGATACACACACGCACACACACACAAACACTTTCACCTGCGCATTTAGACATAATTCATGATACAACTCCTTGCATGCACGCATTCATAACAAACACCAACATACATACATAAATACATGCATACAATACATACATGCATTCATACGCATTGCGTTTGATAAAAACACTTATACCACTACCATACCTGCATGCACCCACAACATGCGCCCGCGCGTCAACGGGTAGGACAGATGGCCCTCCAATCCTCTCCGCAATGTAAGCACACTGACTGACCGGAGAGAACACACCTTGTGTCAGTAAGTCATTGTGACTACGCTGCTAGCGCAGAAATGAGAGGCAGCGGGCCAGTCGTCTGCCACCCCACTGCCTCCCATTATTATGCGCAATGTTTGTTGTGTAGCCGAAAGGGCTTGGCAAAACAAAAACAAAAAAACGTAGCGGGAAGCGTAACGGGAGATGCGCCGCTGCTCGGAACAGGCTGTGGGATGTCTCAACCCACGCATCCAAGCCCTGCAACATCACTAGGCATTGCTGGCAGCAGAAACATCAGAATGGCCACTGGAAAGCATGCTGCTCGCCAGAAATCACCAGAAAATGCGCAGTGAAAACCTGAAAAATAGGCTGCCAACAGGAGATCAATGCCAAAAACCATCATTGGGCTACCCACAAAGCAGCCTGAAACCACTTGGAAAGAGCAAAATCTCTGCCAAGGTATACAGAGCTGTCTCAAAAATCTGTTTTTATTTGGTGTCAAATTAGCTAAATTCATGGCTCACAAACCACATAAAAAGATCCAACCTCCTTGTTGGGTGTTCCACATCATTATACTGCAAGACTCCACATAAATCCAATGTCAGAAAGAATCATGTGTTATTAGAACAAAATCCACTTTTTAAAGATATTTGATGGAAAGACAGCTGTCAAAATGGGTGTAGTACCGTTACTCGCCTCTGTCAGGTGCTGGCGATTTATAATTCTGACAGGAGAGCTGTGTTTCAGAAGTTAAATATGCCAAAGAAGAGAATTCCATCAAAATGCCAAATAGAGTGCCACACGTTGATTTAATGTGGAAAAAGACTTGATTTAAGATATGTTGCTTATCTTAAGTTTATAAATGTTATATTTCTTTTTACAAGGAAGTATGTTACAATTGATCAGAAAGTAACTTGTTGCAGTTGAAACTCCAAAAGGCTTGCTTCCCATGAGAACCCTTCACACCTTTTCCCTGGACAAAGGAAGCCTCCCCTGCACTTGGATAAGAGATTGATAGACTGGTGTGAACTGGAACTGGGGAGTGGCACCCTGGCCTGTTGTTCTCAGTCAAGACAATGGATTCTTTGGGATTAATAGAATATGCTGATTTGGGTGTGACTGGTCAACAACTGCTCTGGGAGAGACTGGACATGTGACCTCTGAGGCAGCCAGATTTAGGGGCGGAGACAAAACATTGTGGATTCAGATAGCCCAGCAAATATATGTTTTAGAAAATTGCGTATAATAAATTTTACCAAGCTGACAAAAATATGAAATTTTGGGATTCTTAAAATGAAAAATTCACCCACAATTTAAGACTAAGCTGGACGCTGCGTGATGTTCTGAGACCAAACCCCAGAATTATTAATATTGCAGCTGCAGTGTTTTCGCTATGAACATAAGAATTTACAGGAATGTGCCCAGAGAGGATATGTATGCATGTATCAAATTTGGTGCAGAACCAATATTGGGAAACTCACCAAAAGCGCAAATAAGTTGTCATTTCGGAACTAAAGCTCGTAGGAACATGGGACTTGAACAGAGACATGCCTTAATTAATCTGTGATGTTTATATGTATTATGAACAACTTGTGTATCTGGGAAATATGTTTTTTGGGTAAAATTAATTTTCTCTGTAAAAGCAAAGGGGAGGGATTTCAGTTAAGCCATAAACATGACTCATTCTGACACGCTGATCTTTTCTCCAGTCAGGGGACAGAGAATCCTCTAACCTATCAAATCCTTAGGGGGTTGGGCATAGAGAATCAGCCTACCCACCCCCTTTGGAAACACATAAATAGGAACTGCTGAGACCCAGATGACACACTCATTTTTTCCACTACTCACCGATTCCTGCGAAGCACTCTGCCAGACCAAATCCAGACGATATCCAGACAGAGACTCCAGACTCCAGATCTAGATCCAGAGACCAGAACTCTATAACCCAGACTCTAGAACATTGAAGCAGAGAGGCCTAAACCAAAAGCTGAATCCTTCTCAGCAGGCCTGTAGAATCTAGCAACCTGATTCTCACATTCAACAGCAGGGCTGAGCTGTTCTATTCTAGCCAAGAACCCTGTGCTAGAACCAAGGTCCAGACCCAGAAAGCAGAGCTGTATCCAAGACCCGTCAGATCCAGTTCAAGAGGCCGCAGACCACCGTGCAGTGCTGAACGCAGAACCCAGAGGGCCTGGGACCTGTCCGGTAGCGAGAGTGAAGCCAAACCCCTTGACCAGATCTTTGACGAGGCCCATTCCATTCCAAAGCTAGGAGGGAGTGTCTAGTCTAGAACTGTCCATAACCAAGCTCTTAGTTTAAAGTAATCCTCTTTCATCCTTTTTAACCTGTCCAGAACTGCATTATAGAATCTTGTGTCCATCCTGCTGATTTCAAATCTTTAAAGCGCATCTGTCATTTCTGAAATCTTATTTGTATTTCTGCAAAATCTACCTTCACAAAAACATCTGTAACTTTTGCACCGCCCGTCCTAGAAGCGAAATTTAACTGTCATGTTAAAGCTAAGATCGGAAGCTTTCCAACAAACCCAAAACGACATTCCAATTCATTATAGTTTTTCCGTACAAATTGCCACGAATTGCAATTTGGCTCAATTTCATTTTCTGTCAAAATAGCTGCTCCTTGTTCTCAATTGCTGAAATTCGTTTTCAATTTGATAATCATTCATGAATCATTGCTAGTGTTGACCTGAACCAATCTCAAGTAACTATCACTCATCCTGAATCTCTTTTAGTGAATTAAAATCAATTGTGCATATTTTCACTTTCACTGCAATCACATTCAAAAGTATTTTTGCCTGTTTTAAAATCATACCTGTTTCTCTAAGCTTCCTCGGGGAACTGGGATTGAACTGCATTCTTAATTGTCTTCCTGAAACCTGTGTGCCCTCATTTCCATCTCTTCATATTGCATAGGGGGGGATTGAGTAGTCACAGGGGAAAAAGTGACCATATTGTCTTTTGTTGAAATCATATCAAGTTATTTCTGGGTTGCATTCTTTCCCATTATTGCAGTTTCGTGAATCATATAAAGTATTCTCTGCTACAGTATCCTTCATATTCATACTCCTAAGTGATTAAAGAGATTGTTAATTTTGTAATATTACCCATTGTCGATTACCGTCCAGATTCATAATTGTGCTATTCAGTTATTCTTTTGTTCATAAAAGTGTGATATATATATTTTTAATTCTTCAAATAAACCTTTTAATTTGCAAAACAAACCTACTTCTTGGCTCAGTG
Source organism: Ambystoma mexicanum (assembly GCF_040938575.1). Taxonomy (NCBI): domain Eukaryota; kingdom Metazoa; phylum Chordata; class Amphibia; order Caudata; family Ambystomatidae; genus Ambystoma; species Ambystoma mexicanum. The sequence continues at coordinate 1,444,892,584 of NC_090935.1, read as the reverse complement.
AGGTAAGGGGGATCCAAAGAGAGGGGTGTTATATAAGGGTTCATCATCCAGATTTAATGAATTTTGACATCAAAATATATAAATAAGGGCTTCCATTGGGCATCCCTTCCTAAGCATTGACTTAGTTGGATTGTTGGATTGAAGTCACTTACAAGGCAGCACTGTACCTCGTACAAAAAAAGCACACAGGGTACTGTGCTGCCTCACCCAGGGGAGGGGCCACCATACCACTCAGGAGAGCCACCACTGGTCTATTATAAACCCTCAAATGATCGGGTCCCCTGGCCTCTTCAAACCCTAGAGAAAGCTGTGGGCTGAGACCCCGTCTCTACAGACCCTGTCTTGAACGTTCCAGGGTCCCCAGTGTGGAATACTGAAGACCTGGCTCCCAAGAACTTTTCTGAGAGGGCAATGGGAGGGTGGAACTAAAACAGCAGCACCGTTGCTACGTAAGAAAAGGAAGCCATGACCTTCACAGCCAGAATGGAACCTGCAGGGTTATCTCAGTTTAGCAACATGGATGTTAATGGAAGAGGAGTAAGGCATATTGCAGCCCTTCTCAGGGCCATCTTAAGCACTTTTGGGGCCCTGGCCACGGACATCTTTGGGGCACCCTCCACCAAACCAACGGAATTAAGTGATCAAGAATATCTGGCTGCGCCCCCTCACCCCAATTTTGAAAGGTTTAGGAAATGGCAATTTTGGGAGGTTAGGCAATACAAGATTAAATGAGATGCCCAGGATCACACATTTGTTAAGGGGTGAAGCTGGGATGTGTGCCAACTCTGAAACATCTGCATTTGAACACTTTCTTTTCCAGTTCTTGCCATGAGCTAAAATAATCTCATTTTATAAAACTGACTTGGAAAGTACACAAATCACGTTACCAAACATGACCATTTTTAAAAGCAAAATATTATAGAAGGGTGTTACGCAAAATGGGAATGATTCTACCTCAATTCTCTCAATCATCAAGTGAAGTATATAAGTACCAGCATAACAATCCATGTGATTGAACAGATTTAATGTGAGTTTGTCTTTTGTATTTTAAGCCTTTAAATACTTCGAAAACACTGGTATGTGAAACAGCCATTTATAAACGTGCAGAAAAACCATTGACTTTTCCAAAAAAGCAAACCGTTCTTTGTGTCAAATGAGCAAACCTTAAAATATGCTTGCCCGAGGCCTGCAACATCTGGTACGCTATCTCTTCTGTCAATCACCCCTTCCAACCAAATGGCCTACATAAGAAGAAAGATCAAGTAATGGGCCAAATGATGCTACCAGCATGCGAGGAGGCAAATTTCACAAAAGACAGTACAGTAATGTACGAGATATTAGAAGATTTGACCAGGATCACGGTATCGTCTGCTGCCAGGATGCAAGCATGAACACTTTGTTTCCACAGTCTTGAATTTAGATACTTATTCACCTTGTGGACTAACAGTTTATGCTCACCATTGGATGTGACTGCTCAGTTTTACAACACCCCATCTGAACAAACCAATCTCTAGACCTTCACCACACAAATGAGATGTTCGTTTTCATAGCAACCCCATCTGGTGCAGGGACATTGCCGATTATATTGTGATGCAAAACCAAGTACAAAAGCAGGCAGGTCTATAAACTTCAGACACAGGAAAGGCTCAGCCAGTTTTGCGTGAATGTGCTATTCTAATCTTGCATTTGAACATGTATTTCTGCAACGAGTGCTTAACACGCTGAGCTAACTTCTGAAACATTGTGCCGCCCAATTTATCAATATGCATTTCAACTTGGGCTATTGCACATGATCGACATAATTCCCACAGGAAGGAAAGCATGCTACAAGAGTTGTGCCGTAAGGAAAACACAAACTATGTATATACCACAGTGAACACAGAAAGCATTACACAATGAATTGATCAAGGCAGAAAGTACTTGTCAAAACAGATAGGCAATAGGTTTAAAGGCTCAGCAGCACATCATAAAATATCCTGACATGTGTTATTTAAGTCTGGTTAAGAATGGAATCTTACTTGTTTACATCATGCAACCTTCTGTGGTCATCTCCAAGGTGGGGGCCAGGGGCAAGTGCCCCTTTTGCCCTCCCATAAAACGTCTCTGGCCCTTCTGGCCATTGGATCATTTTTGTGTCTTCCATTTATGCCTTTGATCATGGACATCTTGGGCCGAGTAGAGGAAGCTGAGGAATTTGAGGGGAGGCAAAAAGGTCTAGAACTGGGATTCCGAACCTCAGGCCCAGTCGTTAGACCATTTCCCTCCTCACTTGCCATGCTGAAGAAGGGAAGACTCTGCTCCGATGGACGGTTTATAGTAATAGCCTCGAAAACAAAGGGTCGAATTACAAAAGCATCGAATACAAACCCTTGACATCCTATATTTTACATATAAAAGTGCAATTCCATTGAAACCAGTCAATCGACAATATACATGGACTGGTTTCAATGGAAAGGCACTTGTGTATGTAAAAAGCAGCATTTTCATGCATTTTTGTGTTACTTTAAAACGTTACATGCCGCTGTCCAGTGCTGAAATTTTAGCACTAGCCAGCCCCTTGTAACGTTTTAATACGTTTTAATTATTTTTAACTAACCCTAGCCCCAACCCGAACCCTAACCCTAACCCTAGCGCCAACCCTAACCCTAACCCTATTTTAACCCTTAAACTAACCCAAGCTCCAACCCCAACCCCAACCCTAACCCTAGCCCCTAATACTTACCATTACATGTCGATGGAACCATCAAAATATTTTCAATGAAATGGCCATTCTATGGAATGGTATTTCGATGGAAAACATTCTATGGTTTGTGTTTCGAGGGTTTGTGATTCGATAGAATGACCGGATACCGTCTGAACCCTTGATGTGGACGGCCCTGAGGGACAAGAGGTTCTGCTTGATCCACTCCCCCAGCTCTCTTGCCAGGATTTACAGAGGCCTGGTCCAGTTCCCCAATCTGTTGATGTATCCCTTCGCTGGTGTATTGTCTGCATGCATCACCATGGCTCTCCCCTGAATGTGAGGATAAAAGGCGTGGACTGCCCTGAAGGCTGCCATGAGCATCTTCCAGTGGGAGCCATGCATTGCCTTATCTCATTCCACTTCTCCTGATGTCGGAGGCCTTCCACTGTGGCCGGACAGCCCATGTCACTGGTGTCTGTAGCATGCGTGATGGGTAAGGGCTGTTTTAGTGGACATTCCTTTGGCAAGTTGTCAAGATTTAGCCACCAATGCAACTGGTCTTCAAAAACTGGGCCAATGGGATCAGAGCCGAGAAATCCTTGGATGCTGGTTCCCAGTGTTTGTGCAGTGGTGACAACAGTGATCTCTTATGAATTCTTGCCCAGGCACCACGAAGACGCAGAATGCCACATGACCCAGCACGTGCAAACATGTCCTGGACGCTGCGTTATCCAATTCCTCCATCTTCCTCATCACTGTCCGCAATCACACAACTCTGTCTTATGGCAACATCACCACCCCCCTGGAGGTCCAGAAGCATGCTTATATGAACTAGAGGTCCTGAGATAGGACCATGAGAGATGTGTCTCTGTTCATCAGCAGCCATAATGATTCCAGAGTTCTACAAAAACCGCTTAGCTACTCCGCCATCAAGGGCCTGAGCAACAATTGTCAAGGTTCTAGATTGCCTGAAGTCACCTCTTGTGAAGGAAAGATATCACTAAACCCAGAACTTTCATGAATATGTGAGCAGCTGCTTTTAGCCCAAATGAGAGTGCTCAGAACCGGAAGTGCACATTTGCCACTCCAAACCTTTGAAACCTCCAATGTTGAACTCCAGGAGAGACACCATGAGAAACTAAGGTTGCAGGAAACTGCTCAGATGGCCTAAGGTGCAGAAGACAAGCAGAGTGGTGACCCTTTGCCTGAAGATGACTCCCAAGCTGACTGGCAGCCGCAAGGAATTCAGAGGCTTACACTACACAAAGATGGCTATTCTGAGGAAACCGAATCACTAATGAAACTCTGCATTCTGGGAACTGAAGTATGAGGTCACGTGTACAAAGAAGGCTGAAATGATGCACTCTGACAACTCGAGTAAGAAACCCCAAAGCATCAGAAATAAATGAAGAAGAAGAACTGAACAAAAGTGTGAAAGGTTTCATTCTGAGAACTAAATAATCACAACTATGCAAACGAGAATTGAACTACAGGTGACCTGATTCAAAACAGGGTAAGAGATGAGGTAACATGAATACATGTTGAATTCTGACAACTGCTGAATTAAGGAGTAATGAAATAAACGTTTCTTTAATTAAACACAAGTTTGTTATACGTGTTTAACTGCCACCACTGCTGTCACAGGTTTCCCCCTTATCACCTGTCTTTGTTTGTGGGAGTTCTTCAATGGAGTTTTCTTTCGTAGAGTTCAGGTCTTGTATAACCCTGAGTGCAGGTCCTCAGGTTCCAGCGTGCGTTCAGCGTTCCGAGTCCTGGGAACGTTCAGATGTCCGGGAGGTCCGAGAAAATCCAGGAAAACAGTAAAGAGTGTACACGGAAGACGAGTGCACGGATACAAGGAGGAAAAAAGGTGGGGGAATGAAGGAGGAGGAAATTAGGGGAACCGGGAACCAGGATTCAAAGGAGAAACACAAGCGAACTACGGCAGCACACGTCTAGCCACAGCAAGCAGTAGCGTTGAGACGTGGAGGGCTACGGGGGCGTGTCCGCTTTATAGAACGTAATGCGTACAGCACGGGAACTGGTAAACAGTATTCCGCATTCGGCGGCCATGTTGGGAGTACTGTTTAGTGCAAGCCCTTATGGGTCAGGGACCAGGAAGTCCAGAAAGGACGCGTCTGATGGTTCATGACAGCTGCGCCACAGTGGGTAGCTTTGGGTTCTATATTTGTTTTCCCCTTTTAGCTTTTCTATTGGATTGCCAGAGGATTGTGAGCAATAAAGCCTGCCACAGAACTCTGCAGGCTTTGGCCAGGTTGCTGAAATGCGCCATGCCAGCATCCAGGGTATACGGTACTCCAGGTTTCTGGATGCATACTGGGATAATGGCACTTTTGTTCAAATAATTTCCACAAATACCAGGTGGACCCATGTAATACTCACAGCATGAGCCAGGCCTCATTTTCTCAAATGTATGGGCCTACAAGTACCAGCATGAAAACATTAAGAGTGGCTTAAGGTTTGTTGTGTGGCATGGGGCCACTTGGCAGTTATGCCTATGTCGTGCTCCTCACCCTCCCTCTCCTTCAAAATGTCTTGTGGAGTTACCAGTTGAAAATTTGACATAGGGTCCTTTTGGTGTGTGGCCAGGCCCGGCTCCAGGAATATTTATCTGGTTGGCCCAGTTTTGTGGTCAGAGGGGCTCAAATTCCCTATGGTACTAGGAGCACCCTAAAGAAAGTGCTGGCATTGATTCAGATTTCCCAGATCCGTGATCCAGCAAAAAAGTCTTCTCAGATCTGGAAAAATACATTTGCACCACTCTATAAAAAACAGCAAAAAGAGAAGCAAGGAAAATAGTGTTTCAACATCAATCTACCTATCTTCCCTTCCCATCTGCTCTCCCCTTGCCATTATATCCTATAATCCTCCACCTTTCACCTTCCTTCAACTCCCCTAATCACCATTCCCATTTCCCTCCACTCCCACCTACTCCAACCCGCCCCCAGCATGTCTTTCTTTGCCTGGCTGCGGAAAATCGAGGGGGATGCATTCTCCACCTCCTTGAGCAGTGAGGTCCCCTTTCTTTGTACTATCTGAGATGATGTTTGCCCAACAATGCCTTCCTGAACCCTGTGGCTACTCCCAGCAGGCCCCAGAGGAGGTGCTTGTGATCCCTCCATCTTATGTGAAAGATTGACTGCTCCCAGAATACTGAGATAAGGAATAGGAGATTATGTTTCTTAGAAAATTACATTGTGTTTGTGCAGCACATTTTAATTGAGTTGAAGGTTTGAGGAAGTGATAGCATGTACGAGAGAGTGCTAGGGCTGGGAGAGCTGCATGAGGAAGCAGACTGTGCAGGTTGAGGCGTTTGCTATGGGTATGGCTGGGAGGAGAGGCCCTTGCTCCCTTGCCATGCCCCTGTACATCAATGTTCGGTACATACTGGTTATAATATGCAATTGTCCATGATGAATTTTTGTTTGATGGGTTTGCTATTGAACAACACAATTGTATTCATTAAACACCGCCTGATACTTTCAAAGAAAGATGTGTGTGTGTGTTCTTGGCGGGTCCCAATGCCGGTGCTGCCCATCTATTAAACCATGAGTGGGGCATTTGGAATAGCTTACAATGCAAAATGAATCAGTTCTAGCGGCACCTAATTTCAGTAGGTAAAGCATAGTGAAATTAAGTGATTTGTACAGGATCACACACTTTGGCTAAGTGGTGAAGCCAGAAGTTGAGCCTATCCTGAAATTTAGATACTTGACCATGCATCTTCCAAGCTCATCTTGGTACAAATATGTGTTGAAGTTTGGTTTTGAATACCTAAATTAATACTCAGTGTTATACAGATTACTTTCAAAATGCACAAGTCCCATGATAAATGAACCTGACAATGTATTCATCATTGTAGAAACATGTTGATGAAAAGAGTAAGAAGGGTATTTTATTTTGAATCCTGACCTAAAGTGCACAGGAAGGGACAACTCATGTTTGCACTTTTTGCAAAAGGAACAATTCATTAATTGGAATTGTTTCGTCCAAGTATTGGAAAAGTAAAGTGAAAAACACTAGCGAAAATCGCCTTTGCTCTTTACATTTCCACTTGGTTCCGGGAAAGTGTAGATCACTTCCATAATTAATGATTGTGGGAGCCCACCACAATGGATTCCTTTGGAATCTGCCTGCTTTTACAGGTGTAAATGTCAGACGGATCCCATTGGTTTTCTGCCAACATAAAAATACATGCTGGTGGAAAACCAATCTGATTTGGCAGGGGTACCTCTGCTCTCCAACTTCACCTGCCAAATCATACATCATGCATTTATCACCACTTCTTGCACTCCAATTCACTTGTGCAAAACATCTCATACAGACACAAAGTAAAATGAAATGCATGACAAGGTCATTGTTTCACACAGCTTGTTCTGTATTCCCTTCATTTCTAACCACCCAAAAATCACACTTAGATAGATTGTAAAAACCATATATACTTTAAAGAAAAAAGTGCCACAGCAATGGTCACAGGCTACCTTTTTTCATCTCTAATCCCTTTCTATTCATCACTTCCTGTTGTTAATAAGTTGCCTCTGAGACACGTTAAAAAGATACAACCTCAGTGAGAGGGCCTGTGCAGCCCTGACTGTTTGTATTTGGGGGAGAGAGGCAGAACAGGGGGCATGGGCATTGGCCCCAGGTCCAAATGTTAAATCCACCTCTGATTTTACTCGTCATTTCCGGCACTGCCTAAACAACCAGAACCCAGAATATGCATCATACTTTCCAAAACAATACCCACAATGCACATGATGTATTCTGTTTGAATGCAAACTCTGTTAGGTTACTTAAACAGTATGAGTTTATGAAGTCAGTTCTTAGTTTAAATCATGAAAAGTTCTGGCAGAATAGCCTAGGCTTCCACAGAGAGAAAGATACATTCTATGTAGGTCAGAGCCCCACTGGTAAGTAGGCATGAGAAGATCTGAGACGTGTCATTATTGCCATCTCAGCCTTATCATGTTCAGGCAGGGGCTTTTTGGACCAACTGAGTGAGGTGCTGATTGATTCCCTAGGCGTAGCAAGCAAGGCACCCACATCTGGGCATATACATGATCACTTCGGAGACAAACTGAAGCCAACATGCATTGACAAAGGCAACATCTTGGGCTTTTGATTAGGCATGGATAGGCATTTGCCAGGCACTGCCACAAGGGTACCACCTGCCCATAAGATAGGAACAGCTGGAAAACGGTGTACCTGGGCATATGATGGCATTGCCTGGCAAATGTCTAATACATATGGCCTCATTATAAGGCTGGCGCTCCGGGAATGAAGTGGGCCGGCACAGCACAGCATTCCGGGAGTGCCGATTACAAGCTTCCCATCGTGGGACCCGGATCGCACGCCTGGTAAAACCAGGCGTGCTTTCCGGGTCCTGCGAGGGGAAGAGGGAGGCAATAACGGGCCAGATGTAATCTGCCCGTTATTACCTCCCTCCCCATTCCCATTGAGCCATATGGGGGGCTCAAATGGGAATGGGGATGGGTTCCTGCAAGGAGGAATTACCGGGTCCTCCTATGTCAGAGTAACCCGCTAAATCCCCATTGCAGGAACCTGGTAATGGAGCCCGGAACGGAGGCAGCCATGGAGCTAATTGCTCCATGGCTACCTCCATTCTCGTAATGAGGCCCATATACACAAGCCAAAACTGTTGGCTTTGCAATTTCTTGTTTAAGACAGTACTTCAGTGCAAGGGACAGAGACATTGACAAAGATATTGCTCATAAAATCAATGGGCTGAAGACACTCATTAAGAGATTCTTTACAATTCCAGGAGCTCATTTACAGTGGCAATAAGTAATGAAACACTAAAAGAATGATTAGATTTAACGCTGGCAGGCCCTATATTGCAACACGTTTTGTGTTACTTTGCAATAGAGCTTGCTCAAAGAGTTCCAGAAAGGTTACGTTTTGGTGGCGAGGGGGAGGTAGTTGGTGGTAATGCCATAGGCTTTAACATAGCCATGGCTAGTCATTGGGTGGGTAAATGACCAAATACACCCATGGGATGTGTGTTTCCCCTCACATTTGATCTCTATCCTACCTGTGTTCCACTGCATGAGGTCTGGCTTGCACCTAATAGGCAAACGTCTTTAAATCCATCATAACCACCGGCACTGCTCTGGCCAGCCTTCTTTACCATTGTTTGCAAATCAGTCTCGGCCCTGTCACTAATGTGAGAAGCCCTTCCCATAATGCTAGACCACAAGGCCAAATAAATGAATGTGGTTGCTTGTGTTCCAGTGCAGAGGGGTCATGGCCTAGCAATTGAGATTGGACTGCACCTTTTGGTGGCAGCACCAAGAGTCATTTGCTAATGGCTTGTCCCCTTCTGCAATGGCACAGAGATACTACAGAATTATGACATAGAATGTTGCGTAGAGCAACTGTAGTGGTAATGTTTAATCCAAAGCCATGCATCTATCATTTGTTATTTTACTACACTCTCCCCTCCAAAATTACATTTGTGTTACTATCAACTTTATTTTTTCACTTATACTCAAGTAGTTAATGCAGCAGAATATATACTTTGAATGTAATTTGTAAGCCCCACGCCAGTCAGATGAGGCACCTTCTTCAGAAATCTGTGTTCAAGCAACATCATCTGTCATTTATTTTTTGATATAGCTAACCATTTTATTGAGCATGATGTGAAAAAACGCTATATTTCCACAAAAGATAAACATGCTTTAAATTACAGAAAGCAAAACTGATTTTGGGTTTGAGAAAATAGTTGTAGGCAGCCAGCTTGGATAAGTGTGCTACCTCAGTTATAGGTGTCAGTGACCCTATAGCTCCCTGGTCGTTTCATGGCTGTGGGGCATACATCATTGTCTCGGGTTTGCAAACAAATTCTGGCCGACCTCCTGCCGTTCAGTCTCTCACAATGATATCTCTGCTGTTGCTGCTGAATGTTTAGAGTGAAATTAACCCAGCACACCCATATTCCTTAGGTTCCCCTGGCACGGCCTACTTTCTAGGGCCGACCAGAGGCGCTGGAGTCAGGCCTGTGTGTGGCAGTAGATTAGTCTGGGTATAGACTGAATAGGGGAGTTTGTGTATCCTCTAAGTTCCTTTTTTCCGCTTAGAGGCTGGTCCTGCTGAACAAACCTGTCCTTTGTGCTTCGTTTTACTTATTTATATTAAGGTTGCTAATTTTCTGAAAATTATGCTGCTCTCAGATCTGGTCTATGCTTGTTATTTCATTTATTCATGAAACTTGCATTTCTTAGAGAGTGGCAATGTATATAAAAAATATATGAAACACCTACCCTGCAGAAAAGGGTATGGCTGTGTAGATTGACTTTCTTGATTCTTTCCATCTGTATCTCTCCGCTCACCCAGCCACTGTCTGTGGTTCCAGTGTTTCTTACTTGCAGTCAGTCTCAAGGGTATTTGGATTACATAGAGGAGGTAGTTGTAGCTTTACTTCAATGCATCATGCATGAGGATTGGGGTTCCTAGCGGAAGTCAAAACTGGGCTTACTGTGTGTGCCCCAGGGATATCCTTTTGCTATGGAACGGTTTATTGAGAGGCCACCCTCAACACAGGGAGTTCCATCCCTCCCCAAGCTAAGTGTCACACAATAAATGGTTAATGTGGCATTCATCCACCGTTCGTAGGGCTAGAACAGAGGATGAAGGCCATTAGCACCCCGGGTTACCAAAGCGATAACCCGGGTGCTAAAAAAAAGGATTTTCCTTCTTACAACGGGACACGCCAGGCATCCCGTTGTAGGAAGGAACATCCTTTTTGAAGATGGCCGCCATGGAAAGGGAAGGCGGGGCTCCATACAGAGGCCCTCTTCTCTTTCCATGTTCATGGTGGCCAGGGGAAGCTGAGAGGAAGGTGCGTCTGCGGAGGCAATGGACGTCACAGCCAAATTGGTTTGGGGAAGATGGCGGTGGTGTGAGCTGGCCATCAGGTGGCCTGTAACGCAGGCTTGTGCCGGTGGTTCAAGCCCACGTTCTGAGCCACCTGATTAGCTGGCTCCCTCGCCGAGGATGCTAATGTTAGTTATTTTCTTCAGGCATGTCTCAGCCTCATATCACGCCACTTAGATCCCTCACCCTGAGCAACCAATGAGCCAAGAACCAGGCTGGTACACAGGAAATATATTTGTATTTCTTTGGATGATAGGTAATAGAAAATCACACTAAAATGTCACACACCACTTTATCCATGGCACAACACAATAAACTTCTCTCTACATAAATAACACACATAATTTGGTTGGAAAAACCCAAATCACAATATTTTACTTTATACAAATTTCAAAATAAATGATCAACACTGGTCCCTGAATAACATAACTTTACATTTGTGATGCTGTACAATTTTGGTTTTCCTATATGCTTAAAGGGCTAGCAGGAAATAAACACAGGGTGATTTATCAGTTTGTTTTTCCGACCCCCCCCCTACTTTGGTCTGTGTGTTGGGGAAGTTAAACAGAAAAATTTGAATGATTTGGGAATTTCGGATCTCAGACCCCCTCCTCTTAAAGGCCAGTGTTGGAGAAGTTGGATGGTAAAAATTGGGATGATTTAGGAATTTTGGATTTCGGATGCCCCTCCACTTGTGTTGGGGAAGCTGGATGGTAAAAATTGTCCAATTTAATTATAGTCTATAGTTTTCAGTGCACACCTGGAATGAGCTTTGTTAATTTCGAATTTAAAAAAAAATCACCCTGGGGGGAATAATTGCAATTAAAATTTTTGTTAAATAGGGTACGAACATACACAGATCCCCCACCCTCCGCCTGCTTTAAAGGGAAAAGATATAGGATGAGCAGATCCCTCCCACCTTTTGGTTGCAAAGGGATCAATTCTACCTACATAGAAACCTCTGTTTAAAGTTCAGGAAAGCCAGCTGCATGTCAGGACCCTCAGGAAGGACAGGGCAGGGGTCTGGTCCCCAGCACTCTGCCATAGGCCCCAGTCAGCTTTTTATGCCTTCCCAATAATGGGCAGCTCCACCCAGATGCATTCTCCTTTGGTGTTTCCTTGCAGCTGTCTGATGGTCATTTTTAGCAGCTTGTCGGGGTGGCCATGAAGGGTTCTCATCATTAACGAGGGACTCATTTTGCAAGCGCCATATTGATGACTGGGTGTGTGGCGAACTGAGTACGATTTACTTTTTGTTCAGAACTGATACAATATTAGCTTGCACGCATGCAGAAAGAGTAATTATCACATCTACCAAGTGTAAAAACATACATGTACCTTAATATAAACACATGGGAAATTTGTGAATCTCAATATAAATGCCCTTATCACAAGAATCAGAATGTAGTGGTTAGGGCTCTCTTGCAAAACGCTCTTTGACTTCTAAACAGGTTTTCATATGAGAGAAGGCAGGTAAATGAGGAATCTCAAACTTTGCGCTCAGCATCTGCAGAAGAGCCTTGAGTTTATGGCCTGATCAGTCTTGTATATAGTAGATATAATCTCCTGATGTTTGAGAGAGTGACACAAAGATTTTCGTTGTTTATTCTGGTCTGTAGTAAAAGACGGGATAATGTAAATGCTCAAAGCTACTTACAAGTTTCAATTGTGCGATACAGTGGGAGCCTTGTAGATTGGGAAGATGCAAGGTAACAAATGTTATCTTGCCATTTGTATTACATTCTTTACAGGGGGTTAGTCATTTTGTTTGTTTAAGTATTTTTCCAGCTCATCTGCGGCTGTATGTAACCACATAACTTAGAAGGTCTTTTAGAGGCGACAGGAGTCTGGGAAATGGGATTGTAATCTATGGTTCAAGAAAAATCCTGTTTAGGCAGACCTTTCTCTAGATTTGCTAAAATACGTCAGTGAGACCATGTGCAATCATACTTAAAGTTAAAGGTTTTAGGTCAGTTATTGCTAGCAATTAATTATGTTTTCTATACTAATGTTTAAACCATGCACCAACAGGACCTACTACAACGAATCACAAGAAGATGTGCGTTTTGAATATGATCTGATGATAATAATGAAGATAAGCCTTACAAATGAAAATGGAAGAATTGGGGAAAGATGGGATTTCAATGAAGAGGTTTTGTTCAATCATATTTGGTGGGTGCAGAGTTATACATGTATCTGGCAGTGGTTTAAATTGTTGCAAAAGGTATATAAAATGCCAACTGATGTTGTATTGTTGATACCTGGGTTAGTTTGGTCCTGTAACACCATCTAACTGCTCCCTGGAGTTTTTGTACAGTAAACTTGCTTCATTTACAACCGTGTACTCTCTTCTTAAGTGGTGGGCCTGTTTTTGGTTAAGGTGATTAAAGGTCCATCCCCACAATGGGTGAGCAAAGGTAGGATCCCAGGTGTTTCGAGACTTTGGGGGTCTTCTGACCACACCTCTCAACTACGGAACTTCACAGTGGTAATCCTGCCCAAACCTCCTTTGAGACCTTGCAGGGCAATACTTATTCAATCAGTTCTCAACTGCGTCTGGATCTCTTCCTTTTCCCACACCTGTCCTGGCAGTTATGACTGAATCTTTGGCCTAGAACAGCAGAGGAATGGACATTTTGCTCATTTTTGCAGTGTCCACCTGTGCAACACATTTTGATCTTTCTATGGTTGTGCTCTTTGCCCCCTGTACAATTGTTTGCCTGTTTCAGAGTAAACTCTACCCTTCAAGACTCCCAGGCCCCAACCACCTCGCTCATTGATGACATCTCCAATGGTGTAATAACTGAAATACTGTTTTATCAATTGTGTTGAAATACTCTCTATCAGTGAACGACTCACCAACGGGGACGAATTCTTGGACCCACTCGTGACCGGAACTCAGGTAAGATGATGCTGATAGGAATTCCCCTGAACTCTCCCTCTTCCCCCATGGCAAAATACCGCTGACGGAGAGAAAGGCCAAGGGAAACCCTCGGGGGGAAGAAAACCCTGTGTGTCTGTCAATTCGTCTACTTATGGTGTTCTCCTAAGCAGTCGTACTTCCAGGTTGGTTCACATCGTGCGGTCTAAAATAAGGAAATGAGAAAGACACAGTAAGTAATGGTAGGTTTAGTTTGGACAGTATGGTAGTGGAAGAAAGAAAACAGTTTGAGATTCACACCTAGTAGTTGACCGGGAACTATGTTATGTGAAACAGAAGGCTCTGGTTTCGGGAGACTTCACTGTGATAGAAAGAACGTGTTAGCACGGGCTGAGAGAGTGAAGTTAATTGTACCTCTAATGACAAGGAATACCTGTGATGAGAAACGGAATAGTCTTCGAGCAGTGGTTCAGATAAGTAGTCCGATGTTTGTCGGGAGTGGCGGAAGCATAAGATTGACTGGGAGAGAAGGTAACAACGTTAGAACAAATCCTACTGTGTGGAAGAGAGAAAGAAAGAGCCGGCCCTGCCTTCGTACCTCGGAGGTTACCGAGGGATGATATTGTTTGAAGTGCAGAGGTAATCCAGAAGCCTTCCCTGAAATCGTGAGAGTTTGTTCCGCTCATGGAAGTACTGCGGTATCGGTTCTACGGCTGGGAAGTGAGGTGTACTGATACGGGAAACAGAAAGGTAGAAGGTAATTGAACACTGAAACGCAATAAGGACAGAAAGACAAAGCCTAGGTCCGTACTTACACAGCGTTGATTAGAAGGAGTAGCAACGCGCCCGCTTGTTGCAGAAAGAGGCAGATATGCTGTGCTTGGTCGAGGGAGCGGAGCCGAGTTTCCGTGTGGTAACAGAGAAGCTAGACTGCGACAGGCAGTTGTAGCCGCCATCTTAGATGTAAAAATGGACGCTGCATACCCTCGAACCCAACGGTGCCATAGTGACCAGCGCTTCCTAAGGGGCGTGACAAATGGAGTAATACAAATGGTCAAATCATGTGCCCCACTCCTGGAAGCAACAAACCACTCCGACAACACCTATGCTACATAGAGAAAATCTTGCATTTTAAAAATACATGATGGCAACAGAAAACAGTGTGGCAGAAATCAAAGGATCCCATGGTATGACAGGATGAACCACGAAACATAATGCCATATTTTCAATATATAAACAATACTTTGGAATCTAGGATGCTATTAACAGCTCCAGGATCTCTTCTAAGGAGTTCAAAACTTCCTCTTCCCAATGTCAAACTCAACTACAGCCCAGATTGAAGAACCTTCTATGGCATATAAAACTTCCCAGAAAAGATAGAATGCATTACAGCCTCAATCATTGATGCAAGCCTGATTAAAACACCCTGCAATAATCTCCAGAGACAACCTGAAAACTCAACCAAAACGACAATGTCACCCTCATCAATAGTTTCAAAGACAAAGTACTCACCTTCATTAACAAAAAAAGGTCAAACAAGGAAAGGCCTCAATTGATCCCTGCCCTGTGGTCATTGCTACCATACACACAGCATATTATGCATCCCAACCATCAAACTCGCCAACAGCGCCCAAGAGTCAACTCAAGTGTCACCAGCCCCAAAACACTCCCTAGTCACCCTCCTCCTAAACAAATCACCGGAAGAACTACCACAAAATAATTGCTTGACTTCTGTGGCACTTTCACATTTTGGTAAACTTGTCACATCACAACTTCAGGAACTCCTAAACGCCTACAAAGTCCTGTACCTTTGTCAATCTGGCCTCCACCCCACCACAGACAGGAACAGCACTGATCTCAGTTTGGGCTGCCCTGCTAGACTTGGCAGCCATGAGATCCCCAAGCACGCGTATCAGTTTCCCTCTATCAACTGTTTTTTAACATTTTGCAATAACATCCTCATCCACTGGCTACGACATGCAGTCAGAACCTCCATCTTCGGTCTGGTCACCTATAGAACATTATACCAGGAAATGTGTCCTCTCAGCTAGCCCATGTGGTTTGAGGAGCCTATAGAGGACCTCCCCTCTCACTCTTGCTTTTTAACATTAACATTAAAACCCTGATATGATCTGTGCCCACAGTCTTCATTTCCACTCATATGCAGATGACACATAATATACCTGTGTGTCACAGGCCACCAAGACCAGGCCAAGAGGTCACCATAAAGGCCATTGAGCCATTGAGCAGAGTGAATGGGGCGAAATAGCAAAATTTCAATCTTTTTTGACGAAATCATACATATCAAATACAAGGTAAGAAAACTGGGAGTCAACTGGGATGCGGTCTCAGCGTGAACTCAAAAGTGGTTAAAACAGGCCTATTGCAAATTAGCCTATTAAAGGAAATCCCTCCATTAATACGTCATGAAATGCATTCAATGGTAAAAGTAACCCCAGTCAGCTCCCGGCTGGGCTACTTTATAGAACTAAAGGAGGCCTCAATTCCTACCAAATAAAAAGACGGGGAAAAAAGCACTGAATGTTACAGGTAGACTCATTTCTAGACTGAGACAATCCAAATCAGTGACTAGCCACCGCAGCAACGTCTACTGGTTCGCGTGGAAGGTAAGGATCTTCAAAATCCTGTCCCTCATATGCAAATGCCTGAACAAAACAGCCCCCTCTTTCCTCGAAGATAAAGTCAAACCCTGCTGCCCAAAAAGAGTCTTATGACCAGGGACTGGCAACCAGCAGACTGTACCCAAAACTAGATGCCCAAAGCCCAGCAATAGGCATTTTACGGCCATGGTCCGCTGTCTATAATGCAGCCTCCCAGATGACCTGAGAAGCGTCAACAGCCTTGTGACACTCAGCTGGACTAAAACATTCTCCTTGCCATATCCTCCTAAAACCTGGAATCAGATGGGACCCGAACACACTGCTGAAGCACCCAGAAGCCCCCATCCCTTAAAGAGTGCATGTAATAAATCAATGAAGCACAGAAATTCCCTGTGAGGATTTCGACCACCCGCATGGTGGGTGTGAGATTGCCTGGGCTTTTTTGAAATTATAAATGAAATTGAAGGATGATAGATCAACCTCTGGAAAATGTGTAGGGCTAATCTGCACACATTTTTCTATGCTCACTGCATGACATACACATAGATACGCATATCCTGGGTGGACACAGCCTACAGGCACCATGTTTAGTTGGAATATGACAGCCAAGAGTACATCAAGGCATCTCAGAAGGGGTAAGGAAAAACCTCCCTCCGGCCATGGGCAGCCTAATTAACTAATAAAGGCTCCATGAATCCGCCCTTTTCTTTGTTAGCTGCTGGTCATAGCCTTGCATACTAATCAGAGTTAATTCAAACAGGTCCAAAGTGGGCTTGGTCGCAGGACTAACAAAGGACAGGAAAACCCCAACACTGCTTTCATATGCACTATGTCAACCTGAAGCCAGCTCCTGCCCTAAAGTATCAGTGACAGTGAGCTGTCATGTCTGGTACATGTGTTTACAGTGGCAGCCCCTGCAGGGGAACCCCATTCTGAGGGTAGCAGTATGTGATTTGATGGATACAGAAAGCCTGTTCTTGCCACAGCTTCAAGGGAAACCTGCTGCTTTAATCATGAACCACAGAGAGTTCAAATAACCAGATAGACCCTTTGATCCACAACAGACAAGAAGATGGGTGGGACTTAGTATTACATGTTTCACCCCTTTACCTTTAATGGTGCAAAGCACTCTGGTTATGACCTCCGGAATACAGGAGATTGTTGGTGGGGACCAGGATTGGTTCATTAAGGTAGGCCTAGCCTACACGAATCATTGGGGCCCATTTGGCTTTAAAAGAGGGTCGAGCCCCTGTTTTGGGCACATCATCTGAATACTTTGCAGGGAGTAACAAGAAGACCTCATTTGGACCCTGGCTGAAGGTACAGTCTGCCTTACAGCTTCCGCCAGTGAAGGAAGGTCAGGATTTCCAGAGAGGGAAGCAAGATCCCTCCCCTTAACATCTCCCAGGGAACAGAGAATGAATCCAGAGGACCCTCCAGCAGCTTCAGAACCGGTACCCAGCCAGCACACAGCATGCCCTGGTAGGCTCTGCAAGCAGCCTTCCTAGGTGGGAAGTGCCAGAGAGTCTCTAAACCAAACCAAGGACAAGGCAGTTGCTTGCAACACTCTCCTCAGCTTTGGGCCATCCGTCTTAAATGATGACACAAGCCCAGTGTAGAAGCTAGGAGGAGTGCATCGACAAACATCAACCGGCATCCACCTTAAAGGACATTTTTAAGCCAGTCGAGCCCCTCGAGCTGCAGTTTTGAACTCTGTCACAGAAGATGCAAAGCGCCCTGAAACCGATTTGACGCTGTTGAGAATCAAGAATGTCTACAAGCACAAGGTACATTGTGGTTCTGTCCCCCTGACCCTTCTCTGAAGGCCCCTAGTGACATTTTATGACCCATTGCTCCCTTTGTGCTGAAACCAGGTATCCTTGAACTATAGTGATTAATTAATTTACCAACTACTCTCCTATCAGTATTCAGAGTGCATCCCCTTTCCTTCTTGAAACTGTCTGTCCTCTGCATTCCTTTACAGGGTGGGTTGTATTTTGCAGTGTGCTAGAACTGTCTGTTGTGATAATAATGAAGTAGATAGTTTTATACAACCTTGACTGACCTTTTATTATTGGGTAATAATGGTATTTTCACTGTGTTGCAACTAACCAACCATCCACAACCTTACGGAGATAAGCCTGCCGTTCCGTCCACGTTACCGAATTTGGACAAGGAGGTTTATAATTTGCTTGTGTTTCCAATCTGTTTGGATCCAGTCTGTGTACTAATGGTGTTGGGCTGATTGATGGTTTAGAAACCGATATTCATCCCTGGACCACTGGTGCCCCGGAAGGTGATTCATCACACGTCCTTTTTGCACTTTCTTGTGTTCTTCCTGGCTCTCAAAATTCCAAGGTCTGAGTTGTTCTATCGGCTTCCATTTTCTTTCCTGGAGATTTTACGTCCCTGCTGTTTTCCCTCTCTCGACTCTATTTCAGGCCACTAGCTTGTATTCCACCAAACAACCATAGTCAACGCCCAGGGGACTCACAATGGACTGGGTACCCCCCTCGTGTTTAGGATTCAGGGTTTCTATCCCACACTGAAAGATGACCTCTCTAGAATTGCAAGGGGGGAGGGACTCTCAGCAAGGTAAAGTGTTGAAAAAGAGTGCCAGTGGCATTTACCTTGAAGCGCACGCTCCTTACGTTCACTCACGCTTTGGATGCTCTTGTTTATGGTCGCTGTTTCTAACTTTGTAGAGAAACGCCAGCTTTTTGAAATACGTAGGAGTCATATTTCTCAACTGTTGTAGAAACAGCTTTGTTTGCTTCCTAACAGAAGCAAACACACAGCTGAATGGATTTCTATTCCCAAAACGAAAACACAGAATTTGCATTAGGCAAATCCAAAAACCACAGGTGATGGCAGATTGACTGTTTAGAGTCCACCGAGAAATGGGGCAGTGAGTGCGTCGAAGGAAAAGTCATCAATTCATCCCAAACAATGGCGGCCCCGGAAGCAGCCAGTGTCGCCAAACGGAAACCTGCCCAATTACAGCCCAGCGAGCACCTGGAGGGACTCCTGGCATCGGTGGGTATGAAGATGAACCCGAGCACACCAAAGTCAGTCTATTCACGCCACTATGCAGAATGTCATATGTTCTAAGTCTTTTATTGGATCAACACAAACCTGCAAAGTTGTAATCAGCCCTCAACATGGAAGCGTTCATTGTTACTCAAATAAGTTAAGTCAAGTGTTCTAGGGTTTGATTATTTTCAATACAAAAGTAGAACACGAAATTATTAGGCCTTCTTAAAATAACCACTTCATGAATGTTTGTAATATCTGTTGTTAAATTACATTTTGGAGATGAAATCATAATAAAGAGTCAGGCATTGAGTATGCCTTTAAGAGAATTACACTCAGGCTTATTTTTACAAAAATCGTAAATTGCATGCACTTGAGC
Organism: Ambystoma mexicanum; assembly: GCF_040938575.1. Lineage (NCBI taxonomy): Eukaryota > Metazoa > Chordata > Amphibia > Caudata > Ambystomatidae > Ambystoma > Ambystoma mexicanum. The sequence continues at coordinate 1,444,873,073 of NC_090935.1, read as the reverse complement.
ACCTACGTGCTGTGGCAAACTTACTTTCACTCACTGTTTTCCACGCCGCCTCGTGGAAAAGTAAATGTTGCCTGCACATACGCTTTGCAGGTGGTGTTTACTAATGGCCAGGTGCAAAACCGAGATGTATTCCATAGGAATCCACTCGTTGTACACCTGCATGGAAATCTTTTGCTATGACGTCCACCTGATCTTTAGCTGTATCAAAACCAAGACAGAGTCCACAGGAATCCACTTATTTTACACGCATATCAAATTCTTAGGCAGGAGTATTAGAAATCGAATTGACAAGATGGAGGAGAACAGTACAGCGGACATCATATCACCTCCCCGTACCTCTCCTCCACCTCGTCACTGCAGAAAAATGGGGCAGAGCAGGGTTTAGAGGCATTACACCTCACTTTTATGTTTCTACTAGCTGGGGTACCCAGTGTTGCCTGTGTCCTGATTGAGTGGTGTCTCATGTTCCCTGGAGGATGTTTCTCTTGTCCTCCTTTCGGCAAGACTTGCTTGAGTTTGCTCTGGTGTCTCATATACACTGGAGGATGTTGATCTTGTCCTCATGTCGGCAAGTCTTGCTTGAGTTTGCTCTAGTGTCTAATGTACCCTGGAGGATGTTGCTCTTGTTCTCGTGTCGGCAAGTCTTGTTTCAGTTTGCTCTAGTGTCTCATTTGCTCTGGAGGATGTTGCACTTGTCATCTTGTCGGCAAGTCTTGCTTGAGTTTGCTCTGGTGTCTTATGTGCCCTGGAGGATGTTGCTCTTGTCATCTTGTCGGCAAGTCTTGCTTGAGTTTGCTCTGGTGTCTAATGTGCCCTGGAGGATGTTGCTCTTGTCCTCGTGTCGGCAAGTCTTGTTTCAGGTTGTTCTAGTGTCTCATTTGCTCTAAAGGATGTTGCTCTTGTCCTCGTGTTGGCAAGTCTTGCTTGAGTTTGCTCTGGTGTCTCATGTGCCCTCGAGGATGTTGCTCTTGTCCTCGTGTCGGCAAGTCTTGTTTCAGTTTGCTCTAGTGTCTCATTTGCTCTGAAGGATGTTGCTCTTGTCCTCGTGTCGGCAAGTCTTGCTTGAGTTTGCTCTGGTGTCTCATGTGCCCTGGAGGATGTTGCTCTTGTCCTCGTGTCGGCAAGTCTTGTTTCAGTTTGCTCTAGTGTCTCATTTGCTCCGAAGGATGTTGCTCTTGTCCTCGAGTCGGCAAGTCTTGCTTCAGTTTGCTCTGGTGTCTCATGTGCTCTGAAGGATGTTGCTCTTGTCCTCTTGTCGGCAAGTCTTGCTTGAGTTTGCTCTGGTGTCTCATGTGCCCTGGAGGATGTTGCTTTTGTCCTCGTGTCGGCAAGTCTTGTTTCAGTTTGCTCTGGTGTCTCATATAACCTGCAAGATGTTGCTCTTGTCCTCGTGTTGTGAAAACAAAATCAAAATATCGAGGCTGAGCACCCCAAAAGGAAATACACCGAACACGGGTTACAAAGGAACATACAAAGTACTTTATTTTATACTGAATCCAGTTACAAAAACAGAGCAAAATGAGATAGCTATCGGCCCTCAGTACAACACAACGAACTCCAGCATGGTTCAGTGTGTTCAGTGAGAGATGCTGTACATTAGAATGCATTCGCTTTTTATACACTTGGTGGGCACGATGTCCAGCCCCACTTCGGGTTAATATTCCACTTAATACATCACCGATGTAGGGTTCGTTCCAAGTCTCGAACAACCGCATATAACTGGTTTGCCTTTAATACATGTATCAACAAGCCTATACAATAACTGTGTGATCTGGGATTTTTCCATACTAGTCCTCTTAAACATTAATACAATGCGGTTTAAACAAGTGTTCTATGTTCAGTATTTGAATACATTGTTTTTATAGTATACTCGTGGCTTAGTTTCTTTGCACAAGTCATCCCTTACACACAAGTCAACGAAGGACAAGGTCTCAGTTCATGACCTCAACAAGTGGCCTGCAGGCAAGTTACATATTAGCTATGTACAGAGGTCAAGACGGCCATGTTGTATTTTGGAATGACATCGTCCACCATTTTAACTCACAGGGTGACTTTTACAAAGCGAATCCTAAAATGGCAGATTGGCCTAAAATGGCGGCTTACATTGATTTAAGGTCAGGACCTTGCAACACGGATTCTTTCGCAAGTGACTTTCGAGCAGCTTGGCGTAGGCCAATATACATATAATTACTGCAACAGGAGGCACAATATCATTTCTCTTTTGACAGTGTCGGCAAGTCTTGCTTGAGTTTGCTCTGGTGTCTCATGTGCCCTGGAGGATGTTGCTCTTGTCCTCGTGTCGGCAAGTCTTGCTTCAGTTTGCTCTGGTGTCTCATATACCCTGCAGGATGTTGCTCTTGTCCTCGTGTCGGCAAGTCTTGCTTGAGTTTGCTCTGGTGTCTCATGTGCCCTGGAGGAAGTTGCTCTTGTCAGCAAGTCTTGCTTGAGTTTGCTCTAGTGTCTCATGTGCCCTGGAGGATGTTGCTCTTGTCGGCAAGTCTTGCTTCAGTTTGCTCTGGTGTCTCATGTGCCCTGGAGGATGTTGCTCTTGTCCTCATGTCAGCAAGTCTTGTTTCAGTTTGCTCTGGTGTCTCATGTGCCCTGGAGGAAGTTGCTCTTGTCAGCAAGTCTTGCTTGAGTTTGCTCTGGTGTCTCATGTGCCCTGGAGGATGTTGCTCTTGTCGGCAAGTCTTGCTTCAGTTTGCTCTGGTGTCTCATGTGCCCTGGAGGATGTTGCTCTTGTCCTCATGTCAGCAAGTCTTGTTTCAGTTTGCTCTGGTGTCTCATGTGCCCTGGAGGAAGTTGCTCTTGTCAGCAAGTCTTGCTTGAGTTTGCTCTGGTGTCTCATGTGCCCTGGAGGATGTTGCTCTTGTCGGCAAGTCTTGCTTCAGTTTGCTCTGGTGTCTCATGTGCCCTGGAGGATGTTGCTCTTGTCCTCATGTCAGCAAGTCTTGTTTCAGTTTGCTCTGGTGTCTCATGTGCCCTGGAGGAAGCTGCTCTTGTCAGCAAGTCTTGCTTGAGTTTGCTCTAGTGTCTCATGTGCCTTGGAGGATGTTGCTCTTGTCCTCATGTCAGCAAGTCTTGCTTGAGTTTGCTCTGATGTCTCATGTGCCCTGGAGGATGTTGCTCTTGTCCTACTGTCAGCAAGACTTGCTTCAGTTTGCTCTGGCATCTCATTTGCCCTGGAAGAAGTTACTCTTGTCCTCTGGTCGGCTAGTCATGATTTTGTTTGTTGTTGTGTTTCAGAAGCTCTGGATATTGATTTTCACTTTGCATCAGATGGAGCTTTTCCAAGTGATATTCGTTTTTTGTGCGACATGTTTCAGTCACTCAATGGCTTCAGCACGTTTGAGAAAATGTCCAAGAAAGATTGATTGATTGTGGTCTCTTCTCTTGAATGAACTTAAATAAAATGTAACCTTGCCATTTCCTTTATTCAGAGTGGCGCGATAAGAAAAAATGTGAAAAGTATTTATTTTGTTCGAAATAGTTTTTCGACATATAAGATTTTTGCATCCAAACATAGACTACGATCTTGCTCATAAACAAAGAGGAATCCATGCAAAATGTGGTCGACGTGGGTTCAACGGTGTGGATTTGTATAGCCGGACAAACATACACACGTACATACATTCAACTTTAAATATAAACATTTCCTGCTTTGCCCCGTTTAAAATGAGGCTGTAAATACTTTGCGTCATTTACAGGGATCCATTTCCAATGGAATTCCCATGGAACTGGCTGGGCCTGGACGCCATTCTACTTATTTAGATCAGTTTGGGGCTGCTTCACAGATATTGTAATTGAAGTCGAAACTACTTAGATTTTCATGGTCCTCTGTGAATCATTAGGTCCTCATGAGGCTGATTTACAAAGGTTCAGAGAAAAGTGAGTAATTTGCATTCCGATGTACTGTTGCGACTCCGCACTTTACTCGCATGTAAATTACGCAGCCAAGAGGGTGGCAAACACATTAGCTTTCCGTTTTTTAATCGGTTCCTTTGTTTTTAGGTGTTTACTAGAGCACAGGCCTAACTGAAAGGACCAGCAGAACACATCGAAGAGAGCAATTACTGTTTCAGAAGGATCTCAAGCATGGCACGGAGAGGAAGTGAGCAGAGCTGGCATAACACTTCTCAAGCATGGCACAGAGAGGAAGAGAGCAGAGCTGGCATAACACTTCTCAAGCACGGAAAGGTGAGGAAGTGCGCAGAGCTGGCATAACACTTCTCAAGCATGGCACAGAGAGGAAGAGAGCAGAGCTGGCATAACACTTCTCAAGCGTGGAAAGGTGAGGAAGTGAGCAGAGCTGGCATAACACATCTCAAGCATGGCACAGAGAGAATGTGAGCAGAGTTGGCATAACACATCTCAAGCGTGGAAAGGTGAGGAAGTGAGCAGAGCGGGCATAACACATCTAAAAAATGGCACGGAGAGGAAGTGAGCAGAGCTGGCATAACATATCCCAAGCACGGAAAGGTGAGGAAGTGAGCAGAGCTGGCATAACACAACTCAAGCATGGCACAGAGAGGAAGAGAGCAGAGCTGGCATAACACTTCTCAAGCGTGGAAAGGTGAGGAAGTGAGCAGAGCTGGCATAACACATCTCAAGCATGGCACAGAGAGGATGTGAGTAGAGGTGGCATAACACATCTCAAGCGTGGAAAGGTGAGGAAGTGAGCAGAGTGGGCATAATACATCTCAAAAATGGCACAGAGAGGAAGTGAGTAGAGGTGGCATAACACATCTCAAGCGTGGAAAGGTGAGGAAGTGAGCAGAGCTGGCATAACACATCTAAAGAATAGCATGGAGAGGATGTGAGCAGAGGTGGCATAACACATTGCCACCGTGGAAAGGTGAGGATGTGAGACGAGGTGGCATAACACATCTCAAGCATGGCATGGAGAGAAAGTGAGCAGAGGTGGTATAACACATCTCAAGCATGGTGTGGAGAGGAAGTGAGCAGAGATGGCATAACTCATCTCAAGCATGGAAAGGTGAGGAAGTGAGCAGAGCAGGTATAAAACATCTCAAGCATGGTGTGGAGAGGAAGTGAGCAGAGATGGCAAAACTCATCTCAAGCATGGAAAGGTGAGGAAGTGGGTACAGATGGCATAACACATCTCAAGCACTGAAAGCTGAGGAAGGGAGCAGAGATGGTATAACACACCTCAAGCATGGTATGGCAAGGAAGTGAGCCGAGATGGCATAACACATCTAAAGCATGGTCTGGTGAGGATGTCAGCAGAGATGACATAACATCTCAAGCGTGGTGAGCAACTGAAGCGGAAGGTGGTATGGCGAGGAAGTGAGTGCAGAGATGGTATAACACATCTCAATCACGATGTGGTGAAGAAGTGAGCAGAGCTGGCATAACACAAACCGGGATGAGATGCAAAGGTAGCATGCTGTTCACAATCTCACGCAGGGCATTGTGAAGTGAACAGCGATTACATAACGACCTGGATGGGATTGAGGGGAGATTGGTATTCGTGCAGTAGACAGGGCATGTTTTATTTCACATCACATATATTTACAATTGGGAAAATAGGGAGATAGACCTATTTGCTTACAAGGGTGCATTTGCTTGTCTAGTGCCAAAACTAGCCTTAGAAGCCATGTCTTCATAGCCCCCGGTCAGCGACTCAACCACTAGCCACGTCTCCTAGATAATTTTATTTATTTATTTATTTATTTATTTATTTATTACATTTGTTATACGCCCAGACCCGGGGGTATCACGGCGTAGTTACAGACAATGGGAGAATGCAATCTTAGAAAGTACACAGAGGAAAACACAGGAATAACAGTCAGTAATATACAATAATATGCGAGGCAGTCAAGAATATACAGCAAAATGCAAAGCAGTCAGATATGTACAGTTAATTGGAGCGGATTAGTGCTCTAGTTCAGTTAGAACTTATTGAAGAGCCAAGTCTTCAGGAAGCTTTTGAATTTAGGGAAGGAGGTTTCGTTCATAATGTGGGTAGGTAGCGCATTCCAGTGTCTAGGTGCCAGTGTTTTGAAGCTACTACCCCCTGCTTTCTCTCTTTTGTATCTGGGGGTTTCGAGGTATGCGTTTTTGTTGGACCTGAGAAGTCTAGTCTGGGGCTTCATCGTGACTGTATTGTTGAGGTATTTGGGTGCTTTGTTAGCCCTGCATTTGTGGGTGATGCTCAGGGTTTTAAATAGAATTCTGGCTTGGATGGGGAGCCAGTGGTGGTCTCTTCTGGTGTTGGAGATATGTTCAGATTTTTTGATGCCTAAGGCTGCTCTGAGGGCTTTGTTCTGCATGAGTTGGAGTTTGGCTAAGTTGGCTTTGGACGTGCCCAGGAAAAGGATATTACAATAGTCTAGCTTAGACAGTATGAGTGCTCTGGCTAGAGTACCACAATTTTTGGCTGAGAGGAATTTACGGCTGAGGGAGATAAGTTTGGAGGTGTAGGAGGTGGACGAGGCTAGTGTGTTTACTTGTTTGGACATGGATAGTGTTGCGTCTAAGTAGACGCCAAGGGTCTTGACTTGTTTAAGAACAGGGATTGTGGTTCCATCGATGGTGAATGATTTGAAGGCGGGCTCAAGGGTGCTGATTTTGCTGGAAGAGCCTAGTATGAGGAGCTCCGTTTTATCGTCATTGAGACAAATAATAAATAATAATAAATAATAATAATAATAATAAATAATGTACAGTGACGCTCACTTGACTGTTTACATGTTCCTTCAAAGCGGTGGAGAGTTTCAAGTTCACTGGGTCTACTGTGTGCGGCAATGTTAATCCGGAATAGAGAAGTTGCTATTGGCTGAATGTGTACGTAAATAAGCAAATAAATAAATAAATAAATAAATAAATAATCTTGGGGGGTTACTTGCAGAACTCACTGCCACAGACCCAAGGAAGCTGGAGAGCAAGTATGGGCGAGAAGAAGGAGGAAAAGCACCCCTTCTCCAGCAGCCCCAGCAAACAACATCTGATACTGGGACTAAATAGTCCAGCATCCCCTGTGGCAAGAATTCCGCAAGTTCAGATGTAGGTGACATTAGGCTGCCTTTCTTAGGTGGTGATCTGCAGCACTCCCACTGACACCCTGCTGGAGACAGCCTCAAGAAAGATGGCGAGTGGGCGTGGGTGCGGCGGAGAAAATAAGCCCCATTTCTCGCAGCCTCAGCATTTCAAATCTGATACTGGGACTGCACAGTCCAGCATCCTATTGGGCAAGAACTCCTTCCGTAAATTCAGGGGCATGACACCCCCCCATGCCTCATTAAATCTGACTTCTATCATCAAACAGTGTGAGTGGAGTTGCCCGGACAAGCCGCTGACCTAGGGCATAACTCCCCGTGCCCGGTCATTGTTGAGGACAATGAGAAAGCAGGTACAACATCTTCTCCAAAAGGCATTCTATGGTTTTATTTCCTCAAGGTTCTCACATAGCACTTTTGGTCCAGCTTAAAGGTAGGGGCGTGGAGGGGGCGGAGTTTGCTTATGGTTGCCCATGCGGTTATTCAAGCCAATCCTGAGGCTAAACTGTAATGACATGACGGTCATATCTCCTAGTTGATATGGTAGTTTATAATGTCATCACTTGTAAGAATGCTGTAATGTTCAATTGTACCGCTCATTGGCAAAATGTAGAAATGTCTGGACTCTACAAGACAGCTGAAATACATAACTTCTGCTTTGGCTCACTCTAAAGACTCCCTAAAAAGCAGACCCCCTCAAACAATAAGTTTCACCTTGCACTAGGCAACATTAAGAATAGCAGGAAGTCCCACAAACCACCACCCCTCTTTGGAGAAACACACCAAATGGTCAAGAGCACCATAGCCTACCATAGGAATTTCGACAAGTACCAACGCATCACCCACCCATGGCTTTAGGACTAGGCATCCCTACCCGTAGCACTTCCCGTCATCTGAGCAGGAAAATCATCACCTGTTTATGATCGAGAAAATCCTGGTTTCTTGATAAATCACCACAGGCCATCGAGAGCGGCCTTGGACGGGGGCATTTGAAAGGTTGCGATGGAGCTTTGCATCAAAGAACTGCATCTATAAAGAATTCCCATGTATGTAGCGACCAGCACAGACATTACAACAGTTGAAGTCCAAGGAAATGGACGCAAAGGCTTGCAGAGCTAGAATTGACATAGGTCGAGCCTGGGAATGGGAAGAGGCTTTCTGGTGGCATGCAGTTAAATGGTCACATACAAGAGGCAACACATGTCCGCTCTCGTGAACGTAGATCATGTGTCTGCTTCTGTCATCGCCGGCCTCTCACAAACTGTAACACCTGCTGTAGATGTAAATATAGTGACAAATGAGTACAAGCTGCCGGGATCTCCCGAAGTGAGCTCCCGAGGGAGCAATGGCGAGACTGCCTTGTGTTGAGATCCATAGCATATTAGGGAAGCTTCCACTCAAGCACTCGGGAGGATAGCTCAGGAGCAACGTGCTCGCCTTGGAAACAAAACGACACCGAGCGAAGTTAAGGGCGGTTTCACTTTCTAATCCACTGTTTCACTGTGCTGCGAGCCGCGGGTTTCCTGACTGCCAGCATTACTTTTGAACATTTCACACAAGGAGTGAAGTACAAGGAGCTGCAGCTACAGCATCTACAGCAGCTAAAGCATCCACTACGAGCCAGCAAACCAGCGTGTGCCCTAGGGTGCCCTAGAGTCCTGCGGACTCAAAGACCCATCAATCACCAGTCACGGGCACTCTAGGCTATCGGAGCTTTCACTTTAAGAAAGCAAGGGCAGAGGGCTCTGCCCACCGGAAGTCTTGTATAAACACCGAGGACCCGCACCCTTGCGGCGTAAAGCCAGAGCGAAGTTAAGAGCGGTTTCACTTTCTAATCCACTGTTTCACTGTTTGCTGCTTTGCCGTGCGCCCTGATCTGACCCTACACTCGTAACTGGAGATACACGAGGTTGGAAGTCGTCAACACCAGGAGCAGCACTAAAAAGGTGGACACTGCCACCAGAGCCAAGGAGGTGGAGTGGAATTGCACATCAGAGGCTAGCTAGTGGTACCTAAGAGAAGGTAAACTCATTCCACTCTCTACTTCTTACTATTTATTTAAAAAGTCTTGCCTCTATCGGAACACTTAAACAGAATGTCTAGAGTTGTATTATCTCATGCGATTGAAATACTTAAAGAAACATTGACTCATGAAAATCTTCTTCAAAATCAGGGGGAAGGTTTGCAAACTTTACCACTCTCGCCGCTAAATCTCAATAATATTAATGATACACAAACACCCCTCTTACACAAACACTTGTCCCCAGACCTCACAGTCTTGGAAGATGAGGGGATGGAGGTCGTCTGCTCGCTGAAGAGTAAGGACGGGGTGCTCCCGACACCTTCAGTCAGTTCCCAACTAGCCTCTTTTTCTCTCCCCGCTTCCTGTGCAATGGAGTTGAAACATCATTAGTACAACCTCTTTCAGAGGCTGGCGGGAAAGGGAGTGTTGACCCCGTTCCAATTTCAAGGAATCTATTTACTTTCGGGACTGAGCCCCCGCTCAGTCAGAAATCTTCTTGTCACAACCGATTTGCTAAAAGTTGGAACCCGATGGGACTATCATCAAACTTAGGTTCCTATCCAGACATTTACACTACAAGTTGGAGTCCCTCACATGTAAAGATAGTGGTTCAACGTAACATAGCCACGGATCCAATCTATGCTTCTCCAAAACATAAAATGACCCTCACTTCAATCTGGGACGGACTTTGATACTACCAGTGAAGAGGAATATGAATATGATTAATCTACTAGCAACATAGACAACGAGCGGATTCATTTATCTACCCATTCATAAAGCACAGGTCCAAGGGCCGATGAGTTCAAGAACCACCATCAGAAGGACACCAGTGGTCCACCCCCAAGGGTCCCGGTAATCCAGAACGACACACCCATGGTTTCCAATTACGTGCAAAAAGAAAACGAGGGGGAGGACTCTAACAGGCTGGGGGGACCAGAACCCCTGGCAGCTATAGAGGCAAAGACCAAGACAAACCCTAAATGGAGAACAATGTGGAAATCTCTGACTATTCGTCTGACGCAGGAGAAGAAAATTCTCACACTAAACGTGAAACAATTTTCTTGACAATGGAGCAAAAGAGAATTATGGCAGCCCAGAGGAAGCCGATAGAGGTGGAGAACGATTGCCTAAGTAACAACGTAGGTAATTACCAGAGAGTACCCCCCGGCGACCAAAGACGATCTGTGTCATGGGCCGAAGATAGCAAGTTGGCAGGAGCTGTTATGAAGGCAAACCAAGCTACAATGAAAGATATTAGCAACTCCTTGCAACTCAAAGTATTCAAACTATCGTTGGCAAGAACTTTAGGATTTTCGGACAACTTGATCATGAATAGAAACAACGTAATGAGGCACTTGCGAAGCATACAGACTTTGGACCAAGTAAATTCAAATGACATCGACCTAATTGAATTTTCAAGCGAATCGAGACTTGACAAAGTAATTTTGCATATATCATCACAAAACAGCATTCAGATGTCTGGGAACAAGTCCAGGAAATGGCGAGGTGCGCACTCGGAGATAGGAGTGCGATGGCAATCCAGGATATGCAAGGTGAGGAAAAAGGGGAAGGATGAAAGAAGAGGAGATTCAGGGGACCGTGAACCAGGAATCAGAAGTAATCGCTGTACGAACTCCGGCAGCACACGTCTGACTACTGCAAGCAGTAGCGTCGAGATGCACAGGGCTGGGGGCCGTGTCTGCTTTGTAGAACGTAGAGCGTACAAGCAGAGACTGGCAAGCAGCGTTCCCCGTTCAGCGGCCATGTTGGGAGTACTGCTGAGTTCAGTCCCCTATGGGTCAGGGACCACGAAGTCCAGAAGGGACGCATACGGTGGTTCATGACAGCATGCCTCCGAAACCCAGTTCCTCCGGGTTTGCCCGGGTGTATAAGGTGGTACCTTCGGAGCAGTCTGGGGGCATTTATGTTTGAGACTGGTTCCCAGGTGCGTTCACTGGGAGGGTACCCTTTCCACTCGACCAGATACTGTAGCTGACTACGTCTGTACCTGGAATCACATATTCTGGAAACCTCGTATTCTAACTGATCATTGACAATCACAGGGGTAGATCATGGAGCAGTTCGGGAGGACTGGACATATGGTTTCAACAGAGAAGTGTGAAAGACTGGGTGGATCCTCTTCCAAGATTCTGGTAGTCTGAGTCGGAAGGCCACTGGGTTAATGATTTTCTTTATGGAGAAAGGGCCATAGTACCGGCGAGCCACTTTATTTGGTCATAAGTGTCGAGGCAGAAGTTTCGAGGATAGCCAGACTTTATCACCTATTGTGTATGAAGGCCCTGGGCTTCTTTTGGAGTCAGCATGGTGTTTGGTGTTTGTTCGGGCCTTTTCGAGGTGCTCTTTTGCTTCTTTGTGTACTTTGATGAGGGTTTCTATCCAGGAGTCAACTGTAGGAACTGGGTAGGATGTGGGAGAATGGATGGTAGAACCGAAGGGTGGAATCCTTGGCTACAGAAGAAGGGGCTGGTTTTGACAGCCGAGGGATCCGAATTGTTGTAGGCGAATTCAGCCACAGGTATTAAGAGTGACCAATCATCCTGGACCTTGGTGGTGAAACAGCAAAGATATTGTTCCAAGGTTTGATTCACGCGTTCAGTAGCTCCATTGGTCTGTGGATGATAACCTGAGGATAGGGCACGTTGGATTCCTAGTATACAACATAATTGTTTCCAGAACTGAGATATGTACTGGGGTCCTCTGTCAGATTTGATCTTGGAGGGTAGTCTGTGAAGTCGGAATATGTGTTCCAGGAAGAGTCCGGCAAGTTCAGAGCAGGATGGTAGTTTATATAAGGGTGTAAAATGAGCCATGTGAGTGAATAAATCAATGCTAACCATGATAGTTGTGTATCCCCTGGAAGGTGGTAGTTCCACAATAAAGTTCGTAGCAATGAATTCCCAACGTCTTGTTGGCAGCGCTGGTTGGAGCAGGAGACCTGCCGGTTTCTTGTTGTCATGCTTGTTTTGAGTGCAGACTGCACAGGTTTGGATGTAATGTTGGACATCATCCTTCATCTTCGGCCACCAAAACTGTCAGTCTGAGTTCAGTCCCCTAGGGGGCAGGGACCACAAAGTCCAGAAGGGACGCGTACGGTGGTTCATGACACAATACTTCTCTGTGGAGACTTTAACATGGAGTGCTTTGACAAACAAGGCGTTAAAATTGAAGTGCTTCCAATAGATGACTCAGGGAATGTAAGCAGGGCTCTGGACATGGTAGAGGAATTAATAGAGAGAAACATTTACATGGTCAATGGTAACCTTAAGGGAGACATACCTGCGGCTGGAACTTGGAAAAGGGGGTCTCAAACAAGTACTATAGATTATATTTTTGCTACAGAAGACCTTCTGGCAAAATTGACCTCACTGCAAGTCCTAACAACGGACTTAAGTGACCACAACCTACTTAAACTCTAATGTGTCGACTGGGCAACCAGCAACACATTGAGGGGCTATCATCACGAAGACCGAAAGCTTGAGGTCACATCAGGAGGAAACCGCCTCCGGATAAATAAAAGAAACCTGCCTCATGTAACATCATCTCTGCTGGCCTTGAATCCCGCCCCACACTGTTCCAGAGGAGGCATACTACAATACCCAGACTTTTTTTTGGCTTTTCGTGAAAAGCAGGGTGCTTCTAAAAAGCCAGTCTTTACACATAAGTATGCCTACAATGACCAGATTGCTGTGAGAAAGTGAGAGGTAAATAGACTGGGGAGACTGGTGAAAAAATACAAAACCACTCACAATCTAATCATGTTTAAAAAAGCTAAAAACAATTTCAAGAACTATATCACAAATTATATCAACATAAACAATTAACCATCCAGCGAGAAGGCGAAAGAATGCTGCAGCTTGCCACTCAGAAAAACACAGCAGGAGTGTGGAAGTTAATTAATGAATTGAACACTCCAGAGGGTTCAAAAATTACAAATTCAGTCTCTGCGAAAGTGTTGGAGGAGCACTTTAAACACTTATACGCATCCAAAGGGAGGGAGCAAAACGAGCCTTTAATGTGCTCGGATGCCCCATGGGACTTTGAATTTGACTATGAAGAAATACTCGACCTCATACAAGACTCAAATGTGTCGAGGGTAGCGGGCCCGGATGGGTTGACCAATGAGATTTTGAAGAAAGATCCTGCTGGGTGGGCATCATTCATGCTAAAACTATTCACAACTGTGACAAGGGCGAAGAAAATCCCATCATCTTGGACCAGTTCCATTGTTGTTCCTATCTTCAAGAGGGGTGATAGGGCCAATACATGCAACTATAGGCCCATCACCCTTCTTGATGTGATAGGCAAGATATTTGCAGCAATAATTCTGCGGCACCTCAATGAATGGTGTGCAAAGTCCAACCATCAGGACCAGTGGCAGTCCGGCTTCCGAAAAGGGATAGGCACGAATTTAAACATCTTCATTATAAATACACTCAAGTGCCTGGTCCACCAAAAAAAGGATTAGGGCAATCTACATCGCATCGATCGACCTGGAACAGGCGTTCAACTCAGTTGACCGTAGAATCCTGTGGCACAAACTGAAGAAATGGGGTTGCCCCCAAGCATTGACAGAACCCATGGAAGAACTCCACAAGAACACATCTTTAAAAATCAGGTTGGACAGAAAGGCTCTACTGTCCGATGACATTCGTTCTGAAAATGGGTTAAAGCAGGGTTGTCGCTTGGCACCAGCAGTCTTTTGCCTTTTTATATCCGGTATGGCCGAAGCTTTCATAAAAATTAGATCCTTTCCACCAAGAATTGCCGGCCACCCTGTGGGTCGTCTACTTTTAGCAGACAACTTGTTATTGCTTGATCAACCGGAAATCGGGTTGCAGAGACAATTGAAGGACTTGTCACACTACATTCATAAAATCGAACTAAAGATAAACGATAAAAAATCCAAAATATTGATTTTGGGAGACAACGGCAGGGCTAGGAAGCAGAAGAAATGGACATAGTTACTAAATGGAGAACAAATACCAGTGGTTGGTTCAATGGTGTACCTGGGGACAACCCTAAACAACAGCTTGAGCGATGCTCCTGGAATACTACACCTGAGAAGTAATGCCAAAAACCTAGCATCCCAAGCGCTTCTCATTAAAAGGCGTTACAGTAAATTTTCCTTGGTACCAATTTTGGATTTTTACAAATTAAAAGTAGCGCCAATACTCACTTACGCTGCTGAAGCCAACCTCTTTATGGAACCCAAAAACTGGAATTGCTTGGAAAGCCTTTGTTGGAAGAGGGTTTTGGCTTTACCAAACTCATTACCTATTGAACGGGTTCGAAGGGAATTGGGCTTAACTTCCCTATACACCATGATGGAATGGAAGTCATTATCATTTATGAGGAAATGTCTTCAACCACCAGGAGTAAGTGGGTTCTCTATCATTAAGGAGGCTATAGAAGGGAAGCAGGTTGCAACTTTAAATACCTGGCACGAGTCGTGTTCTGCAATTTTGTCCAACCTCGCCCTCTCTGGAAAGACACTCATTGAAAATCCAATAAGGGTAAAGTGCAAACTACTAGATTTGGATTGGATACGGACCGAGCAGAAAGTGAAATCATACAAACTGTTTGTTGATGAACCTGAGGAACACTACAGAAGAGTATTTGTCTTGCCCTACTTGGCTAGATTTCCGTCACAAAAGGAGTGACAAAACTTCTTAAGACTTCGTTTGAACCTCCAACCAACACGGGAGGTCACAGCAAGAAGATCAAAGGCCCAGGAAGAGAGAACTTCGATTTGTCGACTGTGCAACAAAAATACGGAGACTTTACAGCATCTAGTGCTCGTGTGCGAGCCCTTAAATTCCATAAGAAATACACTCCTGGGGAGATTCCTTGAGCAATCAACATTGAAATTGCAGGGGGACTGGTGGGTTTGCATAAGATGGGGAGGTTGACTCTCCCTATCACTAGCTGTACTCCAACTGGTCAGGAAAATCTTTTCTATCTTGGAGAACAATGAAAACAAATCGATAGGTTGAAATAGCCTTTTCATAAAACCTTCTTTCTCATTTTTGGGTTTTTGAGGACTCAGAGGAGTCCAAGCACTCTTTGTGAATATGTTTTGTACTTCGTGTTGTTTTGTTTTTTCTCATTTGAATGTTTTCGAATGTTATCAAAGTTTTTTATGTCTTGTTGCATCTAAGGTTTAATTAAACTAAGTGATGTAAATAAAAAATGTAAAAAAGAAAAAAAAAGAAAAAAAATGACACAGAGCAACACAGGTTCGATTCCCCAGTCCGCGCTTAGAAACCACCGGCGTTAGAAATAACCAATCAAATCATAATGAATGAGGAACTGTAATCGTTAAAAAAGAATATTCCAAGCACAACCGGATAAGCTCTGGTGCCGAAAGATCACTAGCGTGGTGATGGGTCCATAATAAAAGCTTCTTATTATAGCATAAGACAACATAACATGGCATAACCCATGGGGAGTCCCTCTGGCTCATGGATCACTGATGAACCGAAACACTTGGTATCGGCAAATGGTTTTAAGAAAGGTTCCCAAATCTCTCCAGCCATGCCTCCCTTCAAAAATGTTGAGGAGTTGAGACTGCACACATCTTCTCCCTCACTGAAAGCAGAAGTCCATTTTTGTTTGGACCATGCCTGGAAGATCCCAGCACATTTGGGAATATGCATGAGACCAAGAGAGCTATATGGCTAAGGATTAGGGCAAGGGAGGGAAAAGCAGACTATATCACAATTACACTGAAACCTGCCCGTCTGGCATTGGATATTGTTAAGCATTCCAGGTGGGTTAGTGTGGGCGATGTTGACCAAAAATAAAAGCAGTTTCTCCATCTCGATTTGAGGACCTGATATAAGTCAGAAGGGCGGGAATCATGAAAAAAGTATTAACACCCAAGAGGCGTATGATCCCTGGGCTATTGAATCCTCAACTGCATCCACTGCTTCTTGCTCTCTACTTTCGGCTGATAAAGCTATGGTAGATGCCGTCCTCATTGATAACATGTAGGGCAGACAAGCGGATCCAGCAGAATCAGTAGAAGCAGAAGAGCCCAAGAAGACGTTTGCGTGACTGGATCCAAGCCATTGGTCCATCTACCTACGGACGGGTTTCAAGATCTTTTCCAAGCAAAAATCAGCATTCCTGAACACCTTGCCCCAGGATCTCTGGCTTCCAGATTGACAATACAAAGGTGTGTGGAGCAAGCGAGGAGGGAGAAAGAAGGAGAAAGGATGCTGCAGAGGTTGAAGGTATTCAGTGAAGAGAGGGAGGAGACCATCTGAGGCAGGAATAGGTTGTAGGTGAAGGAAGATCAGAAGGGGACAGAGATAGCGAGAACAGAGAGCAAGCACTGCCTAAGCCTATTGGGCCAAGCAACGGGACAGGTGCTATGAGGCATATGGTGAAACCAGGGCTCAAGTCGAGGGTACATGAGGGGGGCGTAGTCCACCCACTTTTTTCAGAGGGTGGACTCAGTCCCCCCAGCCAACATGAGAAACATTGAATGTCCTCTTTTACCACTGCACTATATAACCTGTCAAAAAATATCATATAACTGAAGGTAAAATGTCTCATTTCATTACTGCAAGTTCCAGGGAAAACATTCGTATTGGTTCATGGGGTTTAAAACGTGCACAGCTTTTAACGTTTTCAAAAACACTATTAGAAGAAAAAATCCTCTCTGGGTTTTGTGTGTGTGTTGTTTTTATGAAAGGCAAATGCCATTCGTCCTGTGCAATTTGGGTGGTTATGCAGAGCCAATGTAATGAAATGTACATATTTCACACTGATATGCTAATTTCAGGCGACGTCACATGCCATTGCATTTTTTGAGGAGTCCCCCCACTTTAATTTTTAGGACTTGACCCCTGGGTGAAACCAGTAGGGGTGGAGCTTGGGTGCAGTAGGGCACAGTGGCAGGGGAAGTGGAAGGCCTTATTAACCTAAGCCCTGAGACTGGTAGGGTCAAAAGCTTGAAGACTCTCCAGAGTAGTAGAGAGAAAAAAATTGAGCAAGTGATCTGCTCACAGGAAGCTATAGTTCAGATTTGGCCGGACTGGCAAACCCACCAGCGATAATAAATGACACTTGTTTGTTGAGAGCAAGAAGGACAATTACGCTATTGGGCTTGTTTCAGTTTTAATGTGCTTTTGTTGTTTTATTCTGTGAGGACGGTTATCTGTCCCTGATATCGCTCTAATCAGAACCTGGCATGATCACCTGAAACCACACACACACATGTAGCATGAACAGTTCAACCAATCCTTAAAAATTAGAGGCTATATTTATTTTCATGATCAACCAAGGGCATGTGAATCGATATGTAACACTAGTTTAATAAATTTCAATGCCATTAAATGAACCCCAGGTGCAGAGCCCTGGGTAGTCGAGCATTCTTGCACAAAGATAGATCAAAGGCCCAGAAGGTGTAATGGGCCTAAACCTAAGCTGGTATTCCTTGGTACCAAGAATGGTACACGACTGAAAGCTAAAGCAAAGGTCAAGAAGATGAAAAGACAGAGGAATCATTTAGTCTGTGGTATAGTAGAGTACAAAAAAAGATACTTCTTTATCTCTCTTTGTACTTCTATCCCAACTGGTGTTACCAGAATAGTTCACTCATTCGGGTATGACCCTTTATGTTCATATCCGATTCCGGATATAATTCATTGTCCCAATCCCATAGTGAGATAAACCATCAGGAGATGTGATGTCCCTTCTGATTCTACGATTCACTGTGTGTATTTTTCAATTCTTTTTATATTCTTTTTAATTTTTCAGTTGCATCCCAGAAAATGTCTTGCATCTATTGTTCTTCGATTTCTAGAGTCAAATTTTCTAGAATGGGGTCTGCTTGTTGAGAATCCAAGCCATGGGTTCCCCCACGATTCCAGCCACACGGGCTCACTTAGCACATGGCACCTCACTACTCGTGGCTGGGGCACGGATAATGAGTTCAGCCTGAAAATTAAATCTACCCAAAATAGATGGGGAAGAAATCAGTTGTCCCCTGGAAGCCAAGCCACCTAAACCAAGGATGTCTAACGCTTGCAGCAACTTCTACAAAAAAAGACCCAGATCCGGGTATCCTATGTGAGGGACTTTGAGTGTTTTCTTCAGGGCTGTGAATCCTGAGTCCATGACCTATTGTATACAAAGGCTCTTGGACTAAGGACCACCGTCCTTTTCTAGGCTAACACTTGAACTTCCATTGCCTGTATTTTTCCCTTGGTCCCTTTTCACTGTTATTGTGAGACTAAAATCCTGCTTTGCACCCCTTACTTCCACCGCAGGGTTGTCTATAATAAACCTGTAGCGTACCTATTTTCAGTTGTGGGTCTTTTGTTGATCCCTCAGTCTGTGGCAACCAATTGATGGAGGACGCCATGTTTGATCCTAAATTGTAGTCCCTGTTCACCTGCTAGCACAGGTCCGGGGTAATACATCCCAAGTGACTATTGCCTCACAAATCTGGAATCCTGTAGAAGAGTTCCCAACTTCCAAGTGATACGCCACATTGAAAGGGACCACGACCAATTGTGCACATCTTTATTCTGGGGTCCAATGAAAATAAATTGTATTCGGAGGCTCATGATCTTTCCATGGATGCTTTCGAAATGTCCAACAAAAAAAGTCAAATGGATCTTTGATAATGAAGATTGCTTCTCTGCGGAAATAATATAGAATTGTTTATCCAATTTAGAGATCAAACAAAGCCAGGTTCAGATACATAGAATTGGCTGCGGTCTAGATCATCTTGATACAATCAGCCGGGGTGCTATGCTCAAAAGAATGTATCATATGGAAGAGAAGTCTTTGAAGCTCCTAAATGGTACGATTAAGATTACAGAAAGGGCTGGAGAAACGACCCAAGTGCATAGTATTCCTAACAGATGTCCATTGCTGGTCATTTGGTAGGCTGATATTTCATGGAGTACGGGATTGGGCAATAGGGAAGGGTGCTATATCCTAGTATCAACTGGGTTTTCACGGAGAAAAGAACACCATGGACCATGGGCTGACCCTGTACTCGATAGTGTGGATGGCCTTCAACACTTAATAGAGACAAGCTTTGGTTGACCATCAACAATTATAGCATGCCATATGGCCTACTAAACTGTATTATGGCCCTCCGCCAATGCAATAGTGCCTGGGAAAGATTTGGAAAAAAATGGTCAACGTGCTAGCGTCTTTTCTGTCATGCAAGTCATTTCGGTAGCTTTGTGTACTTGCCCCGCATCTGATCCTATTATATAGTAACAATAAAAAAGCAGGAATGTGGGCAGCTGATGTCCCAAAGGTCATAGAGCGCTGAACCCCAATACTATTTTTTGCAGGCAATGTTCTGAAAAGAGTGAAAACTGAAAATGATTTAGGAAGACTCTACCTATACATTAACTAGCTAGGAACAATTTTGCCAGGGACGCGATATGTCGAATAACAGTCAAACATCTAAAATCATGATGATTAGCCAAAGAAAGACACCTAAAAAAATGGCTAATAATGAACTCTTAAAGAGACTCCCTGGGCATCTGTTTTTATGCATGTCTATCATGGGCTGCACACACGAAGAAGACACAGACCCGCATGATCCAGTCCACTGATGCATTATGGGGCTTTCACAGTCACAGGGCAGGTCACCCAGAGAAATCTGCAAGAAGGGCTAGTGGGTTAAATCAGGCTCATAGGCCTTTTAAGAGGCTGAGATCTGGTTATGCCACGTGGGCTTGAATCTTGAGGCAATTGAAAGACTCACATTTGTTATCAATGAGGCTGCTAAAGGGGGCTTGACTTAATTAGAGGGAAGCAGAAAATTAAGCTCTTGATATACTGGATTAAGCTTTTGAAAATCACAGGGGATATTATACATAAAGAGTGTGATGCATGAGTCAGCCATCAAAACAAACTTAAAATCCCTTGGTTGTTGCTAATGACAAGGAATGTCCATGTCCTCAAATAAGGGGAATAATTGCGACTCAATAATCCACACCTGACCCTGTAAAACATTGCTGAAATCGGCCTTCATTTGCAGAAGGAGCAGCTGCGGAAAAAGGGCTAGAGGCTTCAACCAAAACCCCGGCGACACAGTATCCCCCAAGTGCCAGTACATGGAACTGCTGACACACATGATCGTGGTCAGTGCAGATACGGCTGCTGATATTCATGTGCGGATCAACCAGCTGCTCCGAGCCTACGATTTATCAATCTGGGAACTACCTGGGAATTTGACCCATATGGTTCATGGTGAAGAACTATCGAGACAAATCTATGACACTTCCTTTAATGTTGTAATGATTGTATGCAATTGAGAATGCAGTTATTGGTTCCACTGCTGAACAGAAGACATTTAATACACATGTGTAAGGCATCCAATATCCTTTGACCTTCGACCTTTGATCAGGACAGGGGTTGATTTAAGTTGTCTAGCTTTGTAAAGAAGGCAATAACTTCAAGAGAGAAATCCCTAATAGAATTGGGAATAAGTGTCCATTATGTCATGTTATCTCACCTGTGATGGGATTGGGGGCAAATAAGGTCAACCCAGTATGTCCAAAAAACTAGTCTGTAGAGGTGTCGCCAGGGAGGTCCTGCGGTGGCTATAGCCCTGGGTCTTTTGGATGTAGCCCTGGATAGAAGCTCAGGGGCTACAACCAAAAGGCTAGCTAGCCCCGATTCCCGACATTAGTGTGGCACAGGATCTTTCACAAACCTAGCAGTGCACCCCTGCCAGCCTGAAACATATGCCCTTAATATTCCTGAATGAAATGAAGTCTCTTATAAGTCTAAGCGCTGCCCTGGTACGGTTCATTTTCGGGTGGAGGCAGTCTTGCAGGGATTATGGACTACTGTTGAGGTGAGAATTGCTCTTCACTGTTGCATTTGTCCACTGTTGTGTACTTGTGTACATGTTGTGGTGAGTGAAAGCAACCATTAAGGTAGCAATGCATTAAGAAGGCCTCAGCCTAAGTATCTGATGTTTGCTGAGGCCCCGTCAAACCCATGTAATTATTAACTGGGCAATCTTCTGCAATAATGACCGACAGTGATATTTATGTGCACCGTGTGCTGCTTTTCAACAGACAAAATTCGAAGAGTGTATTGGTTGGTGGTACTATTGGATAGACCCCAGGAGATATTGTAATTGTCGATACCCGTATGCACATCTACCCCCAAGAATAGAAAGGCATGTGGACTTGGGTCACTGCTTGCTTCAAAGCTTGCTTCATTGCTTGCTTCAATGCTTGCTTCAATGAATGCTTCATTGCTTGCTACATTGCTTGATTCAATGCTTTCTTTATTGCTTGCTTCATTGCTTGCTTCAATGCTTGCTTCATTGCTTGCTTCAATGCTTGCTTCAATCCATGCTTCATTGCTTCCTACATTGCTTGCTTCAATGCCTGCTTCAATGCATGCTTCATTGCTTGCTTCAATGCTTGCTTCATGGCTTGCATCAATTCTTGCTTCATTGCTTGCTTCAGTGCTTGCTTCATTGCTTTCTTCATTGCTTGCTTCAATGCTTGCTTCAATGCATGCTTCATTGCTAGCTTCATTGCTTGATTCAATGCTTGCTTCATTGCTTGCTTCATTGCTTGCTTCAATGCTTGCTTCAATGCTTGCTTCACTGCTTGCTTCAATGCCTGCTTCAATGCATGCATGCTTCCTTGCTTGCTACATTGCTTGCTTCATTGCTTGCTTCAATGAATGCTTCATTGCTTGCTACATTGCTTGCTTCAATGCTTGCTTCATTGCTTGCTTCTTGCTTGCTTCATTGCTTGCTTCATTGCTCGTTTCATTGCTTGCTTCATTGCTTCCTTCAATGCTTGCTTCAATGCATGCTTCATTGCTTGCTTCATTGCTTGCTTCTATGCTTGCTTCATTGCTTGCTTCAATGATTGCTTCATTGCTTGCTTCAATGCTTTAATTGCTTGCTTCACTGTTTGCTGTATGTCAACAGTGTATGCAGAAGGCTCATTGGAAACGATGTAACTGATTGGCCTAACATAGAGTCAGGTGCTTCCTTGCTTGCTTCAATGCTTGCTTCAATGAATGCTTCATTGCTTGCTTCAATGTTTGCTTCATTGCTTGCTTCAATGCTTGCTTCAATGCTTGCTTCATTGCTTCCTTCCTTGCTTGCTTCAATGCTTGCTTCATTGCTTGCTTCAATGAATGCTTCATTGCTTGCTACATTGCTTGAGTCAATGCTTTTTTCATTGCTTGCTTCATTTCTTGCTTCAATGCTTCCTTCATTGCTTGCTTCAATGCTTGCTTCATTGCTTGCTTCAATGCCTGCTTCATTGCTGGCTTCATTGCTTGCTTCAATGCATGCTTCATTGCTTGCTACATTGCTTGCTTCAATACCTGCTTCAATGCATGCTTCATTGATTGATTCAATGCTTGCTTCATTGCTTGCTTCAATTCTTGCTTCATTGCTTGCTTCAGTGCTTGCTTCATTGCTTTCTTCATTGCTTTCTTCAATGCATGCTTCATTGCTTGCTTCATTGCCTGCTTCAATGCATGCTTCCTTGCTTGCTACATTGCTTGCTTCATTGCTTGCTTCATTGCTTGCTTCAATGTTTGCTTCATTGCTTGCTTCAATGCTTGCTTCAATGAATGCCTCATTGCTTGCTACATTGCTTGCTTCATTGCTCGTTTCATTGCTTGCTTCAATGCTTGCTTCAATGCATGCTTCATTGCTTGCTATATTGCTGGTTTCAATGCTTGCTTCATTGCTTGCTTCATTGCTTGCTTCAATGCTTTAATTGCTTGCTTCAATGCTTGCTGTATGTCAACAGTGTATGCAGAAGGCTCATTGGAAACGATGTAACTGATTGGCCTAACATAGAGTCAGGTGCTTAATAATGCACTCATATTTCATTAGATAGTGCGTAACCCGATGACCAACTATTCATTTAGTGCATAATTCCTTTATTAATTCTATAACATTTTTGAAAGTCATTTAAATGCACCAATATTATGTCTTTGCGAATCTTATTCTTTCCTGTTGCACATGTTTCTGGGCAATGGTTGATTGCTAACAGCTCTATGATTGTTACTATTATAGCAGAAAGCCCATCTCGTCTCCTGTGTTTGCTCCAGCCCTGCCTGGGTGCAATAGGAGGCGGAAGGGCATCAGAGCAGTGAGTGCAGTCAGGTCCGCATGCACGCTGATTGGGGCACACTGGCAGGACCTCGTTGTGTGCACTGCGTGTGCAGGCTGCTGAGCGGGAACGTGCAACCCTTCCTCGGTTACAGAGCTGTGTGCTTGAGTGAAAGCGTCCCTAATGTGCAAGGGATCCCAACACAAGGCAGTCTCGCCATTGCTCCCTCGGGAGCTCACTTCGTAACATCCCCGACCGGCAGCTTGCACTCATTAGTCACTATATTTACATCTACAGCAGGTGTTACAGTTTGTGAGAAGGCCGACGATGACAGAAGCAAACCCATGGGCTACGTTTATAGGAGCGGACATGTGTTATCTCTTGTATGTGACCATTTAACTGCATGCCACCAGAAACCCTCTTCCCATTCCCAGGCTCGGCTTTCACAACCGTACGGTGCTTATGTTCAATTGAAGTTAACCTAAACTACAACTACCAAAATGCATTGCTTTGTTCAAAAAAAGGCTAGGAGTGGGAAAGTGGGGCCCAGGACATGAGGGTGGATTTACCTGGTCATCCTCTCCATGTTAGGGTTTCCTGAGTTCCTGCCCTGCATGTGTGCCTTGAATGTGGACTGCACACATGGCAAGCCAGTCTACTTGATGTTTTGTATATTAGTAGTATAGTATTTTATCATGGTCAGACGTATATTGTAAGATGATACCAATTCTAAAGCTGTCTTTTGTACACGTTGACGCGCCAGCAGGTAGACCAACCGGTAATGATGTGTTATCGTATAGCACTTACGCTTAAGCGCTTCATATAGAACAAATATTATATGTATATCACCCAATCTGTGTTGGTACTCATTTATCAACCTCAGCAGGATGAAAGGCTGAGTTGACCTTGCGTGAGTGGAACCTGCAACCTGCAGATTGCACACACATTGCAGCAGCCAGCGCTCAACCCACTGAGCTATCTTACCAGCTATAGCTATCTGAAAACCAGCCACTTCAGAAACAAAGAGCCACATGCTGCTGGTCACATCCCATGAGCATCAATTATTATTATTTTATTTTTTTATTTTAACGGTAGCATGGGAGACCCCAGGGGTCGCAGTTGCGACCACTAAATGACATCCCTGCATTTGAGGGCAATGAGAGACATGGGACAAAATGTGGGGCAATAGGGGACCACTGTGGGAAAAGTAGAGTGACATGGGGAAAGGTTAGGGCTAATGAGTGACATGGGGCTAAACCAGGGGCTATGGGGCACAATGGGCAGCAAAGGAGAGTGATACATGGCGCAACAGAGGGCACGGAGTGACCTGCGGCAGTGGGCACAATTAGGGCAAAGAAGGGAGACATGGGGCAAAAGTCAAAATAATGAGTGACCTATGGCACACAGTACAGTGGGTCATGACTAGGGCAAAGGAGAATGGTAGGGGCAAAAAGGGGAAAGTGTATGAGGAGGCAAAACCTGGGGCAATTAGACAGAACTGGCGGGAAATGTGGAGGCACATGGGGCAGAACTGATGTCAATGGGCTATTTGGTGAAATGGGACACACCTGGTGCAAAAGAGAGTTCAAAGGGGGACAATTGAGCGCAATAAGTGACAAGGTCCTGGGGCATAAATGGCGGGAAAGGGGAGTGACATGACACAGAGAGAAATTGGTTACATGGGTTAATGGGCTCACGTGGGGGCAAAGGAGTGATATGGAGCAGAACAGCGGCACATGCAGAAGTGCTGCAGGAAAACGAGAATGAAATGGGGCCAAACTGTGCACAGTGAGAGGGGAATGATGCACAGCAGTGGGCAGTGGGACCCGGCATCCAAAGCACTGGGATATGTCATCTGTTCTTCTGGCTCCTTTATCAAAAATATCCAAATTCACACGTAATTGAGATTTGAAATGAACAATTTTGACCCATTTCTTTAAAAAAAATTCTTTGTGGGGAAGCATCCCTCACCTCCCCTCCCAAATAATGGGGTTCGAGCTAGCCGGATAGTCTTGATCGTTCATACCAAAGCGGGGGTTAGCATTGACTCTGTGGCTTCTGCATGGCAAAGGGCTGAGGGTTAAAGAGATAGGGTTCTTTCAGTAGCATCTCAAGATGCCCTGCCTAAAATACAAACAACATACAAATAGGTTATTATAGCAATGCTTACTATTTAAACTCTAGGGAGCTTATTTTATATGGTGCTAATGGAAGGCGTAAACGTCTTGCGTAAGCCTTTTATGCCTTCCATTAATGTTTCCCCCAATTTCATGCATTTGTATGGCGGAGAGGAGGGGCAGAACGCAATTAGCGTTTCCACCACTTTTCTTCATCTCCACCATACAAATGCTCCAAGATTTGCGCCTGTAAGGATTTTCATGCCTGCACAAATGCTCGACATCCCTATGAGACCCATCGGCTTTATGCACCAGCATAAAGCAGGAGGACCCCATTGGGATCCATTGTACACGCTGCCTGCCATGCTTGTATGGCAGGCAGCATGTCCAATTAGAATTAAACGCTGCCCAACATGCAAGCGTGTCGGACAGTGTTTATTTGTCATTGTGAACACTGCTTACCATGCACGCATTTAAGCAGTGTTCTCAATTAAAACTTAATTCTGCCCGATATGTGAGCATGTCGTACAGCATTTAAATGTAATTGTGAACGGTACTTGACTTGAGAGCAAACGGTAAAATACTTGTGTACGCTGCTTTTTGCCCTGGACTTTTGCACTCTGCGGTGCAAATGGTGAAAATTTGGCGGCGGGGAGCTGTTTACATTGCAGTACTAACGTAACGACTTCCTGCCATCAAATTATGTTTTTGAGCAAAATGAGCTCCTGGGTGTCCTTATCAATTCCCACTCATCAAAAGTGGCTTATGCTAATTCAGTGATCAGTTCTCGAAACTACGATGTTAAGCTTTTAAGGCATTTCGAACCACATCTGAACAAAAAGAAACTGTGGCCAGTTCAGTAACTGGTGAAAAAATCAACTATTGAAATGTTTTGTCGATTGGCTCCTCACTAAGGGTCAATCAGCAACTGCAGGTAACCTAAAATATTGCATCCACTATTGTTACCAATATGCCCTGGAGGGACCATTTTTCTCGCATACTTGGGAGATCACATTATTTGCCCGTAGACCTTCCATTTGCCTCCATTGATCTGAGGTTCAAGGCCATGGGTATGGCATCTAGTCACAAGGCAAGTTATTTACAGCAGTAGTCTGTATCCTATGGCTCTCCAGATGTTCTGGTCTACAGCTTCCATCAGTACTAGCCAGCATAGTCCATGTGCAGAGGATATGGTCCAACATATTTGGAGATCCCCAGGCTACATTGGGCAAAAAAAAAGCTTTGAGGGTATTTGGAAAATCGAGCGATTGGTATATAGGCCGTGTGGAATGTTAGCCCTTCATATGCAACCAAAAACCTAAAGAACCTTATTATATAGAAAGCTTCATCACCTGACCTCAGGCTCAAATCACTATATCCAACAAGTGTTTGTATTACCCAACTCAATAACACAGTAGGCTTGGTATTATGGCCAGAATCTGTGGCCTTCAGTTTGTGCAGAAATCCGTGCAGCAGGTGCCTTAGCCCGCAAGAATGAACAGAGACATTCCCTGCAGCTACCATCACATGTCAGCATTGTTTCCCCCACTCCTCCATACTTGCCAACCCTACCGATTTAGGCGGTAGGATACCGCTTTTTAAGCAGTCCTACCGCCTACCGATTTTTTGACACCAAATACCGATTTTTTTTTGTTAAAAAAAAAAAAAAAAAAAATTTTTTTTTTACATTTTTTTTTTTTTTTTGCCCACGCCAGCTCGGGGGAGTCTTTCAAGCGCTCCCCCGAGCTGGCGTACCGGGAGAATGCCCGGCATGCAGGCTTTTAATGTCAAAGGCACCCACGGCGGTGGGCTAAAGCACCCCTCCGCCGCGGGTGCCTTTGGCAAATGCGCCATTAGTCCCCCACCACGCCAGCTTGGGGGAGACTTTCAAGGACTTCCCCGAGCTGACGTAGCGGGAGAAGGCATGGCATGCAGGCTGTTAATGTCAAAGGCACCCACGGCGGTGGGCTAAAAGCGCCCCTCCGCCGCAGGTGCCTTTGGCAAAAGGCGCCATTAGCCCCCCAGCACGCCAACTCGGGGGAGTCTTTCAAGGACTTCCCCGAGCTGGCGTACCGGGAGAATGCCCGGCATGCAGGCTTTTAATGTCAAAGGCACCCACAGCAGTGGGCTAAAGCAGCCCTCCGCCACGGGTGCCTTTGGCAAAGGCGCCATTAGTCCCCCACCACGCCAGCTTGGGGGAGACTTTCAAGGACTTCCCTGAGCTGGCGTAGCGGGAGAAGGCGTGGCATGCAGGCTGTTAATGTCAAAGGCACCCACGGCGGTGGGCTAAAAGCGCCCCTCCACCGCAGGTGCCTTTGGCAAAAGGCGCCATTAGCCCCCCACCACGCCAACTCGGGTGGAGTCTTTCAAGGACTTCCCCGAGCTGGCGTACCGGGAGAATGCCCGGCATGCAGGCTTTTAATGTCAAAGGCACCCACGGCGATGTGCTAAAGCGCCCCTCCGCCGCGGGTGCCTTTGGCAAAAGGCGCCATTAGTCCCCCACCACGCCAGCTTGGGGGAGACTTTCAAGGACTTCCCCGAGCTGGTGTAGCGGGAGAAGGCGTGGCATGCAGGCTGTTAATGTCAAAGGCACCCACGGCGGTGGGCTAAAAGCGCCCCTCTGCCGCAGGTGCCTTTGGCAAAAGGCGCCATTAGCCCCCCACCACGCCAACTCGGGGGAGTCTTTCAAGGACTTCCCCGAGCTGGCGTAGCGGGAGAAGGCGCGGGATGCAGGCTGTTAATGTCAAAGGCACCCACGGCGGTGGGCTAAAAGCGCCACTCCGCCGCGGGTGCCTTTGGCAAAAGGCGCCATTAGCCCCCCACCACGCCAACTCGGGGGAGTCTTTCAAGGACTTCCCCGAGCTGGCGTAGCGGGAGAAGGCGCAGCATGCAGGCTGTTAATGTCAAAGGCACCCATGGCGGTGGGCTAAAAGCGCCCCTCCGCCGCTGGTGCCTTTGGCAAAAGGCGCCATTAGCCCCCCACCACGCCAACTCGGGGGAGTCTTTCAAGGACTTCCCCGAGCTGGCGTAGCGGGAGAAGGCGCAGCATGCAGGCTTTTAATGTCAAAGGCACCCACGGTGGTGGCCTAAAAGCGCCCCTCCACCGCGGGTGCCTTTTGGCCAAAGGCTCCATTAGCCCCCCACCACGCCAGCTCGGGGAGTCTTTCAAGGACTTCCCCGAGCTGGCGTAGCGGGAGAAGGCGCAGCATGCAGGCCTTTGATGTAAAAGGCGCCCACGGCGGTGGGCTAAAGGCGCCCCTCCGCCGCGAGTGCCTTTCACAAAAGGCGCCATTAGCCCCCCACCACGTCAACTCCGGTGAGTCTTTCAAGGGCTCCCCCGAGCTGGCGTGATGGCAGAAGGCGTGGCAGGCGCCTCATTGTCATTGAATGCACCCGCGGCGGCGGGCTCATTCAATGACAATGGGCTGCTGACGCGCCCTATTCCTATCATTACCTCCTCGCCTGACTGTTTTTGAAACTTTAAGATTCCTACAGATTTTTGGTCACAGAATGTTGGCATGTATGCTCCTCTCTGGCAAGTTGTACAACACGTATTTTGCTTTCAAGATCCCAGAGAGTCCGCTGGCGTTGCTGTCAATCTACCAAGCGTATTATACCAGCACGAATACTTTAACAAGATGGACTGTCTTTCTGTGTTCTCTGACGGTGCCCTCCATAGCTTGCAGGATACACGGAAGTATTTGCCAAGCGCGGGCTTCCGTTGCAGACGGGGGTCAGGGAGTGAAGCACACGCCATTTGAAGTCGAAGGGGTTCGACATCTAAGGGGACGCTGTATCTCTTTTCTCAGCTGCCTGTCGCCTGCCCTCAAGACAGACGCCCCAGAGGGACCTACGCATTGCGTCAGACGACAGCGTAATCTCCGTGGGAAAACGTGACCCGGCCTCCACGCGTTGCGACTGGCCTGACAATTCTATGACAAGACAGGAGGCTCATATTATGCAATACAATCTTTACTCTGAAACCACAGCAGCAAAGAAAATACTTTTACAAACAAAAATGTTTCCACAACAGAACTAGATAGAGTTCAATGTCAATGTATGGGGAACTCCCCAAACCATCATGGAGGACAGGTCATGCCCTGCAGGGGACCAATGAGCAGGGACCCTCTTCTATATATGTCCATTACTCTAACCCCAACCCCTCTTTCTTTGCTGCTGACACCACAGAGCTAAGTCACCCCTTTCAGTTGTGTCTTACATTGTTTGTCAGTAGTAGGCTTTATTAGTTTGAATATGGCATATATGGTAAATATGTGTTAATTACCTTTTATTATAAAGGAATTTGTGTATTTGATACAATGTATCTGGATAGCCGCGTGCGGCTGTTGGTTTCATTTTGGTGTCTTTCAAAAAGAAAATATGTATTATGCTCACATCTTGTTTCAGCTGAAGCAGTGGTGCAATGGTTGAATTTCGGACTACAGTCCATGAGGTTGTGAGTTCGAGGGAGCTCTCTAATTTATTTCTTCTTTAAAAATTTCTTGCGCTTGTAAACTCAGGTGTTTCTAGTGCATTAATCAACTCGCTCCGGCGTGCGCGAGAGCAGTGTTGTTTACACTGTTCCCTCTTCATTTCGCCTGTTTGAATTCGTGCCCCTTGACAGATTTATGGTCACCTGGGGATTCCAGGTGCTGCAGGCTTTGGGTTCGGCCTGCCCCTGTGGCTTATGTTTGTAACAAAAGCCTCTGTTTCAGTACTGAGCCAAGTTAGCTCAAATATAGAGCTGCAGGTCTCCCATGCAAGAAGACCCGGGTTCGCGGCCGACCAGCGCATGTTTATTTGTATATTTTAAGATTAGATATTTTAATTGTTATATTTTAAATAATTGTATTTTACAGTGGAGGTATTTGATTGTCACCTTTTTTGCTCAGTTGAGCAGGGATTTCCTAATGGGCATTTGGTTGGTTCATGACTTCTTCATAAAGATTATAGCACAAACATTTTAATAGTAAAAATGTGGTTTTGTTAAATGTTTGTAATTTCGTATCCCTGGTGACACAACACATTTCCTTACCTTTAGTGCTGGAAAGAAAGAATGTTTACTGATAGACTGTGGGTTTGTTAGGTCAAAGTCTGACCATCCAGCGCAAGAGCCCGATGCACTGCCAGTCTGCAGTTTTATTTTATTTTCTTTGTTTATTTATTCATTTACTTATTTCTTAAGTTATGTGCTTTGCCTTCACTGTAGGTGCCATAAGTTCGGTTTCAGGTTCAGCCTGATTCTATTGCGAGGTTACCCCCTCGTGTACTGCTGATTATCACACCCTGCTCGGCCGAGCAGTTGGAGGTGCACTTGCTCAGTGTATCCTACCTTCAACTTGACAGTTTTCTTTTGTTTGGGTTATCTTCCCTGGAAAGGTGCAGTCACCTGCTCGGTGGCAAGGTTGCCTGGGGTTTCTGCGAGGGGTCCCCTTGTATACGGCTGTGTCCACACCCTGCTAGGGTGAGCAGTTGAGGTACACTTGCTCAGTGTTTCCTCCCTTAAAGTGGGCAACTTGGGTAATTACCTTAACTGGCATGCACCATAACCTGCTTGGTTTCAGGCTCTGCCTGAGTTCTAATGCGAGGTTACCCCCTCGTGTACTGCTGATTATCACGCCCTGCTCGGGCGAGCAGTTGGAGGTGCACTTGCTCAGTGTATTCCTTCCTCAAGGTCGGCAGCTTTGTTTAGGTGCTGCATATGGCTGACGCCATTGTTTGGTCTTGTAGGCGTGCAGTAACCTGCTCGGTTTCAGGCTTCGCCTTGTTCCTACTGCGAGGTGCTCCCTCGTGTACTATTGGTTGCCTCACCCTGCTGGGGTGAGCAGTTGAGGTGCACTTGCTCAGTGTACGCTTTGATAAACAATATGTTTAAGTGTTGACTGGAACACATTTGCGTTTTTTCAGAATTGTCAGTGGCCCAGAAAGCTCAGTGAGTATCAGCTTATATAAGGGCCGGGGATTCGGTCCCCTGTGAGGGCGTAACCCCTCTTCTTTGGATATTTTATATATATTTCATATATTATATATTCTTTATTTATTAAGTGCTTTAAAGAAAAGAGTGTGGAAGTGGTTGTAAACAGACCCATATGGGGTTGTACCTTCCTCTCTAACCATCTCTCTGGTGTTATCATTCATCTTTTAGTTAAAAATTCTGTCACCCTTTACCTTAGTTAGTTTCAGGACAACTCAGTCCTTTCCTTAGGTTTTGATTCCCGACCTCAATTGCTCCACCCAATACCAGTGCTGATTAAGCTACAGTATTTTCTCTCAACATGAGGAAGAATAAAGATGATGCGTTATGCCTCTATTGAGGTCTGTAGGGCTTAAGGCTCTCTTTAGTGGGGACGTTTGTTCTCCCCTACTTTTGTCCCATTGGACATTCCTTATTCTTTTGGTTCTGGTGGAGACAGGGTCAGCTCGAGGGTAACCGTTCAGTTTTTTACATGACAAGTTGAGCAACCATGTTTTACTTGGATGGAGTGTTTGGAAACACTTGATGGTATCAGTTAGACGAGTTGCCAAATAATAACTTGCTGGCGCCTGCCTCATGTTTTTCCTCCCAAAGCTTGGCCTATGGTTCAGCTAACCGTCTAACAGTGTGTTGCAACTTCTCCTCTGCTCGAGGAGTACACGCAGGCTTCTGTACCCTCATGAGCGTTGCTTAACCTCTTTAGAGTGCTGTTTTCATATCCGTGCTGACCGTTCTGATACAGGTTCCTAATTTTGGAAAGGTCTACATCAGTCTTTTATCCTGCTGAGATCGATAAGTGAACACCTCACACCACACAACGCTCGTAGTAGTGTTAAGCACCACTCATATACCTGAGGGTTCGTAGTACTGTATAAGTACTGTTTTGCTATGGACAATGTGCTTAGTTTTTCCTTCCCCTGATTCCCTTAGTGGCCAGTCAGCCTCACATGAATACAGTGACTCAGACCTCAGGGTTGGAGGGGACAGTGGTCCCAGATTTCTTCTCAACCTTGCATTTACAGGGCATTGGTAATTATCCAGAGTTCTTTCCCCCTCATTCCCCTTCCTGCCATCCTTGGGGGAGATTGCATCATAATATTACACCTCTGGGAGTATCCAATCGTTTCAGTTTTTTCCTTTTTACAGGAGTTCTGGCGGGTGACCAGTGCAGACTCGCACTGAGCATTTCCCTCCCGTCTGTTAATTTCCTTTGTGCTAATCTCTGGTATTTCAATAAGTTAACTGGAGTCTGTCCAGTCAGGGGATTGGTTAGAGGCGCTAGTGGGTATTTATTTCTCTTAACGGTGTAAAGCGGGGCTTTAATGTGGTCCTCAGGGTAGTTTTCTTTCTGGATTGCCAGGTTTTTCCTTTGGATAAGTGGGGGAGGTTTCTCCTCTTTTGGGAAGGCTCAATATCCCTTGGTGGGATAGAGGGGTCTGGGAGTGATACTATCCCCCATCCACGTTATGACCCTCTATCACGATGCGTTCCAGAGTCTATACATTAACTTTCAGACGGTGTCTGCCGCTACGATTACCAGAGTGCTGGGATATATATTGGTTGATGACTTGATTATCATAGTCACCTGCATGGCAGGTGGACCTTTGGGGTTTTCACAAGAGTTTGTTTGCAGTAAGGTGCCAGCTCAGGGTGCTGTGAGCTTCAAAGATCTGCAAATTGGCTGAAATATAGGTTGGACCTCTTCTGGTGTACACCTTCAGTTTAACCATTTAGTGATCAGTTCTTTGCAGTTTAGAGTCTTGCTAAGATTTTGGAAATTTGGTGTCCTCCTTCGGTTACTTTTGATCCGCTAGGGGATTTATCACCAGGGAGGAGGGATCAAGGTTCAAGCACCGGGCATACCTACAAAGGAGT
This sequence comes from Ambystoma mexicanum, assembly GCF_040938575.1. Lineage (NCBI taxonomy): Eukaryota > Metazoa > Chordata > Amphibia > Caudata > Ambystomatidae > Ambystoma > Ambystoma mexicanum. The sequence goes on along the minus strand of NC_090935.1, from coordinate 1,444,839,960 downwards.
TTAGATATCACTATAATGATAGTGATTGGATGTCGGATACATTTTTTCTTCTTGCCAAGTTTGGCCTCTTAAGGATCAGGTTTATAATATCTGCCTTTTGTCATGGTAGCAGAGTCCTTCTTCAAGAGTTCGGGAGGTCTGAGGGTCTCCGTGTTGGCGGTTTGACGGGTTAGCTTCTCAGGTGGGGCCCTCTCTTCCATTCTGCTTCTGCCTCCAGAAGACTTCCCTCCTTAGTATACACATATGTCTGAAGACAATTGTAGATTAATTCTATTGCTTTTCAGCTCCGCTCAGGATGGATTGTCCTATTACAAAATTTATAAAAATGATTTTTTACTCCCATTTTACCCTTTTGAAGATTTGTCTTTCCCTCTTGGTTCCCCAGTGTAGTTCTGTGACATGCCCTGTTTCTAATGCGATATCTTCCTTTAATGCATGGGATGGAACCTATAAGACTTTCACCCCTATGGGGTACTTTTCTTTATCACCAGGAGAGCTAGGTGTTTGTTTTCATTGGTTTGCTTTCTAGGTCCCCAAAAATGGTACGAATTTAAGTGTTTTGAATATTTGATTGAACAACATAGGTGTTTATTTCAGATGGTTTTGTCCTAACCTATTAGTATAGGAAAACTTTGTTCAATGTTTTCCCCTCTTTTAACCAGTTGGTTTTGGTGGCCTGTAAGGAACGCTGGATTTGGCACATTCCTGTTTTTCTTGCAGTGGATTTGACTTTGCCTTATAAGACAGCTTTTTGGGCAATCTAGTCTTGGGCAATTCTCTGATTGGTCAACAGATTGATTTAATGAAAGCATTTAAAAAATGTTTCCTTTCCTATTATTTTATTATATTATCTATTATATTGGATCATTTTGTACGTACTAATGAGATGCAAGGGCTTTGAACTTGCATAATATGAGCCTCCTGTCTTGTCATAGAATGACTAATCCCCCACACTAACGTGAGATGGGGGTTTAGATTCTATTAAAGACAAGGAGGCGATTATTATCCCTCCCACCCACCCTGAATATGATATGATATGATATGACAATTGTGATACGCATGTACACAGGTGGTTCAAGTGAGAACATTCTTTGGTTTGTTGTTCTTCCCAACCACCCACCCTTCTTGCTTGTTGTTCTTACAGGTACGAGTTGAGGTTCTGCTCAGGAGTGTGGATCGCAGTTACAAGTTCTGGAGTGCGTGATTTCGGCCACGAGTTGAGGTTCTCATCAGGAGTGTGGCTCGCAGTTACAAGTTGTGGAGTGCGTGATTTTGGATGAGAAGTCCTATCCAGAAGAACTTCGGCATAGATTCAGGCTGCGGGAAGGTGGAGATCTCCAGTTTCGATGGATTCTTTCTCCGCGCTACGCAGTTCAACCGTTTCATTGGACTTCTGGTGCAAGACAGCTGCAGAAAGAGGGGTTGGGGTTAGAGTAATGGACATATATAGAAGAGGGTCCCTGCTCATTGGTCCCCTGCAGGGCATGACCTGTCCTCCATGATGGTTTGGGGAGTTCCCCATACATTGACATTGAACTCTATCTAGTTCTGTTGTGGAAACATTTTTGTTTGTAAAAGTATTTTCTTTGCTGCTGTGGTTTCAGAGTAAAGATTGTATTGCATAATAATCGCCTCCTTGTCTTTAATAGAATCTAAACCCCCATCTCACGTTAGTGTGGGGGATTAGTCATTGTTAGTAAGATGGCCGTGCAAGTCTAGCCGGCCTGCCCACTCCCTCCTGAGAAATGCTCCCCTTCAACTCCCCCGCGGGAGCAGCCCAGCTGGCCTTCCCGCGGCTCATTAAAGCAGACGTCTCCCACATCAAAAACCTATCAGACAGCTAAGCCACCAGATCCTCCGTATGCACAAAGAGCAAGTATCTCCCTTCAAGTTGTTCTTTCATCTCCCCCTTTCCAGTCATTTTTATTGCTTTTAAATCAGTTAACCAAATAGAAGGATGAAACCGGTAAAGGCAAGCCTCAGGCCAATAGTTTATGTTGGGGCGGGGTCGTAATTATGTAAGTGAAATATTTCATTGGGTAATCCTCCAGGGCAAAGCGCTGCTTACAAATATGACGTTCTTATTCTTTTTAATTATATTGTTATATAAAGGTGCCTAGCAGGGTTTGTGTGTGCCTGGAGCGGTCCCCCAGAAAGTTATTAAAAATATATTTCCCAACTGTGCATATTTTTCTAACTTCGCCTGCAGAAAAGCCGTAGATATTAGAGATGGGTGTGACGTCGAGCTCTTCAAGCAATCGACTACTTTAAGGTCTGCCACTAGTGCTGTGTGAAGCTACAAAAATGCCCTACTGCAACTGCACGCGCCAGACGCGATAGCTGCCGAGGCTACAGCGAGAGTTCTCATTGGGTTATTATTCTTTTGTAGAGACCCCAAGCCACCCCCCAAAAAGGAAGCAACAGCAAATTCGTGCACATGTGAAAAAGTGAAAAAGTCATGCTACTGGTGGACTGTCACACGTCATACATGACTTCAATACCCAGAGAAAACCTTCATCATCCGTCCTGGGACATGTGGAAAGACCGTCAGTGAATGTGGGAATCTGTAACTTATGTAGAAAGAGTATGGAGCTCATTTTCATTGGGGCGTTACGTTAATGGAAGGCATAAAAGCTTTCCCTAAGGCCTTCCAATAACGCTGCGCCGGGGAGTGGCGGAACGCAATTACAATGAAACGCTGTAATTGTAAATGCTGCCTATCATGAGAGCATGATAGGCAGCATTTACTCATTTGCATGGGGGAGTGCAAACTACCAAAATGTGAGGCAGCGCCGTTACGTGTAGACAGACGTTGAATTCCACCCTGGAGCAAAATGAGCCCCTACCCGTTCATCAGGGTCAAATTGCCAGAAAAAAAAGTGGACATCAGAAGTCCTGTGCCAGATGCACTCAGATTATCTCTGCCGACTTGAGTAACTCTGCCCAGTGTCATTTATTCAAGAATGTCTGAACAGAGAAAGTTGCATCTATGCAGTCAGCCTGTCCATCAGTTATAGGGCCAGACAATGCGTAGCTGTTACTCCCCCACAGCATCCCTAACCCCAGTACCTGTGCCTCAGAAGGCACGCCCATGTGTCATTAGCCCGCAGAATGCTTGCCACTCTTTCACTGCGCTGCAAGTGCTTGAGCAGACATGCCATGCAGGCCAACCAGTGAATGGGCCCCAGAAACCTTGTCCTTCATTTACTGTGCCACTTGTTCGTGAATTGCTGTCTGCAAAAAGGCCCAACAGTATGCTACTTCCTTTACTTGCCCAAATCTACCCGACCCCAGTTCCACATAAGGCCTGGCTGGCATCATTTACTATGCCACCCAAGGCATGCCTGCCAGTTACTTTGCTACACATTGCCTTTCTATTGCTAATGCTGTGTATACTGTCTCCCCACCAATCGCTGCTAATGCGCCGAGTGATCACCTGCCACAGGGCCACGCATGCCTATCGATAGCACTGTGCATGCAACGCTTGGCCACCCATTACTGGGCCACACAATGCTTGTTAGTGGGTTCCAGAAAATCCAATGCCTGCCTTTCTGCTAGTCTGTGTTGAATGATTCTCCATTTTTCAAAAGGATATAAATGGGGACGCCTGCATTTAATTCTGAGGGATTAAAAAAAGGATTTCTTGAATAAACAGCGGTGAAAACTGTATTCAAACATTTTAAAAGACCCCATCGTTGGGATGGGCGAAAAAAAGGAAAAATGGGGGTTGAGTGGAAGGAAACGCTTGATCGTCTCATTTGAACGCTGGCATCTAATGATGGGCAACACCTGGTACCAACATCAAAATGATGGTAGAGACCTACGCCCGCAACTGACATTGTCCAGTTCCAGGCTGTTCATACAGTCTCCCGGAGATAGCCCTAATGATGACGGATGGGAGGAGTGTTTTTGATACAGGGACGGGCAATCCAAAAAATCATCCTTGTTACGTTATGTTAACATCTTTTATACTGAGCTACGAACCCATGGGTATTATATCACTGATGTAGAAACAACAGGCAACAATCACTTCACAACATCTGCCCTTAACAACAATCACTTCCCTTGTGCCTGCCCCCTTCTCGCACACAGGTGATGCCTGTTTTGCTTGATTCTTCTACCCTGCTCCCCCTCAACCTCCTCCAGCCAACTTCTGCAGGAGTCTGTCCTGATACACTCTGGTTTTACCATCACCGTCTTGTGGCCAATGCGGGATTGGACTTTTATGGACTTCATTGATTCACGATGCGTCACCCTTTCTCATGGTGGCCCTGAATCATGCTGTTCCCATCTTCATCTTGTATCCTGGCTTGCAACATTATGTGTAACTACTGACTTCTGCAATTGTATTCGCTCTCCCCTCTTGCTTCTCCACTCTTTTTGACTGCATACTCTCTGTTCTCTCCTCCTCTCCCTTTCTCCCTTTTCCTATCTCCTCCCCTTACTTTCTTCTATACACTTACTGTATCAGAACTGTCCCTTGATCTAGTATGATAGCAACATTGTCTGTCTCCTCACCCCTCCCCTAACTTGTCCCCCCCCCCCTCCAGCACTATCTGAAATGTAGTCAGGCCTAGTACGATAGTCGCTTGTTTTGTTCCTCCCCTCCCTTTCTGTACCCCTCTCCCTCACCTTTTGTTTTTCTCCGGCTCTACCAGAAATGTCGTCAGGCCTAGTACGGTAGTCGCCTGTCTGTTTCCATTTCCTGCCCACTCTCCCCCTCCCTTCCTTAACTATGTCTTAGCTCTTGCACTATCTGAAATGTCGTCAGGTCGAGTATGATAGTTAATTTCACATCCTTACTGTTCATGGCCTTTAAGAATGTCATTGTATTTTCCCTTGTTCCCTCCCTTGCCTTGAAGCGCATTGAAACACATTGTGTATAGGCGCTATATAAATAAACGACCATATCATAACTTTGCAGCTGAATCCTAAAATAAATGAATAGCCAAAAGGATGTGTTTTTCAAAGTTTTTGAAGCTGGTGAAAGTTGGGTTTGGCTTAAATTTGAATAGGAAGTTAATTCCAGATTTTCGATCAAAATATAGAAAAGCGTCTTCCTTCGGCTGCAGGTGGTTTAAATTTAGGGTTGGTAAGAAAAGTGGAGTTAGAGGAGCGAAGAGCAGAATTAGGAATGTATTTAATCAATCTGTTAGACAGATATCAGGGAGCAGCACCATAGAGGCATTTGGGAAGCAGAGTGGCCACCGTAACCTCAATCCTGGCTGCAACAGGCAACCAGGAAAGGTGGCGTAATCCTGGGGTAATGCAGCCTCTGAGCAGAATAAGTGACAATTCGGCTAGTAATATTTTGAAGGACCTAAAGTTTATGAATTTGGATCCTGTAGCGAGGGAATGGCAATGCCTCTAGCTATTTCACTCAGATAATCAAGGAAGGGCAGATTTGTCAAAACAGCTGAAGGTAGAAGTAGGAGAGCGTGTCTAGGGAAGGGTCAAATGTGGCTCCCAGAGTTTGCATTTTAGAAAGCAGCGCGACAGAGCAAGAGCCAGCAGGAAATTAAGAAGATGGGAGAGAATTTTGAGATGAGCGAGAAGAAATAATAATGAGTTCACTTTTTTGGGGTATTCAGGCTGAGAAAATAAAACTACATCAATGTTTTAATTTGAGTAATAACAGTCTGCAGCTGGTCACGAGCAGTGAAGGTGACACCGGGAAGTTTAAAAAATAGTTGGGTGCCTTTGACATAAAAATTAAAATCAATATCTAACTTAATTAAGAAGTCATGAGAAGGCTTCATTTAAAGGTTAAACAGAAACGGAGGCAGGGTAGAGCCTTGAGGGGCACCATATTTCCTAGTTACAATATCAGACTGAATATAGCCTAAGCACAGCAGTAAGATTGCTGAATGCTAAGGCTGTGTCCGGCACCCTTGCAACAGAGCTCAGTCTTTGAATAAGATAGTCTGTTAAGTCCATCTTAGCTCAAAACAACACAATAGTTGCTTAAAGATCCCAATGATTACTGATGTTTAAACAACTTCTGTGTTGTATTGAGCTAAGAAGGACTTAACAGACTTCTCATTGAGAATGGTCCTTCACTTCATTGAAAAGGATCCCGCACATGTTGCTCATGTATTATTCGGATATTGTTCTTTAGGCATTCACATTGCACACTGCACTTCATTTGTGATTAGTCACAGCTCAAGTTGTGATCTAGCTTTGTAAAGCAACAGGCTATGTTAATTGCATTCTGCTATTTTTTTGTGAGACAGCAGTTCAAGCACTGTACACTTTATGTGCCATTTTTTAAAATTATTTGTTTGTATTGAGTGAATACATATATTTGTCAAGTGTCTGAGTTAACGCTATATAATATAGGGATAGCTGCTACAGTATCCATTAGGTTTAGAGTTGATTAATTTAACAATTCAGCCACAAACTCAAGTTTTGTCCAACCCACCATGGCTACTGGACATGGCCATAGGCTATTGGATAGTTGTGGTAGTTCACTAGGTCCGTTACCTGGTAATAATAGCAGGACTAGTCTTGGCAACTGGAAGTGCCTGGGGTATGGCTATAGGCTGCCCTGGGCAAAGTGCCCAATGGGCATGGCTGCAGGCCATGGAAAGTGTGCACATTGGGTTTCTTAGAGAAGCCCGGTTCATGGCTGCACTAAAACCCAAAAAGTGATGGGTGGAAGGTTTTGAATTAATCTGAACCACTGGCATTGCTCTGGGCAACCTTCCAGACCACTGTTGCGCCATAAGGAACCAAGCCGCACCTCACTGCGGAGGCCCAACAATGCGGGGGGTTGCTTGTGTTTCCATGCAGAGTGGACCTGCCATAGCAGTTCTGACAGGGCTGCTCCCATTAGTGGCAGTACCTGACTGATTTGCATATGGCTGGACCCCTTTTGCAATGGTGCAGATGGGTTAGAAAATGGTGTTGTGGAAGGTTGCCCAGAGCAATGCCAGTGGTTCAGATTAATTCAAAACCTTCCAACCATCACTTTTTTGGTTTCAGTTTGTCTCTCTATGTGAGAGAGTGTATGCCCAGACATGGGTCCCTTGCTCGCCACGCCATAGGGAACCAATCTGCACCTCACTGAGGATGCCCAACAAGGCTGAACCATATCTGGGGTTGCTTGTGTTTCTGTGCAGAGGGGACCTGGCATAGCAGTTTGGGCAGGGCTGCTCCCATTGGTGGCAATACCTGACTGATTTGCATATGTCTGGACCCCGTATGCAATGGCGCAGACGGTGTAAAAGATGGTGGTGTGGAAGGTTGTCCAGAGGAATGCCAGTGGTTCATATTCATTCAAAACCTTACACCCATCACTTTTTGGGTTTTATTGCATGGCTGAAGGCAATATGACCACAATGGATGCATAGGAGAGGTGTGGGGTATAGCAGAAAGCTGTCTCCTGAGCAAAGGGGCCACTGGGAATTACAACAGGAATTCAGTGATAAGCTAAGAGGTGAGCACAGGAAGGTCTGCCAGCATTCACCAAAGCAGGTATGCTGATCAGTCTCTGTGCATCTGCCTCACCTCAGTTTATGAGTAATGTTCAAGAAATAAAAGACAGACTGACAAAGTTAGCAGAGCACAGTCACAGTCTGAGCGCTGGAGCACTTACAATGAATGTTACGTAGGACGTGGGCTGGCAGTGCCCCTGGAGACCAAGACAACTCTCACCATTCAAGGAACAAAAGAATGTCATAAAATAACTGAACCACAGCTCCTGCTGAACGGCCTTGTCTCCCTGAAACTCCTGACCGTGCTTGTATTGCCTGATCCAGAAGCAGGTGCCCCTCCGCTGACTTGACCCTGAAGATTCTTTGAGCTGAACTGACCTGAGAATCTTCACCACATGACCGCAGGCAAGCACTCTGGTTCCATTCACACCTCAGTTGGGAATCCCCAGGGCTGTGTGGTCTCTATTCCTGTGATAATATACAAAAAAATGGTACCAGGAAGTGAGGAAAACACTTAGAAAGAGGGTAAATGGATGCATAAATCAATTTATCATTTTCATTTTATTTAGAATTACATAAAATACAATATTACAAATATATTTAGATCATAATAAAAACTTTTGCTACTAAGCCATTCAACAACATTCATTCAACTAATTTGCACATCTAAAAATTTGTATAAATATACTAAAGTGCCCTAAGAAATGTCATTTAATTCATTAGTGCATTTCTTTTCATAGTGGATATGATAATTCCAAAAATACAAAACACGCATATGACAAAATTGTAGTTCAATCCAAAAAATGTATCGACTATTGGTGCCTTAACAAATCATTCTTCTTTACGAAAAAGCTTCCCAGTTGGTAAAATAGTTTCGACTTGACGGATAATGTAAGTCTTCATCAGGATTGGATGAACATTTAACAAATATTTCTAAAAACAAAAAAACATACAATAGATCAATATATTGTTTAAAAATGCAAACCATAATCACCCCTCTCAGTGTTTCCTCTTAACAATATTATATATAACATCCAAATTTGAAGCATCCATATGACTTTAACTCCAAGGTAGACATCTCATTTATCCACCATTTCATGTACATACTGGAATAAATCTAACCAATTATGACAGAAATTCTAAACTGACCTAATTAGTCTAGTGTTGTAAACCTCTTATTGTAAGATTCAAAACAACTTGTAAAGAAACAAATCTTCACTTTCTCATTAGTACTGAAACAGCCCACTCCCGTCACACCTGAAGACTCTCCTATAGTCAACAACTAATTGCAATTTCCAAATTCGCAAACGTCCCTCCTACCTGCAAACCTCCATTTGGTTCGCCCTGTGGCTTGTATTCCAACAGCCTCTGGTTAAGGTCTAATACTGAATTTCCTAAAGAAATCGGAAAACAATAGTTGTTATATTGGAAATATAAAGAAGTTCTATGAACAATTGTCTAAGGACAGGCACGCGTTAAGTACCTTCTTTGAAAATGAGTGTCTCTCACTCTGAAGTCAGTCCATAGTAATGCCGTACCCATGGGATTCGAGCGGTACACCGCTTTCGTGGCTCGCCGCCTGTCTTTATTGAAACGACGGTCTGATTAGAAAAGAAACCCAGTTAGCTCTAGTTAAGCGAGAACTGTCTAACTACCTAGACATAGCGTGCCTAACGCACATTACCTTACCTTGACATGGTCTCATTACTGAAGATGTTCTGCATCCGCTGAACGATCGACCGGATCTCGTGTAAAAAGGCGGTCCCTCTTTTATTTCGGATCGGTGTTTAAGACACAAACGAAGGACCAAAAAATCCTATGCAGTGGTCCCGGAGTACAAGAGCTAGAAAAAGGACTATAAGAGTCTCCTGTATAGCAATATAGGCTCCATAAATGAGGATCCAATAGGTCCAAAAATGGAAATCAATTCCATTCCTCTTGTTGGTTAAGCCCAATATTTAAGCTATTGGTGTGATATATCCACCATTGTTCCTTTTGTGCTAAGCGTGCAGCGGTGTTCGCTGCATCAGTGCCCAACACCTTTTCCAATACCCACCATCTCAAATCTTCTGGCTTGTGGTTAAATTCTAAAAAATGTAACGTTAAAGGAGCATTCCGCTGACTTGTTCTAATCTTAGATTTATGCTCGCTAATCCGAAGTTTCACCGCCCTTGAGGTTTTCCCTATATATGCTTTCTTACAGGGACATACAATGGCATATATAACATTAGCACTAAGGCAAGTGGAGTGTTGCCTCAGTTCCCAGCTTCTTCCATGAATTTTAACTGCCGTAGTAGCCACCGTACTAGAACAGTTCGAACAATTACCGCAAGGGTAATGTCCCTTAATCGGTGGCATACCCCACATGGCAGTGATAGTGGGTTGACTATCAAGAACCGAAATTCTGTCCGCCTTAGACACCCAATTCTTAATGTTTCTGCCTTTTTTAAAAGCAAAGATGGGTTTTGCTAATTCAGGCATATTTAGTTGTAATAAATGCCAATGTGCAGAAATAATCTTTTTAATTTTATTGTGTTCGGTGTTGAATGTGAGGGCACATACTAGCTGGTCCTCTCCCAGCTTTCTCTCTTTCGTGTCCTTTTCCAATAAAGAGTCTCTATGCTGGTATCTAGCACGTTTTTTAGATTGTTTGAGCAATCGCTTGGGGTACCCTCTTTCCGACAGTCTATCTTCAATTATCGAGGCTTGTTTGAGAAAATCTCGGATGCAGAACATCTTCAGTAATGAGACCATGTCAAGGTAAGGTAATGTGCGTTAGGCACGCTATGTCTAGGTAGTTAGACAGTTCTCGCTTAACTAGAGCTAACTGGGTTTCTTTTCTAATCAGACCGTCGTTTCAATAAAGACAGGCGGCGATCCACGAAAGCGGTGTACCGCTCGAATCCCATGGGTACGGCATTACTATGGACTGACTTCAGAGTGAGAGACACTCATTTTCAAAGAAGGTACTTAACGCGTGCCTGTCCTTAGACAATTGTTCATAGAACTTCTTTATATTTCCAATATAACAACTATTGTTTTCCGATTTCTTTAGGAAATTCAGTATTAGACCTTAACCAGAGGCTGTTGGAATACAAGCCACAGGGCGAACCAAATGGAGGTTTGCAGGTAGGAGGGACGTTTGCGAATTTGGAAATTGCAATTAGTTGTTGACTATAGGAGAGTCTTCAGGTGTGACGGGAGTGGGCTGTTTCAGTACTAATGAGAAAGTGAAGATTTGTTTCTTTACAAGTTGTTTTGAATCTTACAATAAGAGGTTTACAACACTAGACTAATTAGGTCAGTTTAGAATTTCTGTCATAATTGGTTAGATTTATTCCAGTATGTACATGAAATGGTGGATAAATGAGATGTCTACCTTGGAGTTAAAGTCATATGGATGCTTCAAATTTGGATGTTATATATAATATTGTTAAGAGGAAACACTGAGAGGGGTGATTATGGTTTGCATTTTTAAACAATATATTGATCTATTGTATGTTTTTTGTTTTTAGAAATATTTGTTAAATGTTCATCCAATCCTGATGAAGACTTACATTATCCGTCAAGTCGAAACTATTTTACCAACTGGGAAGCTTTTTCGTAAAGAAGAATGATTTGTTAAGGCACCAATAGTCGATACATTTTTTGGATTGAACTACAATTTTGTCATATGCGTGTTTTGTATTTTTGGAATTATCATATCCACTATGAAAAGAAATGCACTAATGAATTAAATGACATTTCTTAGGGCACTTTAGTATATTTATACAAATTTTTAGATGTGCAAATTAGTTGAATGAATGTTGTTGAATGGCTTAGTAGCAAAAGTTTTTATTATGATCTAAATATATTTGTAATATTGTATTTTATGTAATTCTAAATAAAATGAAAATGATAAATTGATTTATGCATCCATTTACCCTCTTTCTAAGTGTTTTCCTCACTTCCTGGTACCATTTTTTTGTATATTATTATATGTTTCTACCTCAAGGTACCAGTGATTGTTGAGGTTCCCACCCCTTTTGGGTTGGTTCTCTATTCCTGTGACCACACCTTCAAACTTGCCTGCCTTGTTCTTTGTCAGTGGCTCACTCCTCTCTGGTATGCTTTCTTCAACTTTTCCGAAATATCTACTTTTTGTTGAGGTTGCGCCATGTCAATCCCCTACGCAGAAGCCAGATCCTCTGCCTGAGGGCTAATTGGGAACCTTGTAGCACCAGTAGTCAACAACCTCAGCTGTCTATTCTTCCTGCTCCTCTGGCTTCAACCGCTGAACAATCATTCTTCAGAAGGGCCTGTGGTGCCATCTGCACCAGTACCATCGCCGGAGTCTACGATGGTGGTTGCTGGACAACCTATGAAGTAGCCTCCACTGGAAACAATCAACTGCAGCGTGCAGAACAGAACTGCTTACCCCATGCAAGGGTATTGCAGTCCAGTTCCTCTGGCAGTGCTGGTGAGTCATTTTTTAGTCTCTTTCTTCTACCATAGACGTCCTCTTTCTTTTATTGGGACTCTTGAGGGTCTCCCTCCAACAGAACCCTAGGAAGTGCTCTTTCAGGCACTTTCACACTAAGTACGATTTGCTAAAGACCGCCCCATTCATTACAAAGGCCCCTCTTGGACTCTTGAACTTGACTGCGTGAACCAAAAAGTGTTCCTACAGACCTAGTATTGCTGGTTCTTTTGCAGGAACGATTGTAATTGTAAATTGTAATTGTTTATTTGTACAGCGCTTATACACAAGTGAAGTGCTTCAAAGCACTTCAAGGCATGAAGGGAACAAGGGAATACAGTAGTCCTTCTTAGGGCGCAAGGTTTCCGAATGATCTAACAAAATACTAGCGCACTAGGATGGCCTTTCTCGTAGTGCAAGTGCATGAAGTGTTACAGGCGTAGCCCGGTTAGGGGGGGAGACAAAGGGGAGACAAGACAGAACTTACTAGGACTAGTAAATTCAGGTCATGCAAGTGTACAGCCGGAGGTGCACGGGAGGGGGAGGGGGAAACAAGGGTGCCTAGTCCAGCAGGGCCCTGGATTAAGTGCAGAGATGTTACCTCTCTCATGGATCACATAATGAAGTGCAGTAGGGGATACCCCTCTCATAGAACGAAAGCTGAAAGTGCAGTAGTGCTGGGTATAGTGCAGAGGCCCAAAGGCAAGTGTAAAGACTGGCCGGGGAGCCTGGGACCTGTCAGGCTCTGTAGGTGAACCAGGCGACCAGTCAGCAAAACTGAGTAGAGTTAGGGGAGAGATGGAGGAGTGGGGCTGGAGAGAAAGAGGGGGGAGGTTAGCAAGGGAGAGGTAGAGAGGAAGAGAAAAGGAAGGTCTTGAGGAGTTTCCGGAACCTAAGGAGTTCTGGCTCAAGGCGGAAGAGGCAGGGAGGCTGTTCCAGAGGGAGGCACCTGCAGAGGATAAAGATCTACCCCCAAATTTCTGCTTGGAAAAACGGCTCACACGCAGAGATTTGGAGGAGTACGAGTAGAAGACTCTGGAGGGAGAGTATTTAGGAAGAGAGCGTTGTAGATAGTGCGGTACCCGGCCCCATAAAGCCTTGTGGACTATGCCGAGGGTCTTGAATGTGATCCTAACAGCCTCAGGGAGCCAGTGGAGGGATTTCAGCACCGGAAAGATGCGGTCCCCGGCTTGAGGCTAAGGATAAGCCTTGGGGTGTTGTTCTGGATGAGTTGTAACAGACAGAGAGTAGAAGTAGGCAGATTGAGAAAGGGGCTGTTGCAGTAGTCCAGCCTAGAGAGAACCAGGGCTCTGGAGATGGCGAACCTTTGGGGGAAGGTGAGAAAAGGTAGAGTACCTCTGAGGAGGTGCAGCTGGTAGCAGGACTTTTTAGAGATGTCCAAGATGTGAGAAGAGAAGGAGAGAGTGGAGTCAAAAATGAACCCTAGGCTTTTTGTCTCACTAATAGGTGAAGGCACAGGGCCAAGGGAGGCCGGACAATGAGAAATTGAGAAAGCGGGGGCAGGGTTCCAATAAGGACGATCTACGTCTTACTGGCATTGAGGCAGAGATTGTTAGCAGCACACCAAGACTGAATTGCAGACAGACAGTCAGGATGTGGTGGTTTACAGTGTCGAAGGCAGAAGAGAGATCAAGAATAATGAGGACAGAAGGAGAGTTAGAGTCAAGATTTGAGAGCAGGTTTTCACAGGTGTTCAGAAGAGCAATTTCCGAGCCTTTGGATGCTCTAAAGCCAGACTGGTAGTCATTGGGGCAACCAACAGATTCCGTATGGAGGGTAAGCTGAGAGATAGCTAATTTCCCCAAGAGTTTGCCTATGAAAGGAGTGAGAGAGATCGGGTGATAGTTTGCCTGGATTGAAGGGTCAGCAGAAGGTTTTATGAGCAGAGGGTGCAAAAGAGAGTGTTTGAGAGAAGTGGCGAAAACTCCAGCGATGAAAGAGAGGTTGCAGAGGTCGGCCAAGGCTGGAGCAAGCGAATCAATGCTATCTTTGATGGTTTTAGGAGGGCAAACAACATGCACGTGCAAGCGTCGGTAGTCCACTGCATGCAATTAGCATTTGTTTTATAATTTACCCCCATTGGTAACAAACTCGCCCTTATCCTATAAAATTCACTCTTCATAGCATCCCCTGAGGGAGCGGAGGGGGGGGTCAAAAATAATTTGAGTAGGGCATGGATAATGGGCTGTGACGTACCTGCACAGACCGCTGCTGCATTAGATTGCCGTTGCTGCTGCCCCTCTTCATTAGCAGCCTGCAAGTGAGAAGCTCACCAAAAACCCAACAGCAGCTATTACAAATGTTAATAATAAAGTAAGTGTTGGTCATAGGTACTTCTTGCAGAGCCAACTGACACCTTTCACTTGGCCTTGTACAGTTTGCCAATATTACCCTTCAAAATGCAGTAAGTTTTCTACAATTGTAAAGAGAGGCAGAATTGATATCCAAGGACGCGGACATTGCGAGCGCATGGTGTAGTGTGATATCAGAACAAGAAATAACTAGTCGGTAAAAAGGTCAAAATGTGACACTCAAAGACACTTTTTTCCCTGAAGGACGAAATCGGCCAGTTAAGACGAATTTGGAGGAATGATTCCTGACGGTTTAATGCTAGACCAGTGAAAAGGCGTATCTGAGAGGGGCAGGAAGGGACCTGTGCACAGGGCATGCTACGCGGCAGCGCAATGAGGGACAAAGACACACAGTGGGTATAGGGTCTGAGTGGAGACTGCCTTGACGGGCTTTTTCGCTCTAGTTTATTTCCTTTACACATGTGGTCTATCCCGACCACATCATTCTGTGTGTCACGTGGACATCACATCCCTCCCCAACTTGCACAAACAGACTAACAAATAAACTTTTCAAACATTGCTGTATTCTTTGGTTGTGTTTGCCGAGGCGTCAGTCTTGTGTGCACCTGCTCACACGCGTTGGTAGATGCCATTCAGGATATACCCTTGGAGTCGAGAGAAGGGTACTAGCTGTCTGCAGAGTGAGTATCGTCCTCCATCCTCCCTTCGCGGGGTGGCCGATCTGGGTGGACTCCTTTACCTGTCCCTGGGTGCTGGGGTCTCCTGAGTTGACGTGTCTCTGAGCTGGGGTCTTGTGAGCTTGGGGGTTTCTCTCTGTTCTCCTGCAGATGGTATTCGTTCAGCCAACATAGAGTGGGCCCTCGCAGGGGGTCTGTCCTCCTGGGATTCCTCCCACAGGGTGTGTGGTATCCTCTTGAAGTGGGACACGTTCCTGGTGATGGTTTTAGTTCCTCGCATGGCTGTGGTTAGTCCGTGCTCTGGATGGGTGATGGTGCAAGGAAGAGATTCATAGGGGAGGGCTATCCTCCTGTGCAGCGTCCGGTTCTTCACTAGTGCGCCGTCACCTACTTGGAAGTGGGTTGGTGTATCTCTTCTCGAGCTATCATCCCTTGCATTGTGCTCTTATCGTTTTCGTTCTATCTGCTCCAGGTCCACTTGTGGGGGGTGCCAGGAGTGGTGGAGGGGGAGTCCTGTTTGGATGGGTACCCCGAACATAAGGGCCATGGGGTTGGCCTTGGTGGCCGAGTGAGGAGTTTGTCAATAGGATCGAAGAAACTGGTATAGTTTGGGTAACCACGTTTGTCTTTTGTCCTTGGTGATTCTCATGCACTTATTGATAGATGCCATGAATGTTTCTGCATCACTGTTGGCTTCGGGCCAGTATGGTGTGATGTGGTGATGACGGATTCCCATGTTGTCAAGAAAGTGTTTGCACTCCTTGCTTTTGAACGGGGGACCGTTGTCGCTTTTTATCAATGATGGTATGCCGTGGACCACAAACATTTTCTCTAGCGCTGTTGTGACAGAGGCTGCATTGGTGGAGTTTACCGGCTGGACCTCGGGTACCTTGTATATTCGTCTACAACCAGGAGATAGTCTTTGTTGGCAATTGTGCAGAAGTCTATGCTCACTGCGTCTGTCATGGTTCACCGGCCGTGGAAGCTATGGGGAAGGTGGAGGAAATGGTAAAAGGACTAGTCCCTCCGATAACACCTTGCGTGTTCTAGTCTTCCCAGCCTTTAAAGACCCAGAAGTTGCTAAAGCGCTTGAGTTGCAACTTCCAGTGTTTCGGGAAGTTTTCCTAACGCTCCGGTGTGTGTTCGTCCTCCCGCTCTCAGGAGGCTGTCACTCCTTGTTCCTGCTGCTTACCTGCTCCTTCCCTCTTCCTTGCCTACCCGCTCTTCCTTTCTCCCACGCAGTACTCTTCAGGTGCTCGCCCCCTCTCCTCTGTTCTCGCCCTTCTCGCTCCATGCTCAGAGTGCTCCTGTCAAGTTCTTCGGTTTATTTCAGTAAGGAGCTTCTGCCACGCAGCCAGTCGATCCTACTATCTCCTACTGGAACTATACCTGGATTTCCTCTTGGAACCACCCCATCTTCTCCTGCACCGCATTGCATTCTGGTATCAGAAGTCCACTGCATCTTCTCCTGCACCGCATTGCATTCTGGTATCAGAAGTCCTAGTCCGGAACATCTCTATACAACCTGCCAGGGTTTTTTGGCAAAGCTTTTCCCTGGTCCGTGGTGGGCTCCCTGGGGTCCCCACTGCCAGGCAAACAGCATTACTGGCAAAGTGGCCTCTGGCCATCATCCCAAACAGAGAGAAAGGGCATACAAGACAAAACCCAGCGATACCTGGAGACAGGGAAGAAAGGGGATCTCATCAGACGACTCTTGGAGAACCGACACAGACAAATCATCTACCTTCCATACTGATTCAGGTGAGGAGAGCGTTGGTGAACCAAACATCACTGTAAGAACTGAATCTGAGAGCATCCCAGCAGCGCTCACTTCTTCATGGATAGGCTTGGTGGTCCAGATCTGCGGGTAGCTAGGCACACTGTAGAGGTTTCAACGAGGCCTACGACTTTCTGCTATATCTGCGGCATCCACAATCGTGATTTAAGGAAAGCTTGTGTCTTCATGATACCCGGGTGCCCTTTGTGCGCAAGCTGGAGTGCTCTCTCATGAAGGTTAGAGGGTATTACGATGCAGTGACCCTTGAGGATCAGGCCTTTCAGAAACACTGACAGCTCATGTCGTATACCAAGCAGGGCTTGCATCATCTCTTGAGCCTAGGGTGTCCGGTGAGCGAGAGCAGTGAGGAATGTTTTCCACTCGCCAGTTAGTATCACTTCTTTAGTCAATTGGAGTCAGGGGTCTTTGTTTCTTCCACTATTTCGTCCAGCTTCATTGCCTTTGGTTTGATACAGGCGATGATATGGCATATGTGCTCCTCTGGTTCATTGGCTGCTTCACGTTCCTTTGCCGTGACAGGTTGGGTGTATTGCAACAGAAAGTCTGCAGGATTATTGGCCTCTGGTCTGTATTGTACTTTGAGGTCAAACTGATGTAACTGGAGCATCCAACGTTCAATCCTGGCTGGGGGGTGTGGCGCTGACCTTTGAATATTGGCACCAGGGGTTTGTGGTCTGTTAGTCCTTTCAGGGGGTGGCCCAGGATGTATAAATGAAAGTGTGTTCACCCCCATATGATGGTGATGGCCTCTTTCTATATGTGGGCATAGTTCCTCTCCATGGGAATGAGAGCTCTGCTGGCAAAAGCATTGGGAACTACGTTTCTGTCTCGATCAGTTTGGGTGAGATCTGTACCAAGGCCAACAGGGCTGGCATCCACTAGTAGTTCTGTCTTCCTCTACGTGTCAAAGAACGCCATGGTGGAATCCGTTGCTGGATAGTGAATCCTTGATCTTCTGGAATGCCGTTTCCTGAGTCTCTCCCCATTCCCATGTCGACTTTGCTTTTGTGAGTTCTCGTAGTAGAGTGGCAATAGTGGCCAGGTCGGGGATGAACCAACTGCAGTATGTTGCCATACCTAGGAAGCTGTGGACCTCGGTTGCGTTGGTCGGGGCCTGAGCGTTTTTGATGTCGACCACCTCTCCGGGGTCCGGGGACACTCCTTTTTCATTGAAGACATATCCTAAAAAGCTCAGTGTGGATTTTCCAAATTCACATTTGTCTTCATGGAGCGTCAGCCCTGACTCTTCCAGTTGCTGTAGCATGGCCACTAGTCAGCTGTTGTGCTCCTTCTCTGTCTTGCCATAGACTAGGATGTCATTGCTGACATTGGTGATGCCTGGGAGGTCTTGGAGTAGTATTCTTATTTCATTTTGGAACACTTCCGCTTCGGAGGAAATTCCAAAGTTGAGCCAGCGGTATCTTCTAAGCCCAAGATGCAACGAGAAAGTCGTGATGTACCTTGAGTCCTTTGTCAGGCGGATTTGGTGGTACCCAGATCTTAAGTCCAGTTTGCTGAAAACAGTGGCATCCGTTAGGTCCACGATTAGCTCGTCCACTGGTGGTGCAATGTGCCTTTCCCGCCCTATTTCCATGTTGTGCAGATGCATATTGATGCATATCCGCACCACTTGAGGCTGTTTGGGGTTCGCTGTCATAACCATGGGGGACACCCAGGTTGTGGGGCCTGTGGCTTTCTCAATTATTCGGAGGTCCTCGAGTTTGTTCAGTTCTGCCTCTACTGCTGCCCTCATGTGGAAGGGGAGCTTTCGGTGTCGGACGACCCTCAGTTCTACCATGGGGTCAATATGAAGTTTTACTGTCCTCCCTTTTAGGCATCCAGTGCCTTGAAACAGTTTCCTGTGCTTGGCTAACAGGTGCTCAATTTCTAGGGAGTGGTTTGCAAATGTGAATAGTATCAGTTCCAGTGTTACAGCAGGTGGGCAGATGAGTAATGTCTCGATTCCCACACCGAATTTGCAGATGCGAGTTCTGCATCTCTTTTCATTGTGCCTGAGGGCGGTTTTGAAGTACCCTATGTCTGGCAGGGGCTTTTTGCATCCGTATGCAAATTGCTGTACAGGTTTCCTCCGCAGGGTTGGTCTGGGGTTCAGCTTGTCGAACCTTGCGGTCAGCATGACGCTCACTGTGGCACCAGTGACAATCATCATTGTCACTGGCATGCCTCCGACGGTTACTGTGCAACTGCGGTGTGTTCTGCTGTTGTGGGGTTGTTTGCCATGGGCCGGCTTCACCGCTGAGATCATAAGGGATTTTTCTCGTCTTGAATTGCTGTAGCGGTATGTGCGGTCTGGGGATTGTTCTCTGCCCGACTGGTCGTAGTCGGCACTGCTGCTGTCGGCGCCTTCCCCTTTGATTGCCCGGGACCGTCCTCTTCGTGTTTCACGGGTCCGGTTGGGCTATCTTCGCTGGCAGCAGTCGGGTTGCCTTGGGCGGAAGGGTTGTGCATTTCTGGGTCTTGGGTCACCTTTCCAGTCCTGGGATCTCCTCTGGTTCTCTGGGTGATCAGGCATACTGATGCATAGTGGTTGATTTTCCCACACTTGTAACACGTGGTGCTGTGTGCTGGGCAGGGTTCCCCTTTGTGGTGTTGGCTGCCGCACCATAGACATTCCCTGGGCTTGCTTGCTGTCTGCCCTTGTTGGGGTTTATTCTGCCACAGTGTATTGATAGTGGTCATGCTGCACTGTGGTGTTTCCATTTCCAGTGGCAGGCTACTAATCATCTGCTCCATTTCTGCCACATGTTCATCTGTCCTCTCTCATTGTCGCCTCATAGTTAGGATGGTGTCTAGGGGGAGGTTTGTCTCTGATAGGATGGTTCTCCGGAGTTTCTAAGAGGAGAGGCAGTGTATGACCTGCTGTCTGACAGCAAATTTGTTGTCAGGGAAGTCGCAGCCAATGGCCATCTCTCTCAGCCAACCATGGAAGTCGTTGATGCTTCCCTGTGGGCGTTGTCTGACCTGGCTCATTTTAAAGCACTTGAAATCCAGGATTTGTTGGGGCTTGAATTTTCTCGTGAGAACAGCTTTCGCTGTCTCATAGTCGTCTTCTGTGCTGCGATTCAGGATTACGTTGAAGAGTCTCAGCGCCATGGTGCCAAGTTTGAGCATGAGGAATGTCCTTTTCTTTTCTTCAACAGTGATGTCATGTGCTTTTAGGCTCAATTCGAATTGCTGGACCCATAGCTCCCAATTGAGCCCTGCACGGGGACCAAAGGACTCAAATGCCTTAATAAATGTGCCCTGAGTGGTGTCTAACCACGTGATGATGTCTGGGTTTTGGTTCTGTTTCCTGGGTGGCGTTGCTGTTGGATCTTCAGCCATGATGTGCATTTGTGCAGGCGTCGGGGTGCTGGGTGCTCCGGGGGACACGTGAACTTGTCAGGGGTCGTGTCCCACCCAGGTGTGGCTGGATTTATGTGCCCTGGGCTGTTTGTGGTGGTGTTTAAGCCATATTGTCCACGTGCTTGGCCTTGCACTGGCTTTGAGTGACTTTCAGGGTGGTTGTTTTGCCAGCAAACCAGTGGCATGGGCCTGACCAATGATGGAGTGTAGAGCTGTCTGTACCACTGTCAAGTGGCTGCTTGCTTGCAGGCTAGTAGAATCCAGAGTTCAGGATATTTGGACGCTGCACAGGAAGCAGGCAGCGAGCGGCAGCTCCGGGATAGAGGGCCCCCACAATATAAATTGGGGTGTTGAATATTTGGGAACAAGCGTTGGTTGAGGGTTAGCGACTTGTTGGTTCCTTGCCCTGTTGGTAGCTGTTGCAGAGGCTTGGGTCGTGCACTCCGCGCGGGCATGAGAGGGTCCTGGTGAGTGTGGTGGGGGTCTGGAAGTAAAACAAAGATATTTATATACATAAGGGTGGGAGCGGCTTGTTTTGGGGTCTCAGGTTGTGGCGAATCGGCACATTGGGAGCGGTGCGTCGAGTGGGAGGCACCTAGCCAGAGTCAGGTGATTATCGAGCAAGGAGGTGGAATACCGGTATAGTGGGGGCGCAAGGTTTGGGCACTGTTCCCTTATCTCAGTGTCGGGCTGTTGACAGCCCTGGTGCCAACTATGATGATCATTGGTGGCTGGAAACAACACTTGAATCTAGAACCAGTCGTATCTGCTCTGTTGCATTAGAAACAGCTTGTCACGTGTTGACTCAATGTAGCCACCTTATTAGCCCATACAAGGTGGGTTACTCTCAATTTGTCAGGAAATTAAGTAACTTAGAATCTGATCACTTTTGGATCTATGTTTACTCTGGCTATTCACTAATCTTGTCTTCCCCACACATCATATATGGCAACGTGTTGAATCTCTAAATGATCTTGATACACACCCCTTTTTGCCTTAGCATTAAAGGAATAGTGCCATCAAAAATGTTATTGGCTCAAAAGATGGGTCATCATCAAAAATATATTTAAAAACATTCAGTAAGAAAGTTCCTATGTAAAGTCACAGATTTAAAGCACTAGGAGGCATCCATTTTGTGAAATGGATGAGCCTCCTATGCTTGTGTTAATATGTGCCCTTATGGAACTAATGAAGCAAAATCCAGCCAGCTGTAATAAACAAAAGCTACCAGCAGGTAGCTTTTGCTTCATTATTGCCGGAGAGCAGAGATTAACACAAGCTGGTAAGTGCTTTAAATGTCCTTTTTTAAAAGCACTGCAAAATAAATGCTGCGGTTTTCTTTCTAACTTAGAAGAAAACCGCAGCATTTATAACATTGTATTTATGTTTGCTGTGGCTTCAGCTTTGCGTCTCCTGGGCTCCCCCGATGGAGCCCAGGAGACTTAAAGCTGAAGCCACAGCAAACATAAATACAACGTTGTTGTATTTAAATATTCTGCGGTTTTCTTTCTATGTTTCCCAGAGCCCGAGAAACGTAGAAAGAAAACCGCAGCATTTAGAAATACAACAACATTGTATTTCTGACTGCGGCAACTTTCACTTTGAGTCTCCTGGACTCCCCCGGGTCGGGGGAGCCCAGGAGACTCAAAGCTGAAGCCACAGCAAACCTAAATACAACGTTGTTGCATTTTAAAATGCTGCAGTTTTCTTTCCACATTTCCCAGAGCCTGAGAAGCATAGAAGGAAAACTGCAGCATTTAGAAATACAACAACGTTGTATTTGTGACTGCAGCGGATTTCACTTTGAGTCTCCTGGACTCCCCGAGGTCGGGAGAGTCCAGGAGACTCAAAGTGAAAGCTGCTGCAGTCAAAAATACAATGTTGTTGTATTTCTAAATGCTGCAGTATTTACAAATACACCAATGTTGTATTTTTTACTGCAGCAGCTTTCACTTTGAGTCTCCTGGGCTCCCCTGAGTCAGGGGAGCCCAGGAGACTCAAAGCGAAAGCCGCCGCAGTCAGAAATACAATGTTGTTGTATTTGTAAATGCTGCAGTAGTGGTAGAAAGAAAACCGCAGCATTTACAAATACAACAACGTTGTATTTCTGACTGCGGCGGCTTTCGCTTGGAGTCTCCTGGACTCCCCCGAGTCGGGGAGCCCAGGAGACTCAAAGCTGAAGCCACAGCAAACCTAAATACAACGTTGTTGCATTTTAAAATGCTGCAGTTTTCTTTCCACATTTCCCAGAGCCTGAGAAGCATAGAAAGAAAACCGCAGCATTTACAAATACAACAACGTTGTATTTCTGACTGCGGCGGATTTCGCTTGGAGTCTCCTGGACTCCCCCGACCCGGGGGAGCCTTAGAGACTCAAAGCAAAAGTGCCGCTAGGGCAGAGCTTAACACTTGCTGAGGAGGCAGCCTGAAATGGCAAAATGGATGCTCCCAAGTAAACACTTTGAGCCTCGTTTGCTCAAAAGTTTACATAGGAACTTTCATTAAAATTATGTTTAATGTATGTTTTTCATTATTTCCCATCTGTTGGGACAATAATATATTTGCGCGCACTATTCCTTTAAATAGCTTGTTGATATGACATAGTTTCTGACTTTGATAAGTTGATGGGAGCTTTTTATTGTTGGAATAAGTGGTAGGTTTTTAATTACTAGTATTATGTACTCTGGACACTGCAGTGGGATATTATCATTGTGAATTGTTGCAACATAATGTTAGCAACATCTTTAATTCTGCTGGATTTCTTAGTTTTACATTTTTGTACTCTATTTGATGACATGTAAATAATTCAATCTTACTTTTTATTTGTAATACATGTGTAAAGGTTACTTTGATTTAAACCAAATACACTCATTAAAAAAAAGAGGTGGCACTGATACACAGAGATGCTGTTGAGGGGATAGGACAGGCAGAACCAGAAAATGGCAGCTGGGGCCTATATGTGCTAACAACCTCGAACCTTGAGCAGTGGGAGAAAGGGCTGATGCCGAAGCACAGGAGAGCCACCCCAGGACTCGATGGTGTAAACTGGAGAGCATGTGTACTGTAGACGCAACAGGGAAGTAGATGCTGAAGCCAGCAATCATGCCATGTGGGAGATGGAGCCCAGGCAAAGGCAGCAATCATGCCATGTGGAGATGGAGCACAGGGAAAGGCGGCAATCATGCCATGTGGGAGATGGAGCTGGGGCAAAAGCAGCAATCATGCCATGTGGGAGATGGAGCTTGGGGAAAGGCAGCAATCATGCCATGTGGGAAACGAGGCCCAGGGAAAGGCAGCAATCATGTCATGTGGGAGATGGAGCCCAGGGAAAGGTGGCAATCATGCCATGTGGGAGATGGAGCCCAGGGAAAGGCACAATCATGCTATGTGGGAGATGGAGCGCGGGGAAAGGCGGCAATCATGAGCCCAGGGAATGCAACAATCATGCCATGTGGGAGATGGAGCCTGGGGAAAGGCAGCAATGAAGCCATGTGGGAGATGGAGACTGGGGAAAGGCAGCAATCACGCCATGTGGGAGATGGAGCCCAGGGAAAGGCGGCAATCATGACATGTGGGAGATGGAGCACAGGGAAAGGCGGCAATCATGCCATGTGGGAGATGGAGCCCGGGGAAAGGCAGCAATCATGCCATCTGGGAGATGGAGCACAGGGAAAGGTGGCAATCATGCCATGTGGGAGAGGGAGCCCGGGGAAAGGCAGCAATCATGCCATGTGGGAGATGGAGCCGGGGGAAAGGCAGCAATCGTGCTATGTGGGAGATGGAGCTTGGGGAAAGGCAGCAATCATGCCATGTGGGAGACAGGGCCCAGAGAAAGGCAGCAATCATGTCATGTGGGAGACATAGCCCGGGGAAAGGCAGCAATTATGCCATGTGGGAGATGGAGCCCAGGGAAAGGCGGCAATCAAGCCATGTGAGAGATGGAGCCTGGGGAAAGGCTGTAATTATGCCATGTGGGAGATGGAGCCCGCGGAAAGGCAGCACTCATGCCATGTGGGAAATGGAGTCCGGGAAAAGACAGCAATCATGCCATGTGGGAGACGGAGGCCGGGGATCATGCCATATGGGAGACGGAGCCCGGGGAAAGGCAGCTATCATGCCATGTGGGAGTCAGAGCCCGGGGGAAAGGCAGCTATAATGCCATGTGGGAGATGGAGCCCGGGGAAAGGCGGCAATCATGCCATGTGGGAGATGGATCACAGGGAAAGGTGGAAATCATGCCATGTGGGAGATGGAGCCCTGGGAAAGTCAGCAATCATGCCATGTGGGAGATGGAGCCGGGGGAAAGGCAGCAATCATGCCATGTGGGAGATGGAGCTTGGGGAAAGGCAGCAATCATGGCATGTGGGAGACGAAGCCCAGTGAAAGGCAGCAATGATGTCATGTGGGAGACAGAGCCCGGGGAAAGGCAGCAATCATGCCATGTGGGAGACGGAGCCCGGGGTAAGGCAGCAATCATGCTATGTGGGAGATGGAGCCTGGGGAAAGGTAGCAATTATGCCATGTGGGAGACGGAGCCCAGGGAAAGGTGGCAATCATGCCATGTGAGAGATGGAGCCTGGGGAAAGGCAGCAATCATGCCATGTGGGAGATGGAGCCCGGGGAAAGGCAGCAATCATGTCATGTGAGAGATGTAGCCTGGGGAAGGCGGCAATCATGCCATGTGGGAGATGGAGCCTGGGGAAAGGTAGCAATCATGCCATGTGGGAGATAGATCCGAGGGAAAGGCAGCAATCATACAATGTGGGAGATGGAGCCCTGGGAAAGACAGCAATCATGCCATGTGGGAGATGGAGGCCGGGGATCATGCCATGTGGGAGACGCAGCCCGGGGAAATGCAGCTATCATGCCATGTGGGAGACACAGCCCGGGGGAAATGCAGCAATCATGCCATGTGGGAGATGGAGCCCGGGGAAAGGCAGCAATCATGCCATGTGGGAGATGGAGCCCGGGGAAAGGTGGCAATCATGCCATGTGGGAGATGGATCACAGGGAAAGGCGGCAATCATGCCATGTGGGAGATGGAGCCCAGGGAAAGGCAGCAATCATGCCATGTGGGAGATGGAGCCGGGCGAAAGGCAGCAATCATGCCATGTGGGAGTGGGGGCTTGGGGAAAGGCAGCAATCATGGCATGTGGGAGACGGAGCCCGGGGTAAGGCAGCAATCATGCCATGTGGGAGATGGAGCCTGGGGAAAGGTAGCAATCATGCCATGTGGGAGATAGATCCGAGGGAAAGGCAGCAATCATACCATGTGGGAGACGGAGGCCGGGGATCATGCCATGTGGGAGACGCAGCCCGGGGAAATGCAGCTATCATGCCATGTGGGAGACAGAGCCGGGGGAAATGCAGCAATCATGCAATGTGGGAGATGGAGCCCGGGGAAAGGCAGCAATCATGCCATGTGGGAGATGGAGCCCGGGGAAAGGCGGCAATCATGCCATGTGGGAGATGGATCACAGGGAAAGACGGCAATCATGCCATGTGGTAGATGGAGCCCAGGGAAAGGCAGCAATCATGCCATGTGGGAGATGGAGCCGGGGGAAAGGCAGCAATCATGCCATGTGGGAGATGGGGCTTGGGGAAAGGCAGCAATCATGGCATGTGGGAGACGGAGCCCGGGGTAAGGCAGCAATCATGCCATGTGGGAGATGGAGCCCAGGGAAAGGCGGCAATCATGCCATGTGGGAGATGGATCACAGGGAAAGGTGGAAATCATGCCATGTGGGAGATGGAGCCCAGGGAAAGTCAGCAATCATGCCATGTGGGAGATGGAGCCGGAGGAAAGGCAGCAATCATGCCATGTGGGAGATGGAGCTTGGGGAAAGGCAGCAATCATGGCATGTGGGAGACGAAGCCCAGTGAAAGGCAGCAATCATCCCATGTGGGAGACGGAGCCCGGGGTAAGGCAGCAATCATGCTATGTGGGAGATGGAGCCTGGGGAAAGGTAGCAGTTATGCCATGTGGGAGATGGAGCCCATGGAAAGGTGGCAATCATGCCATGTGAGAGATGGAGCCTGGGGAAAGGCAGCAATCATGCCATGTGAGAGATGGAGCCCGGGGAAAGGCAGCAATCATGCCATGTGAGAGATGTAGCCTGGGGAAGGTGGCAATCATGCCATGTGGGAGATGGAGCCTGGGGAAAGGTAGCAATCATGCCATGTGGGAGATAGATCCGAGGGAAAGGCAGCAATCATACAATGTGGGAGATGGAGCCCTGGGAAAGACAGCAATCATGCCATGTGGGAGATGGAGGCCGGGGATCATGCCATGTGGGAGACGCAGCCCGGGGAAATGCAGCTATCATGCCATGTGGGAGACAGAGCCCGGGGGAAATGCAGCAATCATGCCATGTGGGAGATGGAGCCCGGGGAAAGGCAGCAATCATGCCATGTGGGAGATGGAGCCCAGGGAAAGGTGGCAATCATGCCATGTGGGAGATGGATCACAGGGAAAGGCGGCAATCATGCCATGTGGGAGATGGAGCCCAGGGAAAGGCAGCAATCATGCCATGTGGGAGATGGAGCCGGGGGAAAGGCAGCAATCATGCCATGTGGGAGATGGGGCTTGGGGAAAGGCAGCAATCATGGCATGTGGGAGACGGAGCCCGGGGTAAGGCAGCAATCATGCCATGTGGGAGATGGAGCCTGGGGAAAGGTAGCAATCATGCCATGTGGGAGATAGATCCGAGGGAAAGGCAGCAATCATACAATGTGGGAGATGGAGCCCTGGGAAAGACAGCAATCATGCCATGTGGGAGATGGAGGCCGGGGATCATGCCATGTGGGAGACGCAGCCCGGGGAAATGCAGCTATCATGCCATGTGGGAGACAGAGCCCGGGGGAAATGCAGCAATCATGCCATGTGGGAGATGGAGCCCGGGGAAAGGCAGCAATCATGCCATGTGGGAGATGGAGCCCAGGGAAAGGTGGCAATCATGCCATGTGGGAGATGGATCACAGGGAAAGGCGGCAATCATGCCATGTGGGAGATGGAGCCCAGGGAAAGGCAGCAATCATGCCATGTGGGAGATGGAGCCAGGGGAAAGGCAGCAATCATGCCATGTGGGAGATGGGGCTTGGGGAAAGGCAGCAATCATGGCATGTGGGAGACGGAGCCCGGGGTAAGGCAGCAATCATGCCATGTGGGAGATGGAGCCTGGGGAAAGGTAGCAATCATGCCATGTGGGAGATAGATCCGAGGGAAAGGCAGCAATCATACAATGTGGGAGATGGAGCCCTGGGAAAGACAGCAATCATGCCATGTGGGAGACGCAGCCCGGGGAAATGCAGCTATCATGCCATGTGGGAGACAGAGCCCGGGGGAAATGCAGCAATCATGCAATGTGGGAGATGGAGCCCGGGGAAAGGCAGCAATCATGCCATGTGGGAGATGGAGCCCGGGGAAAGGCGGCAATCATGCCATGTGGGAGAT
The DNA here is from genome assembly GCF_040938575.1 of Ambystoma mexicanum. Classification (NCBI taxonomy): domain Eukaryota; kingdom Metazoa; phylum Chordata; class Amphibia; order Caudata; family Ambystomatidae; genus Ambystoma; species Ambystoma mexicanum. The sequence continues at coordinate 1,444,812,439 of NC_090935.1, read as the reverse complement.
GGATCACAGGGAAAGGCGGCAATCATGCCATGTGGGAGATGGAGCCCAGGGAAAGGCAGCAATCATGCCATGTGGGAGATGGAGCCGGGGGAAAGGCAGCAATCATGCCATGTGCGAGATGGGGCTTGGGGAAAGGCAGCAATCATGGCATGTGGGAGACGGAGCCCGGGGTAAGGCAGCAATCATGCCATGTGGGAGATGGAGCCCAGGGAAAGGTAGCAATCGTGCCATGTGGGAGATGGAGCCCAGGGAAAGGCAGCAATCGTGCCATGTGAGAGATGGAGCCTGGGGAAAGGCGGCAATCATGCCATGTGGGAGATGGAGCCCGGGGAAAGGCAGCAATCATGCCATGTGGGAGATGGAGCCTGGGGAAAGGCAGCAATCATGCCATGTGGGAGATGGAGCTGGGGCAAAGGCAGCAATCATGCCATGTGAGAGATGGAGCCTGGGGAAAGGCGGCAATCATGCCATGTGGGAGATGGAGCCCGGGGAAAGGCAGCAATCATGCCATGTGGGAGATGGAGCCCGGGGAAAGGCAGCAATCATGCCATGTGGGAGACGGAACCCGGGGAAAGGCAGCTATCATGCCATGTGGGAGACGGAGCCCGGGGGAAAGGCAGCTATCATGCTATGTGGTTGATGGAGTCTAGGGAAGCGGCAATCATGCCATGTGGGAGATGGAGCATGTGGAAAGGCAGCAATCATGCCATGTGGGAGATGGAGCCCGGGTAAAGGCAGCAATCATGCCATGTGGGAGATGGAGCCCGGGGAAGCGGCTAGGAGTTGTGATGCTGGTGGAGAGCACATGAACACAGAGTAGCATGGTCCGGGGCAGCCCTGAATGCAGCCCATAGCATGGCTAAATCAGGTACTGCACAGCTCTCACCCGGAGTCACGGTGCAACTTGATAATGGTGGCCAGGGCAGGTGGAGCAGGCCAGCTACCTTGGCCAGTCGGTGTCATCATGACATCCTGGTACTGGTGAAGAAGACAATGGCTCACCATCAGCGGGCCTATTCACAGGAGACAGTGCTTGCAGGGGAGTGAGGATTGGATCCAGGGAGGAATACAGTGGGTCAGGGTGTCAGGGTGGCAAGGCAGACAGTGGGCGGTAAACACATACACTGAAGGCCGCACGGAGGAGCTTTGTAAAGAGCAACCATTAGCCCTAATGAGAATTATTGTACAAAATAAAGCCTGATTCCATAATAAGAAACGATAACAAAGGAGGAAATGAAAGCCTATGGATAAATGAACAGGTTACTCACCGTAGTGACCACCTTACTCCTAGTCCATAGTCCCCTTTCCTCCATACTTATGGGACATCTCTCTGTCCTGTGGGACGGGACCAGAGCACTTTGTAAAAAGCCTCCAAATTTTTCCAAAAATGTGTCCTTCCTCTCTTTCCTGCACGGGGCCCGGCACGCGGCCGTAACCCCGCCCACCTTGGCTCCGCCCCGCGCATCACCCCTCAGTCCTTTTCTTTGCCAGGTCAGAGACCCATTACCAATACAGAGGAACCTTATTAGAGGGGACGGCGGGCGGGCGTATGGAGGAAAGGGGACCATGGACTAGGAGTAAGGTGGTCACTACGGTGAGTAACCTGTTAATACTCCTACGTCCCGTCCCCTTTCCTCCATACTTATGGGAGATTCCCAAGCACTCCTTACAGGAACTACGGGTGGATGGAAATACCCCTTACTGAAAAAGGTTCTTCAGCACAGCCTGACCAAACTGACATCAGCTCTAGAACTCATATCGGGGCAGTAATGCTTACAGAAAGCAGATGGAGAGGCCCAAGTAGCTGCCCTAGCGATGGACTCCCAGGGAACATACTTCTGAAAAACAACCGCAGCTGCCTTGCGCCGCACCAGGTGTGCATGAATACCTTTAGGAGGTTTCAGCTTTTGGACAGTGAAAGACTCCGTGATACAGGTGGCAATCCACCTAGAAATAGTTGCCTTAGACGCCTGTTTGCCTTGAGGGTTGCCGAAAGTCACAAAAAGTTGAGAAGAACTTCTAAGCTTGGAAGTCCTATCCAGGTAGAACTTGTGAGCTCTTCGGATATCAAGACAGTGTAGAACCCTCTCCGCCTCAGAGGCGGGGTTCGGAAAAAAGACCGGTAGGGAGATCGATTGATTCAACTGGAGTTCGTTCACCACCTTCGGCAGAAAAGCCGGATTAGTTCGAAGGACTACCTTGTCCTTGTGAAAGACCAAGAAAGGATGCTCCACCGACAATGCCTAGAGCTCACTCACTCTCCTTGCCGAGGTGACGGCGACCAAAAAGGACACTTTCCAAGACAAGTACTTGAGGTCCACAGTAGCCATCGGCTCAAAGGGTTTATAGCACAGCGCCGTCAGGACAACATTCAGGTCCCATGGCGGGTGCGGATTACGAACTAGAGGGTAAAGGCGTGTTAAACCAGCAAAATGTCTCTTTACCACTGGGTTAGCCAGAGAGTACGAACACTGATCCGTAGAGAGATAAGCAGAGACCGCTGACAGGTAAGTCCTGCATGACAGAACATGAACCCCTGACTCTGCTAGGGAGGACACGAAGGACAACACTGCGTCAACCGTGGCCCCCCTTGGATCCAATTTCTTCTCTAGACACCAATGACAGAACCTGAGCCATTTACTCTTGTACTAAGATCTGGTCGAAGGTTTTCTGGCTGCCTGGATAATACGCATGTTATCCGCAGACAAATTCAGATGCTCTAAAGTCCTGAACTCAGGCACCAAGCCGCCAAGCTGAGCGATTGTGGGGAGGGGTGCCACAGCTGCTGCTCCCCCTGGTGGAGAAGATCGGGAGTTACCGGTAACCCGATCGGCGGATAAACCGACAGGTGTTGGAGTTCTGAGAACCAAAACCTGGCCGGCCACCACGGGGCTATCAGTAGAAGAGAACAGTTCACCGAGTTATTCAACTTCCAAATTGCCCGGTGAACTAGAGGCAGAGGCGGGAAGGCGTAAGCTCTCATGTTGTGCCATGGAATCTCTAGAGCATCCCCCAGAGAGGAGGCTCCAAGCCCCCCTCTGGAGGCATACAGAGGAAACTTCTTGTTCATTGCGTCGCGAAGAGGTCCACCTGCGGTGTGCCCCAGCGCGAGAAAATCCCTGAGAGGACCTCTGCCTTCAACTCCCACTAGTAGCTGACCACTGTCCGCCGGCTGAGGGCATCTGCTGTGACATTCAGCTGGCCCGGGATGTGCACTGCAAGCAGCCAGACACCATGAAGCACGTCCCACTCCCAAATCTGGATGGACAGGTCCACGAGGGGGGGGAGACTTTGTTCCCCCCTGCTTGTTGATGTAATACATTGACACCACATTGTCCGTTCTTATGCGGTCCACTCTGTTGACAATGACCGGTCCAAATGGTTTATGTGCAGGAGCTTGTCCTGAGGCGACCAGAGATCCGAGACCTGAAGGAGAGCTAACGTCGCACCCCACCCTAGGAGGGAGGAGTCCGTCATGATCGTCACCATAGGGACCGGGTCCTGAAACCCCGCGCCCCCAGACAGATTGCTGAGAGATGACCACCAGTGCAGGTCTACTCTCATGGAATCCGTGATCATTATCCGCATGGAGTCTGGGTCTACTGCCTGACGCCATGAATTCCGAAGGGCCATCTGGGTCCGTCTCATTTTGAGACGAGCAAGAGGAAGAGCCAGCACACACGAGGCCGTGAGGCCCAGAAGCCTCTGGAACCACCAGGCCGACATGCTCTCCGACTGCGCAAACATCTGACACGTGGCCAACAGATCTGCCATTCTGTCCCCGTTCAGGTATACTCTGCAGTCGATCGTGTTCCAACGAAAACCCAGAAAAATCTGGTCCTGAGAGACCGTCATGGAGGATTTCCGCCAGTTCACCGACAGCCCAAGATGGAACAGGAGCTGAAGGAGAGACTGGAGGTTGCCCGCTGCCACCAGCGGACAAGGGCTGCGTAGAAGCCAATCGTCCAAATAAGGATACACATGGATACCCTGAAGACGAAGATAGGCCACAATCACCGACATCATCTTCGTGAAGACACGCGGCGCCGAACTGAGGCCAAAAGGAAGCACCCGAAACTGGAAGTGCTCCTCTCCCAAAGAGAAACGGAGGTACCTCCTGTGTGGAGCCCAAATCAGGATATGCATGTACGCATCCTGAAGGTCAACCACGCTGAGCCAATCGCCCGCCTGCAACGAGGATCGAATCTGGCCGGGCGTGATCATCTTAAATTTCTCTTGGGGTAAGGGAAGATTGAACTGGGAAAGGTCTAGGATGGTGCGCAGGCCAGCCTGGTTGGGTTTGGGCACTGTAAACAGCCAGGAGTAGAAGCCCTCCCTCGCTCCCCAAGGGGAACGGGTTCCACAGCTCTGAGGAGCAGAAGTTTCTGAACCTCGGCCATGAGGGAGGGTGAGCCCGACAGCTGAAAAGGAGGGTTGAGGGGTGGGGTAGGGGGTAAAGGTAAGCGGAAGCCCGCCCGAGCGACTGACAAGACCCATCTGTCTTCTGTGATGGTCTGCCACGCCTCCCAATGAGACGCGATGCGTCCTCCCACCAGGGTCTCGTGCGAGCACGGTAAAACCTCATTTGGCACGTTTATCGGTGGCGGTGTGACCTGAACCTGATGAGGAGGCTGAGGAGCGGGAGAAATACTGCGTACGCTGTTGTCTACGGCGGTTATTTCCCACAGGAGTGTCAACTCTACGCGATTTGCGGTCGAGGAAGCCCCTGAAACCAGACTCTGAGGTTTGAAAGGAGCTTTAACCAGAACAGACAATGATTTAGCCGTCGGAGAGCTATCCTTGGTTTTGGTGAGCTCTACATCAGTAGAAGAATGAAAAAGCTCCTTACCATCGAATGGTAGGTCCAAAACTTTGTCTTGCACTTCCTTTGAAAACTTGGTGGCATGCAACCACGCTTGCCTCGAGGTATCAACCCCGAGCATCATGCCCCGAGCCGAGGTGTCTACGTGATGAGCCGCAGCCTCCAGGAGATCATGGGCCAAGACCCTGGCATCGGAAAGGCCACCTCTGAAATCTTCCAACTTCTCGACCGGAATATGCTCCTCAAACTTCGACAGACCTTTCCACATCCGCATGTTAACTCCCGCCAAAATCAATTCGGCATTGGCCTGCCTGAGTTGCAAAGCCGAATTGGCAAAGATTTTCCTCCCTAGGGAGTCCAGGAGCTTGTCCTCCTTTCCCAGGACCTGAGTAGCCGTCGCGGAAGAGGATGCTGCAGGTCTGGACTGCAATGTGGCCGCAGCCACCACTGTGGAGGAGGGAGGGGGACAAGACGACAAGGCCACTTCCTCCGAAGAGTGCAGCCTGTACCTCGCGTCAATCTTTTTATTGACGAACAGTCCTGAGTGTGGCTTCTCCCGGACTCTTCGGACCTCAGCCAAAACATCCTTCTGCAGGAAAAGGCCAGTACGCTCCAAAGGAGACAGGGTGAACGCCCCAGAAAGCACACCCTCCTGTGGAGCAGGTACCTCGGGAACCGGGACATCTAAGAAATTCATCATGTCCAGTACCCGGTCATGAAAAGCTCTAACAGAGCGGGGGAGGTCCTTGTTGTCCTGCTCGCCTTGAGGGTCATCGACAGGTCAGGATCCTGCTGAACCGTGTCAGGCACTGCCTTGTCCACTGGGGACAACGGTGGCAAAGGCGGAAGAGCAGGGGCAGGCACCACGGGCAAAGCAGGCGTCGGCGGAACCACCAGAGGAACGGGTGGAGCCGGAGGCGCTGGTGGACAAATTTCCTTAAAAAGCCCTTTGAAATACTCCCTCATGGGGTCGGTGCGCATAAGTGCTTGAAATTTACTGAAAAGGAGATTGCTTCGGAACCTGAGGAGGCCTCTCATGAGGTGGGCAATTCCAGGGACGTAACGGAGAAGGGTGCAACACCGGGCCCTCCGCCGACGTATCCACATAAATGAAAGGGGCCGCCCCTGCAGGCAACGAAACATTGTGCGGAAGAGGCATCCGGGCGTTCCAATCATAAACGGGCCGGTAAGGATATGCACAAGTGACCTTATGTTCACCCAAGGGACCGAACCCTACACCAGAGGCCGATGGCGTAGTTGTAGGGGTAGTCTTCATCTGAGGGGAACTGCGGCACGTGAGGAGGTGAGGCAGGGGTCCCCGTCGATGGATCAGGGGTCTTAATTTTAGCCTTAACATAAGGAACCCCGGCAGAGCCGGTACTATGATGCCTGGAATGTTTCTGCGACATACCAACTGCCAACTGAGCCTTTGAAGGAAGGACCTCGGAACTGCCGGTAAAAGAAGAACCTTGCTTCTTTGCCCCCTCAATAGATCTGGTATCACCACAAGAGCGGGAACGGTGAGAAACCGCTTTCACCGACAGGGCCCTGCCCGGCCCCTCAGAACTGCTGGTAGCCTTAGCCTCTGTATGAGGGACCTCGGGCCTAGGCCCAGTAATAGCCTTATCGGCACGGGCCTCGAACATCCGCTCGGTAAACGCAAGCCCAACCAAGGCCTCGGGGCGCACCCCGGTCTTATTTTTAAGCGAAGCCGAAAGAGAGGCCTCAGAGCAAGCTCCGGTACCCTGTGACTCAGCAGTACTGGGTCTACACACAGCCCCCACAGGAGGGGCCTCGGACGTTACTCCGGTGTACACAGGCCCCTTACGGAGACCCTCGGAGAAAACTCCGGTAGAATTATTAGGCCCGACAGGCACCTCAGGGCGAACCCCGGTGATAGAGCGATCAACGCCCCTCCCGGCCCGAGAGGAACCCGGGAAGGTATCCCCCGGCCGGGGTGCTCTGAAAACTAAAGAACTTACTTGGCGTTTTCTTCTTCTCGTCGATGAACGCCTGAAAAATGAGATGGAGGAGCGCGTCGGAACACCTCCTCCCACCGTTCCAACCGACGTTGAAGAGCCCGGACCGAAAGGGAGTCACGGTAAAAACAGGAGTCCCAGCGGTCTTCCGGACCCAAACACTCTAAACAAAGAGGATGGGGATCCGCCCTCGCGAAGCGACGATGACACGAAGAGCAGTCTGGAATGTCTAATTTAAAAGACATAGACAGACTATAAAACGAACGCTAGCGAGAGCCAGAGAGGAAAACAGGGAAGAAAATCTTCCGAGGATGCAAGTGCGCCTGGCCCCGATCGAGCAGAGAAAAGGACTGAGGGGTGATCCGCGGGGCGGAACCAAGGTGGGCGGGGTTACGGCCGCGTGCTGGGCCCCGCGCAGGAAAGAGAGGAAGGACACATTTTTGAAAAAATGTGGATGCTTTTTACAAAGTGCTCCGGTCCCGTCCCACAGGACGGAGAGATGTCCCATAAGTATGGAGGAAAGGGGACGGGACGTAGGAGTATGCAGATTTCATTCGGAATCTAGGATAGGGGTTGCTTCCCAATAACTTGTATATGCTGAAGGCGTCTTTAAACTATAAACCAGGTTTAAACCAGGTTTGTCCCACTTAATCTCATAGGTAAGAGAAACTTTTATTTGTATTTAAAATAAATGTAGTTTTATGTATGGCAATGGGGAGATGAAGTTAATTTTGTATTACATAATTTAATTGAAAAGGCAATATCTTCAGTGTGTCTGCCCAGATGTAGTGTTCATTGTAAGCACATCTTCCATCAAAGATCAAGAGGACAGTACATAATGCAAGTTAGTGCCTTTCAAATTCGGCCTAGAAGTCTGCTAAATTGTACTGCGTCTCATTGCGGGGAGGAATGCACCCTGAGGCGAACAGAGACGTAGATCTCTAGTACTTTGCTCTTTGGTGTCCCACTGCACCCCTGTCCCACTTTGTGTTGGCAGGTGTCCCACTGTGGAAGAGCTATTTACCTCACGGTGGAATGAATGAAGGGTGTGATGGGTGGGGTCCTCTTGCCTTTGGGTCCTCTTGTCTTGGCCTACAACAGAGCATTCCATTCATAGCTTGAAAGCAGTCAACCCCCAGAGCAGCAGCAGACTTCAAATCTGGAAACACTGAGTCTGGAGCAGGGGGTGGAGGGAGTGTGTGTATATGTGTGTGGGTGGTCCTATTTTTGCTGGGTTACATTATTATCGCTTTGTTATGCTAAGCAATGACATGTTTTTTCATGTGGCTGCACTAGGCTATCTTGTCTATGCTCTTCTCTGCTTTGAAATGGCATGGGTTTGGTATGCTAAACTGTTTTATGTTTTGCCATGCCATGTTTTGAAGCTTCAGGGGCATCCCATCCAGTCTTGTCTGTTAGGATCTATGTTTTTTGTTCCCAAATCTAAATGCATGTTCACTTGAGTCTGCCTGCGTTTTGCTGATTTTTCAATTGTATTTTTATTTATTCATTCACCCCTACTTTGTTTTCTTTTTTGGGACAAGATGCCAGTTTCCGTTTATACTAGCTGGTTAGGTCATGTTGTGTCAAGCTCATATTATGCAATGTTTCATTATGTCGTTTTTGCCTTAATATCTAATGTTCAAGTGAGTTGAAGTAGCCATAAAATGACAGGTCTCCCTCCCCAAAACACTCAATTAAATATAAAATAGAGGAATGGAAAGTAGACCTGGAAATGTAATCTGGTGACCAAACTGTACACCTCTGTTATCACCTAAGGACCAAATGCTGCCCTCTATTAACGGGACAAGGAAACTGCAGTCCACGCCATTTATTTTATTTATTTATTACATTTATATAGCGCGCAGACAGCCCGGGGGCATTGTGGCACTGTTACTTGTAAGGAAAACTTAGTTACAATGGGTAGAGGTTGTGCCTTGGGTTAACAGTGAGGCAGTGACCTGTGATCAGATATAGGTGGTGTCATACCACGTAATGCATCATACATGAACATTCAACAGTCATGAGAATACATAAAAGCTGGATTATGCAGATAAACTATCATAAGCGCCCATCATCAGTCTAAAAGGATTCCTGCCACATACAACACTAAAACCATGCCCTAAAGGTCCTAGCAGTCTTCAAGCATCTCCAGGAACCCGGGTCCAGGGCTTTTGCTTCCAGGGAATCAGTGGTTGAAAACCAACCCTCATTTAGAGTGACCATATTTCCTTCCAGCTTTCCCATCTATAGGACAGGGTCAGTTGTAGCCATTCTGAGCCTATGGGACTAAGTAGAAGGCCTTTAGTATTTCTGTTTTCTTGGTAATGGCTTCAACATGGCCAGGCTAACAATGGCAACATGGCACTGTCTGACTACTGCTGAGCCAAAGACTTTGTTAATAGCCTTACACACATTGCCAGCATCACAAGCCTTGTTTTCTCTGAGACTACTGTGGTTGTAACATGATGAGGTGCAACATCTTTGTTAACATAAAAGGGAAACAAAAGACAGTTGATTTTGCTTATTTTTCAGGGAGCTGCACATATGGCAAATTCGCATTTCTGACATACAACCCACCAAAATGTAGTTAATAAAAGGATTTCCAGGAGTGCAAGCTGCCCAGATCACTAATTTGGAGCACACCCACTACTCTGTCACGCCCATTCTCTGCACTTTGTCTGGCTGGCTGGCTCTGTGCTGATCTTTGAGTGCACTGATGTCCAGGTTTGATGGCCTGTGACCTGGAAGCTTCCCTCCCTGCTCCTTAGTCCCGTGAGGTGGCCTTAAAGTGGCACAAAGTGCTGTATAAACTGTGTCATAGGCTCACGGTGACAGTGAACGCATAGTAACATAACATATCACTGCATGCAGAAGGACAGACATCTAGCACTTTGCTCCCAACCAACCCTTTGTCGCGCATCCCGCTCCACCTTTCACACACACATCCTGCATGAGGAGCCCAGGCCTATATTTTCTCTATTCGCTATTAGCGCCATGGTTGCTGCAGGTATTTTACCGTGTCCGCCTTGGTGGATGGCGGAATTCCCGCACTACTCCAAGGTGAGCGGGGGCAGTAATTCCCCATTCACCAAGGCACTTCCCCATTCCTATTTTTGCCCCCATCGGGCATAATTGGAATGGAGAAGGCGCTAATTACGGTACCGCAAATTGCGGTACCGTAATTGGCTCCAAGGTTCCTTTGTGGCACCCTACTTTAACGGCTGGTGAAACCAGCCGTTAAGGTCGGGTCCCGCAAAGGGAACTCGTAGTAAGGCGGTAAGGGTTTACCGGTACCGGTGCCCTTACCGGTACTGGTAAACCCTTACCGCCTACCGTGTAATGAGGCCCTAAGTACTCATTATGGAGAAGGCTAAGCGCATTGATAAAATTACAGTTGTGATTTACTACAGCAAAAACGCATCTTGACATAACGTTGCCGTACTGTTTGTTGTGGGCAAACCCGTGCCTCGGGCCGCCCCGTACACACACTCGACCACACGCATCCACACAAGGAGACGCGGGACACGTGTGTGTGCCTTACGGCATCCCAGCGGCAACTGCCCGCACGGACGTTCTTTATTCTCAATGCACATGCGCGGACCAGAACGAGGCTTGCAACATAACATCCCTTTTTTTCTTCAACCTAAAACAATCTAACATCGACAAGGATGAACCATATACCTGGTAAACATAAAACATGTAACCCAACGTGGGTTGGTTGGCTGCTGTAACCTCGGCTCAGTCTCCCGAGTCCAGGACATAGTCCTTGAGGCGAGCCGGCAGTCTGCGGGTTCCTCGCACAGGGTACCGAGGTGTGCTTTGCGAAGTCCAGCTGGGACCATCTACATGCGGAATGGCCTCCCTCTGGGTGTCCTCCGCCTGGCCTTCGGGGACCGCTTCGGAGGAGGTGCTTTCGTCCGGTTCACTGGCCTTCGTTGATGTGTCCACTTTTTTGAAAAAGGACCGGTTGCGGGTGACGGTCCCCCGGTTGCATGCTGCCGTGACCATGGTTCCCTTCACGTACGTGACTGTCCACGGGTGAGGCTCGTAAGGCAGTGACAGTTTGCCTTCTGGGTGACGATTCCGCACTAGCACGGAATCACCTACAGCCACTTCCTTGTCTTGGAGACCCCTCCTCTCGCTCTCTCTCTGATTGCGGGCTGCCCGCTCCTCCCTCCCTTTTTCATTGTCAATGACCCTGGGTATTCTTCCTTCTATCTCCGGTATCATGCCACGAGGGCAGCTCCCCAATGGCACTTCAGCAGGAGCTACACCCGTCGATTGATGCGGCGTGGTCCGATACTCTCGCAGGAATTCCACAACCTTCTTCGAGAGGTCCTCTCCGCCGCTTACGGATATTCTCAGCACCTTGTTTAGCGTGCGCATGAGCCTTTCAGCTTCCCCGTTCGCACGCGGCCACAACGGGGATACTCTCCGGTGATGGATGCCCCTCGCTTTGAGATACTTTGCGAACTGGCTGCCCGTGAACGGGGGACCATTGTCTGAGCATAGTATTTTGGGGAAGCCATGGGTCGCAAACATTTTGTCCAGGGCCCTGGTGGTGTACTCGGTGGCAGTGGACTCTACAATCTCCCACTCGGGATATCTGGACCATTGGTCTACAACCGCTAAAAAGTACATGCCCCGACCCGTCGATCCAAAATCCGCATGGACGGTACCCCAGGGCTTTTCGCTCCGTTCCATTGAGCTGATCGGTGGAGCCTTATCCCCGGGATTCGCCGCCTGACACGGCAGACACCTTTTTATGAACAGCTCGACCATTCCCTCGAGGTCAGGGAACCACACCTTGGGTCAAAGCCGGGCCTTGGTCTTGGCTACCCCTTGGTGCCCTATGTGAGCTAATTCCAACACACGATTTCTCAGGGCCTGCGGGATCACAATTTGCCTCCCCCTCAGCAGTAGTCCGTCGTCGGAAATGGATAGTTCATCCCTCACCCTCCACAGCGCCTGAAGGTCTTTCTGGGCGTCAGCCTGCCACCTTGCATTGTTCTGAAGCACCTCTCTCCAATCGCCGCTTCTAACCGCCGTTTTGATGATGTGGAACACTTCATCTTTGGACGATTCCGTCGCTATGGTGAGTCTGGACAGCGCCACCGGAAATGCACCTTCCACCACCTGACAGAGCAGCCCTCTACAAGCAGACACCTCCTTGATCTTTTCCACATTCTCAGGGTTTGGGTGTCACGACAGATAGTCCGCTGGATTATTGGTCCCTGGTCTGTACACTAGTTGAACCCTATATTCCATAAGGGCTAGCATCCATCGCTCAATTCTGGGTGGAGGTTTTGATGACACACCCACCAGGATGGGCAGCAGGGGCTTATGATCGGTCATGACTACGACCGGCTTGCCCAGGATGTAGAGACGAAAATGGCGACAGCCCCACAGTATGGCCAAGGCCTCTCTTTCTATTTGCGAGTAACGCTGTTCTGTGTCTGTGAGCGCCTTGCTCGCATACGCAATGGGTCGCATGTCCCCTCTCTTGTCCGCTTGCATCAGCATCACGCCTACACCCACCGGGCTGGCGTCAACAATGATCTCGGACTCAGCGGTGTGGTCGAAGTACGCCATGGTGTCTCCGTCGGACAGGGCATTTTTGATGACCTGAAATGCCTTTTGCTCTTTTCTCACCCAGACAGCATCATTCTTGGTCAGCGCTCTGAGGGGTTCTGACAGGGAGGCCAAACCTTTAATGAAGCGCCCACAGTAGTTTACCATCCCCAAGAAGCTCCTTACCTCCGTTGAGGACTGGGGTTCTGCGGCCTCCCGAATGTCCTTGATCTTTGCAGGATCTGGCGACACGCCGCTGGCATGAAAGATGAAGCCAAAGAACCCAATTATGTCCTTGAAAAACTCACATTTTTCACGGTGTAGGGTAAGCCCCAAATCCTCTAGCCTCTTCAGTGTGTGCACTCCAGTCTCTTCATGTGTTCTGCCTCTGAGTCTACAAACACCAAAATGTAATCGCTCATATTCAAAACACCTTTCAGTCCTGCAAGCGCCCCCCTGATGGTATTCTGAAAAACTTCGGCACCCGATGAAATGCCGAAACTCAGGCGCTTTAACTGATAGAGGCCATCATGCGTCGTAAAAGTCGTGATATAACGTGAGTCCGGGTGGAGCTCGAGCTGATGGTAGCCCACCCTCAAATCTAACTTCGAAAAGACTCTCGCCCCTTGCAGTTCTCCAATAATATCATCGAGAGTGGGCGTAATGTGTCTCTTCCTTTTGATAGCCGCATTCGGGAGGCGCAAATTGACGCAAATGCGCACCGCTCCCAGCTGTTTTGGCTTGGGGGGCCACCACTATGGGTGAGACCCAGGGCGTCGGGCCTTCCACCCTTTCGATGATGTCCATTCGGACCAGTGAGCGGAGTTCTTCCTCCACCTGCTCCCGGAGATGGAACGGGATCCTTCGATGTTTGAGTGCCGTGGGCTTGATGGTGTCGTCGATGTGTAGACACACAGGAGGAGCTCTCAACTTTCCCATTCCTTCGAAAATGCCTGAGAATCTGGCTAGTAGCTGCTCAATGTCTACTTTATAGACTGCAAACGCAAAATGCACAAGGTCCAATGCCTCCGACGCTGCACAGCTAAGGAGGGAGTGGGGGCTCACGTCAGTGATGAAAAATCGTGCTTTTATGGACTTGCCGCCCTTTGAAACAGGCGCCACGAAGACACCCTTGAACGGGAGTGGTGTGTCGCCGCCAAACGTGAAGATCTTTGCCTTCGAGACATCCAACGGTGGTGGTCCCGGGATCGACAGGTAGTGATCAGAGGCCAGCACACATACCGAGGCTCCTGTGTCAATCATCACTTGTGTAGGGACCCCTTGGATGTCTACAATGCATTTGGGCTGCCTCTTTTTCCTTTCCCATGTGGCTAAGCTCGAAATGAAGAACACCTCGTCCTCCTCTTCTTCCTCCTCGGCCATGTTCAGCCTCCTCATATCCTGTTCAACTGTCGCAATGCTCTTTTGCCCCCTCGACCCGCTGCCAAACAACCTGGCCGGACCCCTTTGAGTAGCCACCGGGGCAGGAGCACGGCACATCCGGGCATAGTGTCCGAGTCCGTTGCATCTGACACAGGATCTTGATTTGGCAGGACATTCTTCGGAGTGCAGCAAATCGTACCCACAATACTGACAAATGGGCGCCACTCTGTGTGTCGGGCTTGCTTCTTGGCGTTTCTGACTCCGCTTACTCTTTGATGCGGACTGGCTCCCTACCGCAAACGCCTCTTCTGACCTGCCGGGACGCACCGCCGCGACCATTGTGGCACCCCTCGACTCTGCCAGTTTATTCTTCCGCTGTCCAGGATCTGTGTCAGAGTCCACCCTGGCTCCCTGAACATCTGTCTGCAGAGTTTGCCTGAGCCACAGCCTTGGATGACTTGGTTTCTAATCATGGACTCCTCGTTGTCCCATCTGCACGTCGTGGCCATTTGTCTTAGGCGAGCGCAGAATTGATCAAGCGACTCTTCTTCCCGCTGTTTTTCATTATTGAACAGGAACCTCTCATAGTCCACGTTGGACAGCGGAATAAAATGATTCTTTAAGGCAGTCTTGACCGCATCATAGGTGACTACTTGCAGGTTAAGGGACTCATAAATGCATAGGAAGCCCATACCCGCGGAGTATAGTAGAGTTGCACTTTTAGCGTCATCATTAGTTTCTCCTGTTGCGGTGAAGTACATGTCCAATTTTCTTATCCACATCAACCATCTTGGGCCCAATTTTGAGGGTGGACCCGACGTGCCGAATTCTTGCATGGGTAACAGCGATCCCTGTTGTCTCCTCCTTACCACCACCTGCACTGTCCCTGCATCTTCGTCACTCTCCGCCATGTTCACAGGTCGCACTGGCACCTCCTTAGGGTTTAGAGGCCGCAAACCTGACTTGTGCAGACGGTCGACGTACCTCAGGCCGTTGCGTGGTGTGGATCAACGTGGCCGCTGACCCGTCCAATTACGACAGCTTGAGGGACAGTCGTCTTGGATGTCGACAACTGTCAGGATTCCAAAAATTCGTTCACTGTAGTTTCTGTGGAACGTGAGCAGCGCACAAGCACCTTTTCAGGCCGTTACTGCCCCGTGCCCTGCGTAGAAACCGATCCGGTTTGCTCGCACTGGATTCGGGGCATGCTCCGATATAACGTTGCTGCGGTGTACGTGCAGCGTTATGTCGGCGGAACGCTCCGCTCGGATCCCGCTTCGTCGCCAGATGTTGTGGGCAAACCCGTGCCTCGGGCCGCCCCGCACACACACTCGACCACATGCATCCACACAAGGAGACGCGGGACACGTGTGTGTGCCTTACGGTGTCCCGGCGGCAACTGCCCGCACAGACGTTCTTTATTCTCAATGCGCATGGACCAGAACGAGGCTCGCGCATGCGCCGTTCATGCTTGCAACATAACTGTTGATTTTGTTTCCGGTGTCCCACTGTAAATCACCCAACTTTTGATTCTGCTCTCAGATGTCCCTACTGTGTTTTCACTCCACTATTGACTTGCTAATCTATGCAGCTGGCCCCCGACAACCTCCCCACCCCCACATCTTTCTCCAGTGTAATTTAGGGCCAAGACCCTGCTTCAGGCCGCTGATACCATTCCACTCTAGGTTTTCTCAAGACTTCTCCTAATTATCCTACCTTGGGCGCACCACTACCAGGGCGTTGGCAAGGCCACCACGGATGTTTGCACAAAACGCCCTTTGAGTAGAGGCATTGCTAGCGGGGGTATGGGCAGGGAGATATAGCCCTGGGCCTTTTGGTTGTAGCCCCGGATAGAAGCTTAGGGGCTACAACCAAAAGGCTAGGTAGCTCTGAGTCCCGACATTAGCGTACCCCCACATCTTTTCAGACCTAGCAACACCCCTGCCTTGGAGGGCGCTCCTGGCTGCCCTTGCACTACAATGTTGAAATTCAAATGTCCAGCACATACGATGCATAGCAGCGGTGACACCCACGGATGCCAAACACCCACCCTGTCCAACAAACATCAAGCAGCACAAGGCTAGATCTCTCCGACCGCAACCAATAGATGCATCACAGTCCCGATCAACACACACATGCACCAGGGGCAAACAAAGCTACACTCTAGACATGAGTAGCCTAAGTACTCTTGAAACAAGCCACCCAGAAACAGACTCCTCCAGTGCCTGGAGCTCTTCGAACTGAGTAGCAACACAACAGCATCGATGATATGTGCTACATTTTCCCTCCCTCCCACCAACCAAGCACAGACCTGCCTTTTTTAATTTTTTAGATGCGCCAGAACCAGAGGAGTAACTTTGCTGAAATTGTTGGGGGGAACATGACATCTGAAGAAAAGGTGCCCCAGCCAAATGAATGTGGACAAAATGGTGTGCCAGGAAAGTTGGGCAAAGGAACACCCCTGACCCCCCTAAAATTACGCCCATGGCCAGAGCTCCAAGAGATTGTGATATCTGCTGAGCGCGTGTTATAAAATCCAGTAACGCCTGAATCCATTTATCAGGGAAAAAATGTTACAACTTTAAAAGTTTGCCTCATTTTCTTTCTCAGGAGCTTGAGAAACCATTGGTAGTTTTTGACACAGGTGTCATAAAACCACCCTTTCCGTCTCATTACCCGCATTTGGCCATGTGCGTTTTAGTTAAACTGCCTGCCATTGTTTCGTGTTCCTCAGCTTGTCTGTAAACAGACCATGGCGGGGTGGGGAGAGAGTGTTCCGGAATGGCGTTGAGAGGCGCGTTCTTTTGCAGCGCTGAAAGACACGCTTGTGAGAAAACGCGCCGTTTCATTTCTGCGGTTGCTGGTGATACGGGGTGAGCACGTGTGTGCTCGGCGGTTGTTAATTATTTACCTGAAACAGGATTTACTGGCTGCCCGGAAGTCCTGCAAGCGTGTATATCGAGTTCCACAGCTGCAGCAGGCTTTGCTCTGAGCGCATCAGGAGAGCTGAGATATGTGTTTGCACACACCACTGCCATTCGGACGGAGGGATAATCAGAGCACTGTGCCCGTGTTGCTCCGAACCCCGCCAAAGTGTATGTTAGAGGACCTATCTATTTGGGAGGAGTAACACGCCCTTTCCAAGTGTCTGGCAATCAGGCGAATCCACTATGTCTACAAATATTTTCTCGGTCATGGATTTTAGGCTGTGTATTTCATAACTGCTCGCTTTGCCTGTAACCCTGCATTTGCCACTTACGAGTTCTGTGCAACGTGAAAATCCACAGGACCTGGTACTTTGTTCAGGTGGAAGGCAGACGTCACCTGCAGCAGATATGCAGGGAGGTGCAAGGCCGGTTCTGGAGCAAGTCAAAATAGCAGGCGGGCACCTATTGCGCCATCAGCAGAATATGGCAGGAGGGGCGACATGTTTGATCTACTAGCGGTAGATCTGGCTCATTGCCACTGACAGGGGCTGCCAGAGTGGGGGGGGGGGTGTATCATTGCACAGTTCCCTTTCCTCCTGTATGGTAAGCAAAGCAAGATTTCCCATGTAAAGTAAAGCCTTGCCCCAACCTGTGCTCATTGGTGTGGGCTGCCGTGTAGTGTGTGGGCCATAGGCAAAGGTCATAAACTAGGAGTGCTGGCATCTGCCACCTGAGAATGAAGTGATGTGGTTGTTGGCTGAGAATGTGCTGGTGGTTCCTCGTTGAGAAGGGGACAACGGGCTATCAGTCCTGGAGTTACAGTCTCCTGGCAGGAGAGTTCCTTCCCAGCAATGAGGGGCGTAGACCCTTTTGGCATTCGCTTCGTTTCTGAAAACATTCAGGCACTCTTTAGTCGAAGCAACAAGTGGGCCAACTCAGAAGACGTGGCCGTTGGAAGCTAGGCTAGACACTAGGTTCCAGATTGTTGCTGTCTGGAGGAAGACAACAGCTTGAGTGATGTAGAGCTTGAGGCAGAGGTCAGGCCAGGGGGGCACGTGAGAGCAGCCTGAGCTTCATCTAGATTGGTTTGGAGTTGATTGGGTCACGGGGTATGGTATGTGGCTTCTGTATGATCTTGAATACGGACGAGCAAACCTTAAAAGTGGTCAACTGAAAACATTGTTTGAATCTTTAAAATAATTGCTCAATTCAGTTGCAGATCAAACAATGGGAGACTGGTTACCCCTCCCTTGCTTAATGCAGGGCACTAAATGTGTTCCCTTCCCAGATGCGTTCCGGTCCTAGGTACTCGGATTTCAGATTTCTTCTCTGACGGCCGGCAGCTCCACTACAACACACAAGCAAGCGAACAGAAAGCCCCGCATTTGCTGGAAAACAAGCTCACCGGCAGGATAAACTCACCGTCCATGGACACTGTACCTCCGTAGGACCCTGGAGGTACACTGGAGTAGCAAGACACTGCCTCAAATGTAGAAGAAATCAGAAATCCGAGTAACTAGGACCGGAACGCTACCCCATATCTCACTACTACGTCTGCCTTGTTCTAAGGTTGTATATGTAACGGGGACAATTGGAATAAGAAAATCGGACTTATTCTGTGCTCTTCAGAATAGAAAAGACACCATGTACACCAATGTGTTCTGAAAAGATAGTAGGGATATCGCTATCATACTAACCCCCAGTCACAACGTTTTTGTCTGTGTACAAATGTTACTGCACCCATTCAGTTTGTATCGAGCCGTTATGTCTACATGCACACAATCTGAATATGGATGTCATTGTGTTTATATATATCATTTTTTTGACTGAGTGATGAAGCTATTGTCTAGGCTTTTTTATGTTTTGTAAAAATAAAATTGTTTTTGGAACACAAAAACAACCAAGTAAAGTGCTACTCTTTCATAAACCAGAAGCACAAATAACAGCTGATGGTTAGGCAATCTGGGAAGGCAAAGCATTTAGTGCCCTGCATTAGGTAAGGTAGGGGTAGCCAGTCTCCCATTGTTTGGCTTGTTCTAAACCCTTCCACAGTTGAGTCTGGCCCCACTGACAAAAATAAAAAAAGGTGGAAGTGCCCAATAAATGACAGTCAATTCAGTTGCAGTCATCGAAACTCTAATAGGGCTCCCTCAGGAGTCGATTCACCCTGAATGTTAAAATATCTGATTTCCGTTGTTTGTGTATTTCATATATCTGAACCAGTTAGAGCCAGAGGCAACTTTTACTTTGGATGCAGTTTAACTCAGTTCTACCTGAATCAAGGTGTCGTTTTAGAATAATATTACATGAAATTAAAGAAAAACAAAAGAGTAAATAAAATAAAATAAATGAAAACAAAAAAATATAATAAAAGTTTAAGCTGGGCCCAGCCAAAATGTACGCTTATTTATCTAAATTTCTTGAATTGGAGTTCAAATCGTTTCGAGGGTCATCTCTAAATGCTTGAAATCATTCCAATTTATTAAAAATGTAATCCGATGTGAGCCAGTCCGCACTTCCCTACAATTAATCCTTCAAAGAAAAAATGGATCTGAACCTTACATTGAGCTATGCTTTGTGATCCTGTAGGGATCCGTTTCGGTGTGCTCTATCAGAGGAAAAGTAGGACTCGTCCGATCTGTACGTGTCAGGCATACAATATTGTGTACCAGAAGTGTGGGGAAATAAGGAAGCTGTCATGAAGGCTGGCTAAAATGTCCTTACCCTGGCCAGCTTGTGATGTTCAGTGGTGTTTGGGATTTTGATTTAGTGCTTCCTCCAACAAGCAAACAACGGAAAACCTCCTAAAACACCTGCTATAATAGCAGCAGAATTTGACTCCCCTCTGCAACCAAAGTACCTGGCAACGTAGAATCTTTCATACGCCCTATTCTGTATACATCAGTCCATTTAAAGATACCCAGGGGGTGGACGCCTGTCCTGTGGTCATCCAGATATGGAATAGTAAATTCTAGGCAGGTTTTAATACTGGCCACAGATTGTGGAAAACTTCTGAGCTGAGATTCATGATGGGCGTATTTTTATCCTGCGTAATGAAAAACATATTTCAAGTAATTTGGTGGAGCAGAGAGCGTAGTCTTAATACCAACCCTGGTCTGACTTCACGTTTATGCGGTCCAGAATATAAATATTATGGAAATGATCCTAAAAGGATTGCCTTCAAGTGTGCAGCAAAATCTCTTCAGCAGGTGGGAGTAAGGGGCAAACAAGTGGGGGGTGGGCTGAAGTGGGACCTGTGGAAATAAAACTACAACATTTTGTGCTTTGGTTGTAAGCCATTTCTAAAGCAGATTCACACAAATGGATAGGTGTAGAGTCCAAATGAAAATACAACCATGTAAACTCATGCACATGTTAATTTGGAACTAAAGGGCAATTCAACTCATTCGGGATAACATTATAGATTGATGCTTTCAATATGTTGAGAGGCAAATTAATCTGTAATTCATTATGTTGGCCCCTCCCACATCTCGATGCTATAGAAGTGGCAGGTGCACATCACTTATAACGACAAGTTATTTGCCACCACCATATCGCAGGTGTGAGAGATGGGCAACCCTACTGACTCTTTCCTGGATCAGTCGAAGAAGAGATACACTTGCACGCTATGGAGGATATTAATATGCTGTAGCATAGAGACAAAAGACGTTCCCGCTGAAACGGACACTTGTTGGCGCATTAGACACGAAGCACATACTCATCCACCATGAAGCTACACGAACTACACTTAGACATGAAGAATATGCTTGCATCCAATTCACATATATGCTGAAACGCAAGATGCATAATAATACATGTAATGCTTGCTTGATGCAGAAACTCAGTAAGAATGAATGGCCATGCTAAACAGAATCGAAGGTGCAGCCACGTCCGAGTGAATGGGAAATATCAGGAAGCCTCGAGGCTGCAGGGGGACCTAGCTCACTGAGTTACCAGAAAACGCAGACTTGAGCAATCCCAGATAACAATCATGTAGCCTTAGCCAAGGTTTTTGTGAGCAGGGAAGGTGTGACTCAGCACCCAAGGGACCAAACGGTAACTAACGGTTGCCAGGCGTGAGACACATTTCTCTTAGAGTTAGCAAAAGAAACAAATTATGGTGGAAGGTCAGATTCCCAGTAGCTAAGGTTCAATATTTAGGGGACAGTAGATCAAACAAGTCTCTAGAGGCCAAGAAGAGTATGACACCTGCATTAATAAGAGCTAAAATCCTAGTAAATGCTGAGCAGAATAATGCAAACTGTGGTCCTCGCACACATGATCCATAGCTGGAGAATCGAGACTATTCATTAGGTTCCGGCACAGACAGGCTGAAGCCTTCGTTCCCACCAGAAGCACAAGACAAGGATTCACACCTAGGTGCGTTCCTGGCTCGCGGCCTAGAGAATCAGAGAAAGGTATCCAAATTGTGAAAAGTAGCACCTTGGTGCTGTTCTCACCAGCCCCTATTGTTCCTCATGTGCTGACAACTGTCCACATTTCTAGGCCGAGAAAGACACTGTTGACCAATCGCTACTCACCAACAGCGTTACCCCTCACAATGTTGCATCAGTCAGTAGTATTGCACTATGATGACATGTTTTCACCTGTAACTTTTTTGTAGGTGGTCTCAGGCGAAGCAATCAGATAGACGGTAGCCAAGGAATGTATTCACCCATATGGAAACTATTTGTAGTTGATTCCCTTAGCTAATCCCATCCCGAGCTGTCCCTTTTTTATGGTGTTCGTTAATAAAACAGGTTTTGTCAAATTCTTTGGACTCTTCTGTTTTTTGGTTTACGGATGTGGAATTTCTCTGGCCTGTCCTGTTTACTTAACCAGGGGCTCCACCCCTCCTTTCCATGTGGTAGCAGAGGATGGTTGGTCAATGCCCTCGGAAAGTTATTGCTTTTTCCCTGCCATGAGTTGGAAGTCTGCACTGTTACCCATGAGGATCGGATAATCACGTGTGAATCTCACTAAAATGATGGCCAGGAGGCCCCTTGAAGAAAATCCTGCCCGCTCCCGTGGGACGCTTGAGGCTAGAAGGCAGAGTGGCCGATTGAGGGAGAAGCGATTCCAAAGGCTTCGGCTGGTCCACAGATGTTTGACAAATGACAAGTGGAGGGATTTGTTTGTGTGAATTGAAGATTGTTATTATATGTTCTGAAAAGGGAGAAAAGAGGTATTTGTGAGAAGTTTAGCTGTAGCCAGGGTTAGATTGTCTTGAAGGTGCACCCATAGGTATATTTGTGAAATCACTGGCGCCAGAGGAAGGTTGTGGGGGATTGTAACATTGACATAAGGGGTGACCGGCAGTAGGAGGTTGTGAGGAGATTGTGGAAAAGTGACAGAAGAAGTGGCTATTAGCATTGTGGGGTCTTATTGTTAGGTGAAAAGTGGGGCTGCACATGAGGTTGTCAATTTGGATCTTTGTCATAGGAGCACGTGGAGTTTTGATTTGGGCCCAAAGGAATAGAGTTGTGGCATGGGCGGTGTTTGTGGTGCGCCCCCGAATTGGTGGTGTAGAAGCCGTAGAGGATTGAGAAGAAAGTCGAAAAGTGTTAAGAACTGAAGGGCATATTGTTTATGAGAATATTGTGAAGATAGAGTGAAACATATTGAGCCAGGTCAATCTTTTAAAGGTCAGTTAAGTGTTAGGAAATATGACCATTTATGTGTAATTTCCCTCCAGTTGTGTACCCCCCAACCTTTTGCTGAGGTCTGAACACCATAGTCTGACTTCACCAGAGGAGCACAGCCTTCTGCTGCACTCCCCTGGGCTTTTTATGCTCACTTTTTATGGGGAAACTGACATGCCCTCAAAGACAGTCAGTCCTGGGAGACTTTGTTTCCCTTAGTCCTTGTTCATGTTGCAACTTTCTGCAACATTTAACAAGTGTACAATGTACCTTACAGTTCAGTGCACTTGGGTCTAGTCATTTCCAAAGCCCTAGATTCCCCTCAAAGGATTTTTTAGGAGAAGTACAGGTGTGCCTTGGACAGGGCTGGTGCAGCTTATAATTTCGCATATTTTTAACTCTTTCTTGCTAGGTAAACCGCGATTACCACATTTGGCACGGTTAGGTGGCCTGGCTCCGAAATGACCACGCCACGAGGTTCTTTGTCCTGTCCTTTGGCCATCTTGCCCCTTCACCTTCTCCAGGTTGAGCCGACCCAGGTCAGTCCTTATTTGGGCATGCATTTTCCTGCGAAGCGCCAAGCTTTCGCGGGATTCTGCATGCCTTGTGTGTGTGCGTTCAGGATGTGGGCTGGAACATCTGGTTCCAATACACATCCTGGGTGCCAGAGAGTCTGGAGTGCTGTGAATGCCTGGGACCACTGTGGTCCATGATTGGTCCACGTATGGTATGCCTGTATGTGAGCAGATCTCCCATTGGGTCCTTTTCGTTTTGGCACGAAGGAGATTCTGGATAAGAGAAGGCCCCAAACACCCATACCATGTAAATCTCTGGAGTTCTCACTGAACGAAGGATAGGATCCAAGTATCCTGAAACTAAGAAGCCGAGTCGATGAACCGCTAGTGACCCACTGGAAGGTTTGGCCCCCTGAGCCTGCTGTCGTCCCGCTGGACCCCTCTGCTTCTGATCGTCCGAGAAGGTCTGCGAAGGTGCTTTTACCCATTGGAATAGTGGGACCAACTATTCTCAGCACCTTCATCTTAACCTGCAAGTAAGCCTTTTCGGAGGTGTCCCTGGGCCATCCAGTGGACTGACCAGCTTACACAGACGTTGGGCTCTGATACACCGCCGTTTCGAGGAGGTCCTTGAAACTTGGCACATCGCAAGCTCTGTGTTCACGGCACTCTCACACCGAATTTCTTACACTTGGTGTTCCCAGGTCTGGAGTAAAGGGAGTGCACCTGAACCGGAGTATATGCGGTTGCCGTGTTGCCCAGCTTTGGTGACTAACTTTGCAAGTTTATTGCAGCTATGGTCCTCTGTGCCCTGAAGCCTGCTGCAGCGGACCTGGCCTGATCCATCCACCGGGAGCTGAGAAATGACCACTGTCCCGTAGGGGAATCAACGCTGAACCTTGGTTGCTGAAAGCTGCAGACCCACGAGATTGCAGCATTTGTACCTGCAACCGAAGTGGACTCGACTGCCGAAGTTTGGTCCGGAGTGCGCCGGGACTCGGTGAGTAATTGCAACCCTAACCGGTGGCCCCTAGCGCTTTCATACATTTTTACGCACTAGTGGCCCCTGAGGGCCCCTCTCATTTCCACTGCTAGTGTGAACTAGCAAACTATTCCCAGCTTTTGGAATTGACTCTGCCCTCAAGTGTAGGCCCTCCTCGAATAGTGAGAACCTATTCTTCATTACCTCAGCCACCTTCCTGAGTTGCTACAGACCCTTGAAGAGACCCTGTTTTGCCCATTTGAACTACTGAGTGCACCAGCAGTCAAGTATATTTGACCAATAAGCTCCACTCTTCTTAAGGATTGGACTGCCTCTTAGGAGTGTATTGGATGCAGAAGGGACTAAAGACTATTTGCACTGCCTGTTTCCTCCCCCTTTTAGCTTGCAGACCCATTTTGTGCATTAACCATTTAGACCCCATTGGTCTTGTATATATGTATTTAGATAGGATTGTGTTGGTTTAAAAGCATTACTGTGATTCTGTGTTGAAACTCAAAGGCCTTGAAATAGATGTATTTGTATTTTTAATATGTCTACACCTGACTGGGAGTGATTTGTAAGTGTCCTTTGCTCTTCAGGTCCTTCAGTCACCCTCATCCCTCCTGACACCTAGTCTTGACCGCCGCCATAGCTACCTTGATTGGTCTGGCTTGTCCAGAAGGTTACCCTGTTCCAAGAAACTTGGCTGGCCTTCTGGATCTCTGCCCACCAGGTCAGAGTTGAGAAATCCATCTTAACAGTAAGTATCAGCAGTCAAAAGAGTGACGTGACATCATGGGAGACACTCCCCTTCTGCATTTGTGCAAGTAGCTTCCTTGGCATAATGGCAAAATGTACAAGTATAACGCGGAATGGGCTTGCGAAACCGCAGACAAAATGGTTAAAGCCTGGCCCCAGGAGGGCAGTCTTTCGAAATCAGTGCTGCAACACACAACCACATACTTAGATGCTGCATAAAAGGGGAAGAAACTACGGAATAGATTGGCAATTTTAGATTCATGAAAGATATTTGGGGGCAAGCTGGAGAATCCAGCCCTGAATGAGTGGATTCTTAATCAGCATGAAGGAGAGGGCGAAGCACCCACAGCTCATCTTCATCCTCCCCAAGACACTGAATCACCAAATGAAGCACATGGATTTTATCCATTGAAGGAATTAAAAGCAGGAACAAGCTATACCAACCCTATAGGCGAAGCTAACAGATAGTGAGGAAGGGACAGGGAAGCAAAAAAACTAGGTAGAGTGACCAGGAAGAGACAATCATTACACCGAATGAGTGGGTGGGAGGACAGGTATTGCTTAAGTTAGACGGAAGGATTGTAGACGATTCCAAAGAAACAGAAGAGGAGGCTAAAAGGAGATGGGAAAGGGAGGAAACAGAGGCGAGGCAGAGAAGGAAAGCAGAAGAGAAGGAGAGAGAATGGGAAGAGGTAATGAAGGAAGTAGGGGAGCAGGAGAGAAAGGAAAGGAAATGACAGGAGAAGATGTGAAGGGAAGAGGAAGATCCAGAAAGGGAAAAGGAAGATGAGAGAAGACAGAAGGAAGCCGAGGAGAAAAGAGTGGGGGAAATAGAGGAAGAGAGAGGGAGAGAAATACAGTTAAGCAGAGAAAGGAGATCGAAAGGGTCGTTAAGGAGCAGATACAGGAAGGGAAGGAGAAAAGTAGAGAGCAGGAGTGGGAAAGAGACCCTGGGGTAACTGCACAGAACAGAGCCCATGATGGAGCACCATTTCATATAATTGTAGAGCAGCCCTAGGGAGGGTGCTCAGAGTACAATATCCCAACACATCAGACATGAGTGCGATTATGACACACAAGATGTGTGAAGACAAAGACCCCATTGCTTACATTCAAGAGATTCAAAAGCGCTGGCGCCTTGAGACTCATAAACCATGGGACAAGACAATAGTTCTGTTTTACCACATATTATGTCAGGGACTACCCAAGCCAGTACAGAGACAACTGAATAAACTAGTGCGGATGGAAGCAAAAGCATGGCCAGAGATATAGTTGACTATAGTTCACCATTGTCGATTGTTACAAGCGAAAAATAGAAAGAAACTCAAGGAAAGAAAGCTAGAAGAAGAAAAATTAGTTCAGAAAATCTGTCCAAATTTTCAATGGAAGGGGCTATGATGACAAGTGGAGAGGGAGAGATTACACAAGAAGTGCAGCCAATGGCAGGAGGGAGCTTTGCAGGAAGGGATGAGTATAACTATTGGCCACGGGGAGATGTGGTACACCCAGAGGATGAGGGGTAGAATTTCAAGCTCTGCAAGGAGGAGGGTTCGTTGGGCACACCACAGGGTAGCAGGACCACCACAGCAATGTTGGCATGCAGGAAAATGGGACACATTTCCAGGGTATGCAGAAGCAGGGGAAGAATGCAACAGAATTGGCAAACACAAGAGGAGGGACAGCGTATTTGCCACCTTACAGTACCAAGCCATCTGATTATTATGCCCAAGAGTACACACAGTATCAGGCATACATGCTGCAAATTCAAACAGCACACACAACAGCCCCCAATGCAACCACAACAAGCACCCACACAGACACATCAACTACAGATGCAACCGCAAGCACAGATCCAACAGAATTCTGTGACAACCTGGAACGTGGGTATCCACACCCAGAATAGGGAATGTGACTGTAGTGGGAGGGAGCCCTTTCATTGCGATAGGAATGAATCTATACCCACAATCAGACAGACTTAATGTGTTCAATCCTGTATGTTACACATGAACCGCAAGAGGAGCCACGAGTCGAGTCGGCGTGACCATAGGTGACAAAACATTTTCCTTCCTTGTAGATACAGGGGTGACCAGATCCTGTGTTAGGGAAGGGAAATCCCTAATGTCAGGTATTGCCATTAATGTACAAGTCTTTAGTGGAGCTACAAAGCTGGTTCCATTCACTGGTGAGCTGCAACTCCGTGTAGGGCAGTGGCCTTCAAACTTTCTTGGCATGGGCCCCTGTGAGCAAAATGTAGGCACACCAGGACCACCCAAAAAAATGCCAAATGGACAGTAAGTACAAATGGCTATGAACTATTGTGTGTCTTCGCCACAACCCCCTCCCAGTAGAGTCCCTGGGCTCCACCACCTGCTCCCATCACAGTCTCTGGGCTCCCTCATCCCACTCCTAGCCAAGTCGCTGGCCTCTCCCACACCTCAACCAAAGACAGTGAGAGAAATGCAGCAATTCTTAGGCCTTTGCAACCACTGTAGGGGGTGGGTCTTCGATTACAGCACATATATCAGGCCCCTCGTTTAAAGACTTTAGGAAGCTCAGAGGGACGACAGGGAAATAGCCTGGACAGGGGAAATTGCAGAAGCATTCGTTGAGTTCAAAAAGGCAATATGCACAGCACCAGTCCTAGGGATCCTCGATTACAATTAAGAATTTCACCTGTTGTCACATTCAAATGGGGTGGTAATGACAGCAGTGCTTACACAAAAGACTATTTCGGGACTTAAGGCCTTAGCGTATTACAGTGGGCTTCTAGACCCAGTGTGAGAGGCCACTATCCCTGCGAACAATTGTTGGCTGCAGCAGCCTTTGCCATTGAGAAGTCAACTAACATCCCAATGGGCTGCAGATTAACACTGTGCATGGATCATGCCCTGTTCACCATCCTTGTGAAACCCAAAAGCACACTAACCACGCAGAGAGCCCTATACACGGCAGGGGCAGGGACCACCCTCTGTAACAGTCTCCCTGCCGCTCTCCGTCTCAAGCCAGATTTCCTTAAATTCCAGAAAATCCTCAAGACCTTCCTCTTCTCCTCTGCCTTCTCTCTACCTCTCCACTGCTAATCTCCGCTCCCTACCTGCTACATACTCTGCCTGCTCAGCTAGCTTGACTGGTTTCCTGGATCACCTCAGACCCTTACAGGTCCCAGGCGCACTCACCAGTCCCTGCACCTGCCTCTGGGCACCTGTACTACTTGCTGCACTATGCACTTCCCAAAGAGACAACCCTCCGCACTTAACCCGGCCCTCCTGGACTAGACGCACTTATCCCTTCTCCCATCCCTCGCACTTCCTGCCTGCGCACTTACACTGACTGAATGTACCCAAACCAGTAATTTCGATGTCTGTCTGCCCCTTGTCTCTCCTTGTCACCCCTAGCAATGTGCAACTGAAATACGTGTGTTAGTGGCACATTATACAATTCCCAACCAACATACTACTCCCCTCTCTTCCCCTGATACACTCCCCTTATGTCAATGTCTATTTGTGTTCATTAGCAAGAAATGTCCTCTAATATAGCTGTTGTGTTGTTACGTGTCTCCACCTCTCCCCTCCTACCCTCACTACTTGTCACACACTTGTATTACTGTCAGTTTGTTATCCATGTATCCCTTTCTCCTCCCCTCCCTGCTTTCCCCCACTATCTTTTAACACACTTGAACTGGCAGAAATGTCGACAGGCCTAGTATGCTTATTATTATTGTTTATCATTCGGAATTCTCCATGGCCTTATGAATGATTGTATCCCATGCCCCCCCCCCCCCTTCTTGGAGTGTTTTGAAGCACTCATTTTGTGTCTAAGCGCTTTATAAATAAACAATACCATGCCATAACATACCCAGCAACATTCATAGTAGAGACAGCGGAGGAAGTAGACTATTTACACCACTGCGCAAAGTACACAGACTACCATGACGACATGCCCCTTCCCAGAGAAAATTCCCTAGGAGGGGTGAAATACTCTTCATTGGCAGTTCACTGACCATTGACCAGAGTTTGGAGGAGAGACACACAGTGACTGCAGTGATAAAACTAAAAATGAATGTTGATTTAGAAGTGGTGGCGAGTGCAAGATTGCCTTTACATTATTCACCACATGCAGCAGAATTAGTAGCGCTCATCAAAGTGTACTTGGACTCTGTCTATATGTCATCAACAGTACATGCAGGACTGTCATGCTGAAAAAGGTGGGGCTTCCTACATGCCGACGGCACACCAGTGCTGCATGTGCCATTATTGGATAAGCTAATAGAAGCACTACAACTCCCATCGGCCATTACCATGGTAAAATGTGCCGCCCACACTAGGGGGCAGACATAATCAATGAAGCTGCTGACACAGAAAGAGCAGTTAATTTCTCAGAAATATCTGAATTTGACATTCCACTGAATAAGCACATATGAGCGTGCAACATGGTAATGAAGGAAAGTTTCAATTCTCTGCCCATCATCAAGATAATAGAGCTGCAGGTATGCGCATCACCAGAAGAGCAGGAGCTGTGGAAGAGAAGGGGGTGCTCAGTATCCCCCACCAATGCAATGTGGCGACAGGACTGCATCGGCATACCGGTTATGCCTCTTGCATTATTCAAAATAGCATTAGAGCAGCTCCACTATCCGACCCATAAAAGTAAGGAGAGTTTTGCAGCACAGATTTTTAGGAAGATTGTTTCCCTCCAAATTTGGCAGAGCATATTGCCATCTTCATCTTTTTTTGCATAGTCTGCCAGAAGTAGAGAGCTAGGCACACACTGCAAGCAGTGAGAGGAGCAATACCATGTCTTCCTGCACCTTTCCAACATTTGCACATTGACTATGTAGATATGATCGAAAATTGTAAAGGCTATAGATATATACTGGTAGTTGTATGTCCTTTCTCTCGATGGATCAGGGCCGGTCCATGCACTCACCCTGATGCCACCTGTGCTGCAAAATTATTTGTACGAGTGGTATTCCCATGGTGGGGGTGTGTGAAGTCCTTCGGTCTGACAATGGACCACACTTTGTGAATGAAGTGTTCAAGCATATCACAATCCTACTGAGGATTAAGCATACATTCTCCTGTGTTTACCACCTTCAAGCGAATGGGATTTTTGAATGCTGCAATGGCCTGCTCAAAGAGAAAATAGCCAAATTAAAAATGATTCTGAAAAAACGATGGCTCCAATGCCTGCCCTTAGCACTGTTTGCATTACGAAAACAGCCTGACTCTGACCATCACTTGACTCCTCACGAGCTGTCGACAGGACACTGTATGAGTATACCACTTGCTGCTCCCACTAGAGCGCTAGCTGATGACCACAGTGCCTCGTTGTTTTGGATTTTGAGATGCATGATTACCTGGCGGCAATGATGGCTAGTGTTTCTTTTATTTCCCAACAGCTTCAAGCACGGCAGGGGAGGTCGAAGAAGAAGATGAAGACAACACTCCAGTAGATCTGCAAGAATTTCTCAAACCCCCTCCCCTATACTTGGGTGATACTGTTCTTTTGAGAAATTTTACCCGATCCTGGCACAAGCCCCATTTTGAGGTCCTTTTTTATCGAGGATTTTACCCCCACAGCAGTTAAGGTGGCACGCATGGCTACACATAGGTGATGTCAAACCCTGTAAAGGCGAGACCCCCCTGACCCACGCCCCAGAACGTGGAGCTCAAGAAAAAGAAGAAGAGTACAAACTTGATCCCTGACAAGGAACAGACAACAACTGATAGGAAATTAGCAAATGCACACTGTCCTTTTTTCAAACAGGCAAATAATCTGCTCACACATACTTTGCCCTTAGGAACTTTTTACCTGCAGCATAAAAGAAACAAGGAAAAACCCTTAAAAAAAAGAGAAAGTACTTACTAAATGCTACCCCTTAGGTTCATATTCTATACCATCCTTTTATTTGTAGTGAACAGTTACAGCATTTTTCAAAGAAATAGAGGACCCCTTATTGCCTTATTAGTCAATCCTAAGGCTTGCATCATATTTGAATTAATATTTCTCGCAAAAGTGATTCAATTCTTCCTTTAGGTATTAGCTGTGTGGACATTGTGATTTGGAAGTAGCTCAAAGAAAAGAGAAAAGCAAATTGATATTATTAAAGTTGCTAATTACAGGCTACTGGCACACGGACCACGTAATGTGCATGCACTCTTGCAGCATACAAATTCATCAGGAATAATGATTGTAGCAACGCATTTTGTCTTCTGCTGTCTCTACCTCTTTACCATCCTAGCACTACACAGAGCAGCTCTTTATCATGCACCTGAACAAATGCATGCTAATGTGACCCCCATACCCACACTGAGTCAAGCAGTGACCCAATCATTGACAAAGTCTTTCTCTACTGCCACTGAACATGCGAAAAGACTCAAGAGACACACTGATAATCATTTTGAACACATACAATCCTACATGACTGATGCAGCCCATTTGACCAATAACATGGTACAAACACATGACCTGTGTGGGGAGAGAGGAATCAAGGGAGAGCTGATACGTGTGCTCTCTCATTCCCGACACCATGAGCGCTTCCAGGACATTTGTACCCACTGAAATACCCGGTACTAGGCCACAGTGCCTAATGGACTTGTCACTTTGCACAACTAAGGGTCAGTTCCAAGGGATATAGATGTCTCAGAAAACATTTCCTTTGACGATAGCTACATAAAGACCAACTCAATGATAGAAGACTATTATAGCAGAAGCATAATGATGCAATACGTATTCGATGGCCCAAATGGAGGAGAAGCTAGGATAGTAGTTCAAAAGGGGTCGCAATGCCCACCTAATGGGAGGAAAGAAGTAGGGGGAATGCCCGGATGCTGGGAACAACCCCAATTATTGATATATTGGCATGTATTCATCGCAGATGAGTGGGTTGAAGGCCCGATGGGGTGCTAAACCCAAGCACTCCTGACAGTAGCAGAAGAGGTGGTTCAGACTGAAAATGACGAGGCCTCAAGGAGTGGGAGGAGTATGCTAAATTGCTCACATGGGTAGAAAATGAAGCAGGCTCTGTACCCATAATACCCCTCATGAATGCCTCACTGTGTTTCCAGAATGATGGCCCGGCGAAGGATGGAGCAAATGTAGGCTGCAAACACACATCGAAAATACCTGGCATGAAAGTTGATACTACAGTACTCATGGACTACTGCTGGGCCTGTGGTTCCAAGACATACATGCAATTGCCTCCTATTTGGGGAGGGATACGCTCCTTGGTCTTACTAAACACTCCATTCCTTGCAGTACCCCACAAGGTGATACAGATTGGTGCTTTCCCTAAAATGGACATGCACCAGAGAAAGAAAAGGCCCCTGAACCTTGAGCAAGTAAAGAGAGGCAATTATATGTCAAGTAAGATGGGAGACACATTTGATGCGATACCTGAAGAGCATAGGCTGTTTAGTAAAACAGAGATGTATTTTGCTTCTTTCGTTCCCTGGATACAGACATACATAAATGCCAAATGGTTGCAGATCACCCGTTGGGAACTGCTACAAACATTCAACACTACAGTGAAAAGCTTCAATGCCATAAAGGAAGAGGTGAAAGCAGTCAGCAGACTCATGACACTCCAAAATAGATATGTTCTCAACCTCATTACACCCATCGAAGATGCCATTTGCACAATAATTGGACCATCTTGCTTTACTTACCCACCTACCCACGATGAAGACAACAGCACCCTCACAGATGTTGTAATGCTGTTGACGGACCACCACACAAAGGTGGTAGAAGAAACAAACACAGTGGGACCGGATGATGATTGGCTAATGTATATCTTCTCTTGGATCCCCTCCTGGATGGCCAACAGATTCAAAGTACTGATAACTTCACTACGACTAGTGTTGTTTGGATTCTTTCTCCTGAGAATAGCCATAGCCCAATGTAAGAAGGCTGGGAAGAAAACTGTGGGAAGGAAAATAGTAATCGATATGGACACTAAGATGGATGGGCAAACACAAACTGATAATGTACCTATGTCACACCTGAAACAAACCTCTATTGTCCTACCAGATGCAGAATTCTGTTATCCCTAAGATTCTCATAATTATGTAGCACGTTGAGTGTTCTGTAAACCAAATGGGGAGTGCTGCTATATGACATGGAGTGTGGACGAACAAATAAATAACTCTTGTGACCTGAGGGGGTTGACGTAGACATGGACCCCTAAGGTACCTTATGAAGGGGAGGGTCCTCAGAGTACTGTGGTTGAGGACTCGACCAGAAGGGTGAATGTTGAGAAGCAAGTTAATGTGTCATTCATTATGTTGGCCCCTCGACCATCTAAATGCTATAGAAGTGGCAGGTGCACATCACTTATAACGACAGGTTGTTTGCCACCACCATATCGTAGGTGCGAGAGACGATACTTGAAACCCTACTGACCCTTTCCTGGATCAGTCGAAGAAGAGATAAACCTGCAAGTTATGGAGGATATGAATATGCTGTAGCCTTGAGACAAATGACGTTCCCACTGAAACTGAAACAGGTATGTGAATATGACGTGTAGCACATATGCATCCACCATGAAGCTATCTTGAACAATAGGTCAAACTGCACTTAGACATGAAAAATATACTTGCTTCCAATTTGCTAGAAAACACATGCTTCACATATAGGCTGAAACACAAGATACATAAAAAATACATGTCAAGCTTGCTTGACGCAGAAACGCAATAGGAATTAATGGCCATGTTACGCAAAATGGAAGGTGCAGCCAAGTTTGAGTGAATGGGAGATATCAGGGAGCCTCAAGGCTGCAGGGGGACCTGGCTCACTGAGTTAACTGAAAACACCGACTTGAACATGCTCAGACAATAATCATGTAGCCTTAGCCAGGTTATCATCAGCACCCAAGAGACCAGGCGGTAACGGTTCGCAGGCGTGAGACACATTTCTCTTAAAGAAAGGACAATAAACAAATTATGGTGGAAGATCAGATTCCGAGTAACTAAGGTTCAATATTTAGGAGACAGTAGCTTGAACAAGTCACTAGAGGCCAAGATAGTATGACTTCCGCAGTAATAAGAGCTAAAATCCTAGTAAATACTGAGCATAATAATTCAAACGGTGATCTTCCCACATGTGATCCATAGCTGGAGAATAGGGACTATTCATTAGATTCAGGGAAGGACAATCTGAGGCCTTCGTTTCCACTAGATAGTCAAGGCAAAGATACAAAAGTATATCCTGTCCTTGCCCGTGGCCTAGAGAATCAGAGAAAGGTATCCAAATTGTGAAAAGTAGCACATTGGCACAGTTCTCACCAGCCCTTATTGTTCCTCATGTGCTGACAACTGTTCAAATTGCCAAGGCTGAGAAAGACAATGTTGAACAATCTCTACTCACCAACAGCGTTTCCCGACACAATGTTGCCTTGGCCAGTAGTATTGCACTATGATGACATGTTTTCACCTGTAACCTATTTGTAGGTTGTCCGAGTCTGTACATTCAGTGGTGCAGCTCACCTGTGTTTTCTTTCGCGTTGGTTTGCTGTGGTCTTT
Organism: Ambystoma mexicanum; assembly: GCF_040938575.1. Classification (NCBI taxonomy): domain Eukaryota; kingdom Metazoa; phylum Chordata; class Amphibia; order Caudata; family Ambystomatidae; genus Ambystoma; species Ambystoma mexicanum. The sequence continues at coordinate 1,444,778,338 of NC_090935.1, read as the reverse complement.
TTTCCTTGCAAGGTGTCTGTTTGGTGCAGGTCTCATGAAGGAAGGGGCAAGCCTCCCCAGATGCCACCCTGCCGGATGGTCAAACAGCCTGGCAAGGTGACTCCTGGAAGACTGCCAAATACAGGAAATACCCTCACAGAGGGGAAAAAACCTGCAAGCGTGACTCGGGAGCAAGGTGAAGTAACAGCTCATTCAAAAGGCAGAAAGGCAGGCTGAACAGTTTTCCGATAAGCAACAAGGAAGAACACTGGAGAGTCCAGGGAGGGCAGAGAAGAGGAACGAGAAGGTAAAGAAGGGAGACAGAGCGAGAACAAGTATTCAATAGCGGTGAGCAGGCTACCTGGATACTGAGCGTGGAGACATGCTGATCCCTCGCGGCGTCTGAATATATATTTGCGGGCTCCAGTGGAATAGCCTAGCGACTAGACCGCTCCGTCTGCTTACAGGAGAAGACGCTGGGCTCCATGTTAGAAAGAAAAATGGCGAATGATGCACCCAGGCAGCGCACAAGGACCTGGGGCGGAAAAGCATGACATCATGCCCTCTCTGAAAAACTCATCCACCGGTTTACCCGGATAAAGTGGATGGAACCGGCTGAGAAGGTGAAGTGCATGTATGTTGGCAGCAGCTTCCCAGGATCGTTCACTTGGTGGGGGGAACCTTTCCAGTCCACGAGATACTGTAAGCGTTGTCTCTGGTATTTCGAATCACATAACCTGGCCACCTCATATTCCAATTGCTGGCCACTGGTGGTTACAGGGGCAGGAACGTGTGCCTTCTTAGAAGAGGATTTGGTAAGGCTTTAGTAGTGAAGTGTGGGACACCGGATGGGTGTGTTTCCATGTAGCAGGTAAATGCAAATGGAAGACAACAGGGTTTATGACCTTGCTCACAAGAAAAGGTCCATAATAACGAGGGGAGAGCTTGTTAGGCCACAGATGTCTAGGTAAGTACTTAGATGACAACCAAACCAAATCCCCCACAGAATATGTAATGTAATGTAATTTAATGTAACAACATTTATAAAGCACAACTAGGGGCATCGGTATCTAGGCGCTAAGAATCATCGAGGGCGGCTAAAAAAAACAATCCCATCCAACCAGTTCAGCTGATGCAGAGTCTAGAAAAGATGTGTCTTTAGGGCTTTCCAAAATAGTAAATGATCGCCAATACTGCGCAAGCCGTTTGAAAGCCTGTTCCACATACCAGGCGCGAGGCTTGAAAAGGCACGGCCACCCATCCGAGTCATTCTGAAACGGGATTAACAAAAACTTCTGGGATTCAGATCACAAATATTTATCAGGGGCCTATGGGATAAGCTTAGCATGCAGGTAGTCGTCCCCACCCTGGTGTACAGCCCGGTGGGTAATGCACAGAGTCTTAAAATCAATGCGACTATGCACCGGTAGCCAATGCAGTTGACAAATAATATCAGCAGAGTGGGACATCCGGTCAGCTCCTAACGCCAAACGGGCAGCCACATTCTGCAGTAGCTGCAGTCTGAGGATCAGAAAGACTGGTTGTCCGAGGTATATGCCTTTGCAATAATCAATGGCTCCTATTATTGAGGCAGCAGTCACCTTAGCGCGAGACTCTGGAGGGAAAAGAGGCAAAGTCTTCCTCAGAATTTTTGGCTTGACAAACCCAGAGTTGCAGACGGATGCAATTATGGGTGAGGACCCAGTGACAGTGACCAGAAATCATTGGTCCAGGATGCCTGAGATTCTATGTCGCACCTCACCATGACCTCAGTTTTTGCACCATTCAATTTCAGACAGTTTTTTGCCATCCAATTCCCAACTGCTATCAAGCACTTCCTAAGTTGGGACAGTGGGTTTCTCGGTGGGATTTTCAGCGCTTGCGATCAGCAAATATTTTGGTGGTTTTTCTTGCCTTCAACAATTGTTCCTTAACTTGCTTGTGGATGAACATCAGATCCGAAACCCATGAATCAACTGGGATGCAGTCCTGGTGGTTACTGATGGCAGAACTGAAGGATGAAAACCGAAGTTGCAAAAAAGGACTAATCTTCAGAGAAGTATGATTGGAGTTATTGTCAGCAAATTCTGCAATCGGAATAAGAGCAGCGCAATCATCATGTACTTGGGATAAAAACATTGTAGGAACTGTTTGAGGGTCAGGTTAGCCCTTTCTGTGATTCCGTTGCTCTGGGGATCATAGCCGGATGATAAGGCTTGTTAATGACTCCAATCAAGCATTCCCACTAAGTCAGTGCATTGTCTGGGATTGCTCAAGGGAAGCCCTTATTTATACATTTTTATGATAAGTTATAATCTGGATGATGAACCCTTGTATCACGCCCCTCTCTGAGAATCCCACTGACCCCAATGAGCCAAGAAGTAGGTTTGTTTTGCAAATTGAAAAGGTTTATTTGAAAAATTAAACAATAGATATATATCACACTTTTATAATAAATGTATTTTTGATATCACACTTAGACATATGACAGTGATCAACAATGGATGATGTTCTACTAGCACACTGGTTTAATTACTTAGGAGTAGTATAGAGGATAAGGTAGCTGAGAATGCTTTATATGGTACAAGGAAATGCAAGGTGGAAAAGAAGCAACACAGGGATAAACTTGATATGATTTCAGCAAAAGATAATAGAATCACTTTTTCTCTGACAATTCACTCCCCCCCTATGCAATGTAAGGAGATGGAAGTAACACACACAGTCTTCAGGAATACAATCACAGTACAATACGAATTCAGTTCCCCCCTAGCAAGCTTAGAGAAACAGGGATGATTTTAAACACAGGCAAAGTACTTTAAAGGTGGTATGCAAAGAAGGGAAAAATATGCTAAAAATGATTTTAATTCCCTCTAGAGGTTCAGGGTGAGTGAGAGATACTTTAAATCAGTTCAGGCCAGCCCTATCAATGATTCAGGGATGGTTACCAGGTTGAAAACGGAATTCCGTAATGGAAGCAAAAGACAAATGTTTTAACACGTGGCTGGAATGAAGCAAAATGTCAAATCGCGGCAATTTAGTCGCGTGCTGTCATGATACCTACCTCCAAGGAGCCAGGTCCGACCCAGCGACCCCAGAGGCAGGCATCATTTCCCCCAGGGGAGTGCCAGCGGGCCCAAGCTGGGGCCCTTTGGACGCAATCCTGGCGCCTTAGGCGCCAGGCTCATGTTGGACCTCTGTCCTGGCGCCTTAGGCTCCAGGCTCATAAAGCTAGACAATGTGCACTTACCTGATGCAGACCATGCTGCCACATCCAGGCCCTCTTGAGGCCTGAATGGAACTACTTTACCTGTGGGACTACTTTCCACCCGGGTGTGGTCGGGGAAGGATACATACCTGATCGGAGGAAGGATACATACTTGGGACTTCTTCCAAAGCTATTTAAACCACACCCGATCAGCAACTCACGCTTTGCGTTGTTCTGCTCCTCGCAGCTGGACGCTCACCGTGTCGGCTCCTGCATCTGGACTTCAGCCACGCCTGTCAGCATCCTGGGTCACCTGCAAAGGGAGACAAGAGACCTACCAGCTAATCTGCACCACGGAGACATCACCGACGATCCTGAAAGGGAAGACATTTTTAAAAGCATTTCGTTACGATCGCTGCAGCGCTGCATTTCACTCACCTTTCCTGGGTTCCTCCATCTTCAGCAGCGATCATCCGGATACACAGCCACTTCCCAGAGCCTAGAGAAAAAGACAAGAATAAGAGGTGAGAGAAGGAAGGGAATAGGAAAAGCTCAGTTTCCTTCTAAGACTTACCTGTTGGGTCATTCCCATTTCATTTCGGGTCTTGCTGCTTCCAAGCAGGACCCCGGCCCCTATGGGGAAAAAAGACAAAGACATTAGATGAGCGAATGCAAAAACATTACCTGAGCGCTCATCTATGACTTACCAGATCTTTACTGGAACTGCACGTTCCACTTCGGGTCGGCGCCATATCTCCGGCATTCCGAACCCCGGCCCCTATGGGGAAAAGATATCAACATCAGCGCTTTATTGCAAGGAGTTTCCAAAGGAATCTTCATTCATCACCTAAAAAAAGACAATGAACATTATTATTTAAAGCTTGAACTTTTGAACTTGCAACAGAACTTTTACAGCGCCTTACCAGTATAATCAAGCTTACCTGAACTCCCATCCAACCTCAATCCAGTGAAGTAACTGGGTTCAACGCGCCCCTGCGTCAGAAGCAGGATGGAGAGCTCGTCCTTTCAGACCCTAAGGTGAGACTTCACGGGGAATCGTGGAAGGGTATCGTGGAGGGTTGGAAGAGAGTGGGAGGCTTGAGCATAACTCAGTCAGTAGGTAATACTCCCTTTTCACGCACAGGGGAATATTCCTGTGAGCCGGAGAAGCCAGAGTAGAGGGCCCTTCCTGTCCATCTTCAGAGTCCCGAAGCCAGACCTGCGCCTCCGTGGGAATCAGGTGAGCGTTACACGTGCGTCGAGCGCAATTACAGAGGAACTATAAGGAGTAGCAAGTCGGTTTAGAGCTTGTTGCAAAGCTTAGAATCTCAGCTTTAAAGTTAAATCTCACTTCTATCGCAAACGGTTCAAGAGATACGGACGATTTTGTGAAGGTAGATTCTCAAAATAAAAGTAAAGCTCAGAATGACAGATGACAGTTTTGCAGCTTTGAATCAACAGGAGGGACACGATTTCGATGAGGCAGCTCTCAATAGGTTAAAATAGTTTGAATTAGATTATTTTAAACTAAGAGATTGGTTTTGCACAGTTCTGGCTGAGTACTCGCACTATATTTTGGACAGGAATGCGACTTCGTCACGGATCGGGTCAGGATTGGCTGCGGTTCTCTCGCCACTGGGTACTGGTCCTGCGCACAGCGATCTGGGTCAGCTCTCAGCAATCTGGTCTGGGTCTGGTCTCTCTGGATCTCTGGTCTCTGGAGATTGATGGATTTGAAGTTTGGAGTCTCCCGGCAAAGCGTCCCGCAAGAAAGTGGAAAGTGAATGTCCCTGTCTGGCTTCCAGTGGCTCTTTTTATGTCTTTTGAAAATGGGTGTGGATGCTAACTTTCTTTGCCCAACCCACTCACGATTTGATAGGTCAAGGATTTCTCTTTGACCTGATTTGAGAAGGGAACAGTCAGTCAGAGTGATGAGGTAGGTTTATGGGTCAGAGGGTCCTCCCCTGTCAAATTACACACAAATCTATATTTGATCCAAATACACATTTATTTATGTACAATTTTTCTAATATTATATGTCCAGTTAACATATTTTCTGTAGCACCAAACCATCCGATCCCTGTCTTTGTAAGATGTCGTGTCCACTTTTGACAGAATTCTGCCCTTTTCAACCAGATAACGACCTCTAAACTTTTCCAGATTTTACACAAATGTGCACAAGGGAAATGGGTTTCAGATGATAAAGTGTCAGATTTTTAACATGCATACATTTGGAGTACCAACCTTATTTTCCGCTACTACTCCCCAGAACATACCACAGAGTCCTGACACCTCTTAAAATGTGCACAGAAAAATCACAAGAATAATGATATTATTTATATAATTTTTACAGGTCCGCACTACGAATTATCCATCTTTTTAAAATTAAGCTCTGGCCCCAAAGGGGTGTGGTTTTCCAAAGAACATGGTGGAATTTCTGGTTTATCCACTTCCCCCAAGCTCAGCTTGCTCACAGAGGCACTTCTCCTCCCACCTCTCCCAAGAGGAAGCTATTTTACGACCTCCCCCAATATAACATTTGCCTGAGCCCAAGACAGTGCTTTGTTCAGTTTCCCGCAGTCCCCAGGTGCTCCTCCCCTAATCCAATCTGAGAGGTGTCATCTCCCTTTGGCAAGGGCAGGAGAATGCAGGCCAGGCCTGGGAACACAGCTGCTGAACAAGTTTCAACTCCTGTCGGGGGTAGTTGTCAAGCAGAATTCAATCTCTTTAAGCCAGGCTTCAGCTAAATGTCACTTTGGTTCCCAGTTTTCTACATTCAAACCAAACTTGCAATTTGTACACATGCAGCTAGAACACTGATTCTAAGTTCAAAACTATGACATTTAAACAATTGCAACCTATGTGACACTCAAAAGTAGGTCACTCATTAATTCTAAACATTTCGATTTTAGTGGCTTTAAACCCAAATTCACTTAAGTTGCTGACATCCCCAGCTATTATCAATACATACATTAGACAATTACTTCCTTCAAGTCATTTCAGAATATAGTTTAACATTGTATCCACCTCTTGGTAAGTTTTTCTTTGGCCTGGTTTGGTTCATTTGTTCAGTTTTACACAAGTGTCTTGTGGTTTTAAAACGCCGGCTTTCTGGTAGTGGTGAGCACCAGTATTGCACCCATTTTTGACATTAATAACAACAGATTTTGAACAGCACCATATTCCTTAGCACTGATTTCGCTCATGGCGCTTCTGGCCCCTCACGCTCACACTGGTGGATGGCAGGTCAGGCGACCATTTTGTTGTGCGCAAAGACTGCACGGTTCTCCAGGATTCTGGCGCAAATGTGGGCTTTTCCGCCCTCTTGGATTTCCTAAGCCCACAGCACCAAATGTTGCAGCATAATAGTCCAAACCTGGGTCAGGACACCCAACAGGCTCTACTGACTCTGAGTAAATGGCATAGCTGAGACAAAAACCGGGAAGTGTATTGACTTCCTCTGTCGGAGATTATGGTGGATGGAATGCCATGTAGCCGAAATATTTCTGTGAGAAAAATGTTTGCCATTTCGGGGGCCGAGGGTAGTTTGGCCAATGGAGTGAAATTGGCCATATGGGAATAGGCATCTATAATGACCATTATGACAGTTCATCCCCTGCAGGGGGGAAGATCCACAATAAAGTCTGTAGCTATGACTTGCCAGGGTCTAGAGGGTAATTCTAGCTGGTAAAGTAGTCTGGAGGGTTTGTGGTTATCATATTTGTTCTGGATACAAACAACACATGAATGAACATGTGTCTTAACAGAGTGTGCCTTGTTCGGCCACCAAAAGGTTATCTGAAGATTCTGTAAGGTGACTTTTTCCCCTTTATGACCAGCAAACTGAGAATCATGGCATTATGGAAAGAACAGCTTTTCTGGCAGATTCTGAGGGAAGAAACAAACAGCTTCCTTTTTGGTAAGACACCAAGGTTTGGATCGAGGGTACAGCTGCCACTCTTTGCCGATAACAGTGTCTCGACGAACCTGCTCCAAGAAGTCATCAACATGACAAAGAAATATTGTGTTTGAAAACATCCTGAGAAAGTCAGTAGATGGATCCATCAGGAGATCCGGACAACGGGAAAGAGCGTCAGCAATTATATTCTGCTGTCCTGGAATGTGAGAAACTTGGAATTGAAACTGAGCAAAACATAAGCCCAACGAGCCTGTCTGCTCTGCATTCCATGGTTTGGAAGACTTGAAGATTCCGATGATCTGTTGTGTTCTATACCGGAGGATTAGTGCCTAACAAAAGATGTCGCCAATCAAGAAATACCTGTCGCAAAGCCAATAGTTCTTTTTCCAATACACAATAAATAATGTGTTTCTGAATCTGTAAGAGTTCTTGAAATATAAGCCACACGATGTTCTTATGAATCATCTTGAAGTTGCTTAAATACTGCACCTACAGCAGCATCAGATGCATCTTTCTCAACCAGGAAGGGCTTGGCTGTATCAGGTTGTCCAAGGATGGGTCCTTCAGTAAACCTGCTTTTTAATAAGGAAAAGGCCAATTTTTGTTCATCAGTCCAAACAAACGGAACATCGTTTTTCATAAGATGAATTGTAGGTTGTACGATGGCCGTAAAGTTGGGTATACATTTCCTGTAGAAATTAGCCAGTCCCAGAAATTACTGTATATATTTAACCGTGGTGGGTTGAGGCCAAGAGTTTACAGCCAAGACTTTACTAGGTTCCATGGATATGCCAGAGGGACTTAAAACGAATCCCAGGTATCGAATGGAAGTCAAATGGAACAGGCACTACTCAGGTTTGACTGAGAGATGATTCTCCCGGAGGCGAGTTAGAACTTTGGTGACATGGTCTCAGTGTTTAGCAGAATCACGAGAATAAATTAGGATTTCATCGAGGTAAACAATGACAAATTGTAAAAGCATGTCAGAGCAGACAGCTGGTGCATCAGAAAATCCGAATGTCACAACCAAATACACAATGTGCCCAAAGGTGCTCTGAATGCTGTTTTCCATTTGTCCCCTGCTCTAATCCGAATGAGATGGTAGGCCCCACGTAAGTCCAGTTTGGAAAAAAGAACTGTTCCCTGCAGAGCTTTCATGATATCAGATATAAGTGGCAACGGGTACTGGTCTTTGAGGGTAACTTGATTCAGACCACGGTAATCAAGACAAGGACGTAATTTTGATGTCCTTTTTGGGTAAAAAAAAAACAACAAAGCTCCAATTGGAGCTTTAGATTGTCTGAATAATCCATGTTTGGGATTGATCTTTTAGGGCAATTTTATCAGGAGCTGACAGAATAAACATTCTTCCAAACAGAATTATGTCTTCAGGACAGTGGGCAGGAAGCGTCTTCACAAGAGACTCTGAAAATACCTCAGCAAAACTGTGATATTCGATGGATACATGATTTAAGTTGGAGAGTGAGACCGTCCGGTCTTCAGAGCTGCTTACAGAAAGATCCTGAGAGGTTTCGTTTTTTTGTGAAAGACCGTGATTCAGACAATATTCTGAGCCCAGAAACAAATCTACAGCGGCCCAGTTGATGTATGGATTTTGTCTATAAAGCCAAGGCATTCCCAAGACCACACGATAATGGGCTGCCTTGATGATCAAAGCAAGATGTTCACAATTGTTGTTAATAGTCAACAGAAGTGGTTTGGAATGGTAGGTGATTGGTTTGGATGACAAAGGTCTACCGTCGATTCCTTCAACTGTTTGAGCTTGTTCCTTTTCTTCTTGTCGTATTTGATGACGTTGTGCCCACTAATCATCTAAGAACAATCCCATAGCACTGCAGTCCACCAAGGCTTGAACAGTTATTTTCCGTGGCTAGGTTACAAGGAAACTTGTAAGACCACTTAAGATGTTCCTATCGAGAGTCTTAGGTTAGCAGAAATAAAAGAGCAATAGTCATCCTCCCGTTTCCCGGCTCCGCTTAGGAATGGGAGGTGGCATTTCCCAAACGCTGAGGAGGTACTATTGGACATCTCTATCTGTCGACTCCTCTCTTCAGTAGTAAGTGGTCCTCAAATTGATTCCATTTGCATAGGTTCAGGTTGCCCAGAAGTATTCGAGGGTGGATCGCAAGGCGTTGGATACACTGGTGTTTGTCTGAGAGTTGAAGCGCAATGTTTTATTTTCTCAGCCTTCCTTTCTTGAACTCTGAAATCAGTCTGCATGGCCAGATCAAGGAGAGCCTGGAAGGAATTGGGACTTGCAACCCGAGCCAATTCGTCTTTGATTTCTTCTCTCTGGCCTTTCCAAAAGAGTGTAAAACAGGCATTGGCTGACCAGTCTGCCTCTTTAGGAAGCAGCTTAAATCTGGACATGTGGGTCAACATGTCCTGGGACCCTTGTTGAAACTCAGGCAGTTTCTACGGGGATGAAAAAAACCACATCTGGTCGATAAAACATAGCTTTAAAGGAGACCATCAATTCTGCGTAATAATCCAGCTGTGGATCTTCTCAGGCAACTGAAGGTGTTGCCCATGAAAGGCCATTGCCAACCAAATGTGAGATGATAAACCCCACCTTAGCCCTATCGGTGAAGGAGTAAAAGTATGGTTTAAAGATGAAATGGACCATACAGGAATCTCGAAAGGCAAGGACTTTCTTTGGGGAACCATCATATTTGTCTAGGGACCCCTCCTAGGAAAGAGACACCCTGACAAGGACATCCCCTGGTAGGACCAGTTGTCGTAAGGCAGAATTTTCTGACTTGAGATTCTGTACCTCAGCAGAGAGTTCCTGTATGCCGTGCTGAAGATCTTGTAAGGAAGGATTCATGTCCACAGGTTCAGGAGTTTTCTGGCATCTCAAACTGTCAGAGTCTGTACATTCAGGGGTGCAGCTTGCCTGTGTTCTCATTCGCGTTGGTTTGCTGTGGTCTTTTTCCTTGCAAGGTTTATGTTTGGTGCGGGTCTCATGAAGGAAGGGGCCAGCCTCCCCAGATGCCAACCTGCCCAATGGTCAAACATTCCAGCAAGGACCCCTGGAAGTCTGCCAAATACAGGAAAGACCCTCAGAGGGAAAAAAACCTGCGAGCATGACTCGGCAGCAAGGTGAGGTAACAGCTGATTGGAAAGGCAGGCTGAACAGTTTCCTGATAAGCAACAAGGAAGAACACTGGAGAGTCCAGGGAGGGCAGAGAAGAGGAATAAGAAGGTAAGGAAGGGAGACAGAATGAGAACAAGGATTCAATATCACTGAGCAGGGTACCTGGATACCGAGCGTTGATACGCGCTGATCCCCGGCAGCGTCTGAATATGTATTTGCTGGCTCCGGTGGAATAGCCTAGTGACTAGACCACTCCGGCTGCTTCCAGGAGAAAACGCTGGGCGCCATGTTGGAGGGGAAAAACGGTGCAGGCGCATCGCAGACAGCGCTGCCAGGCAGCCCACATGGACGAGTGGCAGAAAAGCATGACATTGGTGGTCTCAGGCATATCCATCAGATAGACAATAGCCAATGAGCGTATTAACCCATTTGGAACCTGTATGTAGTTGGTTCCCTTAACCAATCCCATCCCCTTGTAGGTTTTTTATTATGAAACAACCACTGTCATGAGTGAAGACCGTAGAGAGCTCAGAATTATTCGTAATATCCACAGCTGTCCCTGTTTAATGGTGTTTGTTAATAAAACATGTTTTGTCAAATTCTTTGGACTCTTCCGTTTTTTGGTTTTTGGGCGTGTGATTTCCCTAGCCGGTCCTGTCTGCTTAACCAGGGGTTCACCCCTGCTTTCTAAAAATTTAGCACAGGATGCCAAAGCCCTATGCCTATAATAGTGGGCAATTATTAAAAGAGATTCAACATATGGGGCCTCATTACGACCGAGGCGCTAATGGGTTAACGGCGCCGTAAAAGGCTGCGGCGCCGTTAACCTATTAGTGCCTAATTACGAGGTCCCTTTGCGGAACCCGACCTTAACGGCTGGTTTTACCAACCGTTAAAGTAGGGACCCGCAAAGGGACCTTGGTGCTAAGTACGGGGCCGCAATTTGCGGCCCCCGTACTTAGCGCCTTCCCCATTCCCATTGAGCCCTATGGGGCAAAAATGGGAATGGGGAAGGGCCATGACGGCATGGGGAATTACTGCCCCGCCAACCTCGGAATGGGGTGGTAATTCCCCACTCCGCCATGGCGGACACTTAAGCAATGGACGCTTTTAGCACCATGGTCCTCCGCCTGGGTCGTAACGAGGCCCATGGTGTAGGGAAATCCACATCGATTGAATACAATGTAGAGACAATACCAACATTCAACACATCTTCATCCTAGGGAGGGTGATCCCTCGCTGCTAAAGGAACACAACTATGGAATATGTTTAGACATTTTTCAAGAAAATCAAACCTACATTTTAGGTGATAATTCAAAATGTCTTCCTTGCTCTGAGTTTACCCTGTTTATATCCTCTCCCCTTATAAATAAAAATATATTCTACAGCAAGCCAGCCTTTAAGAAGTATTGTAAAGTAAACTTTTTGTAACACTGAACACAACTCAACATCTCAGTACAATAACTTAAGGATAAGATGAGCTTCGCTGGCAAAGCCCTCGCCTGTATTGCATTGTTCCTTTGCAGCCATAAACATCAAATAAAGAAGGATCCCTTATTGTCCATTGCTTAAGAGGTACCACGTGGGGTCTCACAAGCCAATGTCCTATTTCTGTTCTCATTCAATGTGTACATGCATCCACTCCGCCTTATTGACCAACGTATTTGAGATGGCCATCCACACGTATGTGCACAATACTCAGATCAAGTTATGCGCTGGAAAGGGTAAGGAGCCAAATCAAGACATCCCATGGCACCGGTTCTGGATCCTGGAATGAATGAGGCTACGCAGCCTGTGCCTCAATGGTACCAATATGGAAACACTAATCTTTGACAAGTCCTTTTACCTGGAGTGACTCACTGAGCAAGCATCCTGGAGAAAAGTTAACAAAGCAACAGACCTTTGCATTATTCGCAACACGACCCACGGTTGAATGCAGTGATACAGAGCGCACACTTCCGGCTAAACAAGCCAAGGAAAATCACTTGCTTACATAGCTTCGGCCATTGTATAGATCTTATCTGGGCTGTTTTGCTGTCATGCCTCGGATACTGTAACAACATACACATTGGCATGATGAAGAAATGACTTTGGAACAGACAGACTTACTCCAGCATCGTGCAGATAGGCTTATCCGAGGCCTAAACAACGTTTGATATCATTATACCCGCCCTTAGCTCCCTGCACTTGCTCCCAGTAGAGCAACACATCATCACCTTCCAGATTCTTTGCTTGGAGCACAAAGCATCATAGCGGTTTATCCCTCAGTACATAAGTAAGCTGCCTGGAAACTATGGTTACATGTCTATTTATCGAATCCTTTATATTGAATGCCATATATATTGAATCTTTTATCTTGAAAACCTTTATAGTGAATGCATTTTCTTTTCTTTTTTGGGGGGCTCCCCCCACAACCCCTGTTTCCCACCCCTAAAAACCTATTCCGACCGTTTCCCAAACATATTTAACCCTTTACCCCACCCTAAATACATTCACTATAAAGGTTTTCAAGAAAAAAGATTCGATATATATGTCATTCAATATAAAGGATTCAATATAAACACTGTATACCGGAAACTACATACCATCTCCGAACTTGTGAACCTGAGATGTGCGCAAGGTCACATCTGACCGCTCTTCATCCTCTATCCCAAATTGCTTCGCTCTTAGACTTTGAGCAGAGTGGTCTTGAGATACTGGAACATTCTGAGCTGCAACGGGACCATCTGAAATTTCTTAAAGAGCTTTAGACGTTCCCTCAGTGAACTACAGGTTCGGCGTGCTTCCCTCATACGCGTGCACATTGGGACGCTATGAGCCACTTGAAGTGTTCCAAAGGGGATCACCATAAAGGATTGCCTCGGTTCGGTGGCAGTCTGAGTGGCACATTTCGCACTATATATCACCAACAACTAAATAAATGTAGTAGGGGGATCATACCACGCACCTCATTGGGAGACAGTTGTAGGCAGACACACAATACACATTTTAAATACCTGTACCGAATACTGGACCCGTCTCTTACCTGTATCCAACCCTGCTTGCCTGGGTTCGAGATCACCCCCGCGAGCCCCTCAGTGGTCCTCAGAGGGCCCTTTAATCTATTTTTTTTTCTTTTCCATTTTCAAGAATCCACGACATGCTGGGGATCCTATTCTTTTCTTCTTGTTTTTTATATCTTCCGTTAGGGAGTTACATGCCCCTTCCCCCCCTTTGAACTATCCTCAGCCCTGAGGATAGTCTCAGCCTGTTCTATGAATCTTTTAAGCCATGATTTCGATGGCAGGCCACTTGTTGCTACCCAGTAGCCTGAACCTCAGGCCCCTTCCACAATACCCCATAACTCCTAGGAACCTACTCTAAAGAAGGAGGAACGGAAGGCTGTGAGGAGCGGGCAATGGAAACCTCATACTGGACCCAGGGTGAATCATATGTTAACTTCATCACCGGCCTGGTATCCATGGTGGTACGATGGGGCACCGCCTGGATCTCGCCTAGGGTTCCCCCGACTCGGCTGAGTACTCTGCACCAGGTCGGGGACCCTATCTTCCAGTGGAGGAACAGGTTAGGGTTCCTCTACCACGTATAATATAGTAAGGCTGACTGGACCAGGATTGGGAATGGGTTCTGAAGGAACACTGTCAGGATGGAGCTCAGGTTCCCTAGGAGTGGGATCTGGATCTGTGGAAGTAGGGATCCACACTAGTGTCTGATCTAATCATTGGTCTGGGTAGAAACCAAACTGATCACCCACAGCGTTGGCCTTCTGATGATGTCGCGGTCTCGGGATTGAGCCTTCAAAGTATCTTCTTCAGGACTTTCAGCATGGAGTTGCTGCTGCCTTGTCATCGGGCCCTTAGCCAATTCTTCTTTGGGCACTTCCATTGTCAGCTCAACAACATCCCCGACTGGAAGCAGGTGGTTCCGGTGCAAGCTTTGATGTTGCTTGGCCATCCTTCTTCTCGCAATCGGTAGACTAGAGGCTCTCCTAGCTGATGCTCAGTGATTAATGGCTGAGAATCCCATTTGTCACCTAGCTTGTTACATCCTATCTTTCCCAGGCTGCGGATCAAGAAACGATTTCTAGGTTTATGTGGATGAAACTGGACCTTGGCATCATAGCAGTGTTTGTTTCCTTCTGCTGATTTCTCTGTGGCAGTCTGGGCTGAGCTGTTGACAGCCAATTGACGCTTGAGCTGTTTTGTAAAGCTGGCATAATTCTTGCTTCCTGTTCCATCTGTGGACACTCCAAAACACAGGTCTACGGGTAGTCGGGCGTCCCTTCAAAACATCAGAAAGTACGGTGTAAACCCATTGGCATCGTTCTTCATAGAGATGTAAGCATGGGTCAGGGTAGCCACAGGCTGACTACATCTGTTCTTCTCCTCTGGCCGCAGGTTGCCAAGCATTGCCAAAAAGGTTTGATTAAACCTCTCCACTGGGGCATCCCTGTGAGGTTGATATGAATTTGTACGGGTCTTCTTGATGCCAACCAGCTCCAGCAGCTGCTTGATAAGCATTGATTCAAAATCTGGTCCCTGGTCGCAATGCATACTGGCCGGCCAACCGTAGTGCACACAGTAGTCATCCTACAACACCGGTATCGTACATAAATGTCGACCTGGGAACTGCGACGGCCGAAAATGCTGACTTTGTTTTCTTTTTAACCCCTCCCTTACACCATATATATATATATATATATGTGGGAGGGTTAAATGTATAATATTAATATGGGGGGACTGTGGGGGGTCTCCCCATGCATATATATGTGGTGTAAAGGGTCTTTTAAAAAAAGTCGGCATTTTCGGCCGTCGCAGTGATCACATAGATCCCACAACACCTGGGTATGCTGATCTTTAGTGGGAAGCGATGCGCGTACAGAGTAAAGGGGTCTCTCACCAGCAGGATGTTCTATACACATCACCATGAAGGTGGCACTATAGATATAAACCTGGAACTTCTCTGTAACGGCCCATTTCAATGCCAAAAATTCCAACTTGTGGACTGGGTAGTTCTTCTCCAGCATGTGCATTCCTCAGCTGTCAAAAGCAATGAGTCTCATCTCACCGTTGGTCTCCTGGAATAGAACAGCTGCCAATTCCTCCACACTTGCGTCCAGGCTTGCGTCCAGACTTGCATCCACATGCAAGATGTAAGGCAACTGAAGCACTGCCTAGGCCAGGACTGGTGCTGTGGTGAGGGTCCGCTTGAGCCCCCCGAAGGCCTGCTGGCATTGGATATTCCACCGCTCACCAAAGGGCTCCTGTGGATGATATGGATGGCCTGCAGAGTTGATGGTAGTCCTCTGGCTTCTATGGGTGATGGGTATCCTTTGGCGAGGTCCACAAGTGGTCAGGCGATGTTGGCATATCCTGCAACAAACCTCCAGTAGTAGTTACAGAATCCCAGGAAACTCTGGAACTCCTTGGGAGTGTGTGGTCTTGGCCAGGTGAGAAGGGTGTCCATCTTTGCCGGTTCCACAGTGATGCCATCTGCAGAGAGGATGTGTCCGATGTACTTGGCGCTTGTAAGGCAAAACTGGGGTATACAGTCTTTATAACAACTCATTTTTTGTAGAATCATTTTACAACAACATTTTAATAACGAATATTATATATGAAGAATTATTTGTATAACTCATTTTTTAATAAATAATGCATTTATAGATAATTTATAACAGTTTATTTTTAAATAAATACCAATCGAATAAATATTGATTAAATACATTTACTTAAAAAAAATATTTATAAGAAATACCAATTTGTAATATTTCTATTGACCAGTAGGTGTTGCTATATTTTTACATTAGTTTGCAAAGGTAGCGGGCGCCCCTCTCTCGACAGAACAAGGCCTGATAACCTGTTCAGTGGTTATTAACCACTTGAGAGTTCGCAGCCACTGCTTTTACTCACTGTGCCTTTCACAGATGGGAAATATCCATTTGCATATCAGTCTTTGTCCTGCCCAGGGGCAGTCCAGCACCGAAATGCAATGGCAATTCCAACCTGAACGAGAGTACCACCAGCAACCCCATACACGTGTTTCACCCTTGTTGGGGATCATCAGTGAGGTGAAGCTGATGCCTCTCTAAGCACAGTGAGAGGGAGACCACGTCTGGTTGCCCCCAGGAGACCTAGGGTTACCAATCCCAGGTTCCTTGAAATTTAGTTTGCAAAGGTAGCGGGCGCCCCTCTCTCGACAGAACAAGGCCTGATAACCTGTTCAGTGGTTATTAACCACTTGAGAGTTCGCAGCCACTGCTTTTACTCACTGTGCCTTTCACAGATGGGAAATATCCATTTGCATATCAGTCTTTGTCCTGCCCAGGGGCAGTCCAGCACCGAAATGCAATGGCAATTCCAACCTGAACGAGAGTACCACCAGCAACCCCATACACGTGTTTCACCCTTGTTGGGGATCATCAGTGAGGTGAAGCTGATGCCTCTCTAAGCACAGTGAGAGGGAGACCACGTCTGGTTGCCCCCAGGAGACCTAGGGTTACCAATCCCAGGTTCCTTGAAATTTAGTTTGCAAAGGTAGCGGGCGCCCCTCTCTCGACAGAACAAGGCCTGATAACCTGTTCAGTGGTTATTAACCACTTGAGAGTTCGCAGCCACTGCTTTTACTCACTGTGCCTTTCACAGATGGGAAATATCCATTTGCATATCAGTCTTTGTCCTGCCCAGGGGCAGTCCAGCACCGAAATGCAATGGCAATTCCAACCTGAACGAGAGTACCACCAGCAACCCCATACACGTGTTTCACCCTTGTTGGGGATCATCAGTGAGGTGAAGCTGATGCCTCTCTAAGCACAGTGAGAGGGAGACCACGTCTGGTTGCCCCCAGGAGACCTAGGGTTACCAATCCCAGGTTCCTTGAAATTTAGTTTGCAAAGGTAGCGGGCGCCCCTCTCTCGACAGAACAAGGCCTGATAACCTGTTCAGTGGTTATTAACCACTTGAGAGTTCGCAGCCACTGCTTTTACTCACTGTGCCTTTCACAGATGGGAAATATCCATTTGCATATCAGTCTTTGTCCTGCCCAGGGGCAGTCCAGCACCGAAATGCAATGGCAATTCCAACCTGAACGAGAGTACCACCAGCAACCCCATACACGTGTTTCACCCTTGTTGGG
Organism: Ambystoma mexicanum; assembly: GCF_040938575.1. Lineage (NCBI taxonomy): Eukaryota > Metazoa > Chordata > Amphibia > Caudata > Ambystomatidae > Ambystoma > Ambystoma mexicanum. The sequence goes on along the minus strand of NC_090935.1, from coordinate 1,444,760,983 downwards.
GATCATCAGTGAGGTGAAGCTGATGCCTCTCTAAGCACAGTGAGAGGGAGACCACGTCTGGTTGCCCCCAGGAGACCTAGGGTTACCAATCCCAGGTTCCTTGAAATTTAGTTTGCAAAGGTAGCGGGCGCCCCTCTCTCGACAGAACAAGGCCTGATAACCTGTTCAGTGGTTATTAACCACTTGAGAGTTCGCAGCCACTGCTTTTACTCACTGTGCCTTTCACAGATGGGAAATATCCATTTGCATATCAGTCTTTGTCCTGCCCAGGGGCAGTCCAGCACCGAAATGCAATGGCAATTCCAACCTGAACGAGAGTACCACCAGCAACCCCATACACGTGTTTCACCCTTGTTGGGGATCATCAGTGAGGTGAAGCTGATGCCTCTCTAAGCACAGTGAGAGGGAGACCACGTCTGGTTGCCCCCAGGAGACCTAGGGTTACCAATCCCAGGTTCCTTGAAATTTAGTTTGCAAAGGTAGCGGGCGCCCCTCTCTCGACAGAACAAGGCCTGATAACCTGTTCAGTGGTTATTAACCACTTGAGAGTTCGCAGCCACTGCTTTTACTCACTGTGCCTTTCACAGATGGGAAATATCCATTTGCATATCAGTCTTTGTCCTGCCTTAACTATTTGTTAAGGAACCTGGGATTGGTAACCCTAGGTCTCCTGGGGGCAACCAGACGTGGTCTCCCTCTCACTGTGCTTAGAGAGGCATCAGCTTCACCTCACTGATGATCCCCAACAAGGGTGAAACACGTGTATGGGGTTGCTGGTGGTACTCTCGTTCAGATTGGATTTGCCATTGTATTTCGGTGCTGGACTGCCCCTGGGCAGGACAAAGACTGATATGCAAATGGATATTTCCCATCTGTGAAAGGCACAGTGAGTAAAAGCAGTGGCTGCGAACTCTCAAGTGGTTAATAACCACTGAACAGGTTATCATGTCTGTTCTTGCGAGAGAGGGGCGCCCGCTACCTTTGTAAAACTATTTGTTAAGGAACCTGGGATTGGTAACCCTAGGTCTCCTGGGGGCAACCAGACGTGGTCTCCCTCTCACTGTGCTTAGAAAGGCATCAGCTTCACCTCACTGATGATCCCCAACAAGGGTGAAACACGTGTATGGGGTTGCTGGTGGTACTCTCGTTCAGATTGGATTTGCCATTGTATTTCGGTGCTGGACTGCCCCTGGGCAGGACAAAGACTGATATGCAAATGGATATTTCCCATCTGTGAAAGGCACAGTGAGTAAAAGCAGTGGCTGCGAACTCTCAAGTGGTTAATAACCACTGAACAGGTTATCATGTCTGTTCTTGCGAGAGAGGGGCGCCCGCTACCTTTGTAAAACTATTTGTTAAGGAACCTGGGATTGGTAACCCTAGGTCTCCTGGGGGCAACCAGACGTGGTCTCCCTCTCACTGTGCTTAGAGAGGCATCAGCTTCACCTCACTGATGATCCCCAACAAGGGTGAAACACGTGTATGGGGTTGCTGGTGGTACTCTCGTTCAGATTGGATTTGCCATTGTATTTCGGTGCTGGACTGCCCCTGGGCAGGACAAAGACTGATATGCAAATGGATATTTCCCATCTGTGAAAGGCACAGTGAGTAAAAGCAGTGGCTGCGAACTCTCAAGTGGTTAATAACCACTGAACAGGTTATCATGTCTGTTCTTGCGAGAGAGGGGCGCCCGCTACCTTTGTAAAACTATTTGTTAAGGAACCTGGGATTGGTAACCCTAGGTCTCCTGGGGGCAACCAGACATGGTCTCCCTCTCACTGTGCTTAGAGAGGCATCAGCTTCACCTCACTGATGATCCCCAACAAGGGTGAAACACGTGTATGGGGTTGCTGGTGGTACTCTCGTTCAGATTGGATTTGCCATTGTATTTCGGTGCTGGACTGCCCCTGGGCAGGACAAAGACTGATATGCAAATGGATATTTCCCATCTGTGAAAGGCACATTGAGTAAAAGCAGTGGCTGCGAACTCTCAAGTGGTTAATAACCACTGAACAGGTTATCATGTCTGTTCTTGCGAGAGAGGGGCGCCCGCTACCTTTGTATAAATATATTTTTACATTAGAATACACCGGAACCTGCATGGCCATTTTGGATTTCGTTTGTTGCAGCAGATGGAGTGCTTCTCCAAGGTTCTTTTTCTTTTGGGTATTTTTCTTGTTTTTTTGTATTCCGTTGAACACTGGATTTTTCTTTGCATGGTTTTGACCCTTTTGTGGACTTCCTGGACTGTGGATTTGCAGTTTTTTGGGGGGTGTTCATCATTTTCTTTCGCCTTTGCTTCGTTCCCGGACTATGGATTATGGATTATTTTCAGATTTAGAAATTTGACGTTGTCTTTGTGTTTCGGGATTGGAATGACTTCGGATCTTGGATATTTTGATTTTTGATTACTGGATTTTTTTTGCTTTTTTCTTGCTTTTTGGTTTCCTTGGCATTTTCTGTTTCGGATTTACTTGGAGTTTGTTCTGCTCTGGGATATTTGGTGGTTTGAATTTTGGTGTTTCCAGTGGTAAGTGAATTTTACTTTTTTCAATAGTTTATATTGAATGCAATTCTGTTCAGATAGGCTCGTTTTTCGTGCTTTACAAATTCAAGTACACACTCTTTTAGAAAGATTTGATTGTTTCTGTATCTTTCTCTTTGGACTGCTGTTATTTCCCTTCATATACATTGCGAAGTCTGTAGTTCTTGGTATGATTGTTCTTTTTTGAGATGTTGCGGAAAGCTCCATAAAGATGGATTGCACGTTTTGAATGTTTGTCCGATGCCAATATGCTATCCCTTTAGTTTGTTGTTAGTTTTTGCACTTTCATTTATTACTGCTGTGTAAGAGTTCCACAGTTGTTTGCTGAAACATGGTCTTCTTCTTGTCCCACTTCTTGTCAGTTGTCCTATCCATGTTGAATCAATAAAGTCTAATAAAGGTTAAACAAATGTTAATTTGCCTTTAAAAAAGTCAGTCTGTGTTAATAGTTCATAATATTCTTCCACATAATTCTTTGGTACAAATGCTAAAGTGAACAGCAATTGTATGTTGAATTGAAACTCTAAATCTTCTGTTTATCTATTTTGCATTTCATTTCCCTGTATTTTACACCCTATTGATTGTGTGAAATGAAAAGAACATCCTTGTATGTTAGTCTCAGGAAATATATCTGTTATAGCTTTGATTTGTTGAATTTTGCAATCTAAAATTATATTTTCTGGCTGTTTTGAGGCCATTTCATCCCATATAAATGTAGGTATTTCCTTGTAATTTTCTTCTGATTTTGAAGGCCTTCATGTGAATATTAATGGAAGTAAAGTGTCATGTATTATACCATGCACAGTTTAAAACTGTGCAAATGGATTAGGACAGACTTTGAAAGTTGAGTCTACTTGCCATTGCGTTGCATATTTTAAATATTCCACGCTTTTAATGGTTCCATAAATTAGTAATCGATGTTCCATCTTTTCATTGTCAAACAATACAAAGTTTTCATTTTTTGTAGTTATTAACAATTCCTGAGGAATTTTCACATCACGAAACGTTAGTGGAGTTGGTGGAAAATGTGCTTTCTTTTGTCTGCGTTTACATAACTGTCTTTGAAGTAATTTTGCATAGGCATTTGTCCTGCCACGTGGAATAGTTTATCCTTGCATACGTTTTTGATTATAGATCCACTGGGTTCGTTTTCATTTGAATCCATATATGCTTTCATTTCTCATTTTTCTTTTTTATATCCACTTTTGTGCTGTCTGGCATGTGGTTGTGGGTTCCCTCACTAAGTAACTCACTAAGTAACTTGTCTACCTGTGTCACTGTTCTTCCTCTGCAATTGTGTACGTAGTAATCAGAACATTTCCAATACGTTTTTTGGTTACTTTCCTTATCTTTGTTTAACATAAATCCTTTCTTAATCAATTGTTTTATTCCTTTTTTTGATTCAATATATTGCAGTGTTTCACTCATTATGTTGAACTCTAAAATGAATGAAAAACGTTGTTTAATGAAATGATTTATCATTCAAGAGCCTTTTTTAAAAGCACTATTTTTACTTTAATATGTATGAAGCAGTAATGTTTTACCTTACGTGCACATTATAAATCTTACCTCAGTAGTTAAAATGATGCTTTCCATGCTGTTTGGTTTTTCTCCTATTACTCTATCCTTCAGTTCACATCATTGTTTTTCTCGCAATTAACTGTATTTGAACCGTTGCCTTTGTTTTCAAGCAGACTTCCCTATTTCGGTCCTTTTCTCTGAGCTCCTTGTTCACTATCGATATATATTGATTTTGTTGTAGACATTTAGTTATAAGAACTCATTACATGAATTCCAATGCATTTCGATAACATTTTTTCGTTATATAATATTCAATGTCACATGGTGACGACATATGTGATTTGTTTTAAAGACAAGTAACCCAAAACTGGCACTTGTACACACTAACCTTTATCCCTTGCTAATGATCCAGCATCTGCAGGAACCTCTTGTATGTTCTTCTAGAGTCCTCCTGAACACAATGATATCATCCAGGTACACAAGTACCTCCGCAAGGTTCATGTCCCAGACAGTCTTTTCCATGAGGCTCTGGAAAGTCGCTGGGGTAATCGTTGAAGACAGGTGAGGATTCTACAACTAATATCTCTCAACTCCTCATACAGTGAGTTACGTTGTGGAATTAATAGTATATACAGTATTGTATGTTTATCCCCCTAATAATGGAATCAATAGATTGTAGCCCAAATGTGTGTTACAGCTACCACGGGTAAGCTTAAAAGTAGATTTTATTTTTTCTTCCATAAGAATCGTTCAATCCTGGCTTCTTCCTTCTCAGATAAATTACCATCTTTTTCTAGTCCAGTTATTATAGATGTCACCACTTTTTGCACATAGAAGTTTCTAAGAGGGACCAGCGAAAAGCTGCAATATTTTGCCTTGATTTTTTTTTTCATTTGTGCCAAAAATGAAGGGAGTTTCGATGTAAGTCCCTTCATTCGAGTGCAGGAATCTTTTCCACTCAAGATAGTCATTTGGTTACATGTCTGTAATTTTACCTGCTTGACAAACCAAGAATACTTTGATTTTCATCATCATAATGGCAGTTTTTGTTGCATTGACTAAACCTATTCTTTGGAAAATAATTTTCAAAACAGCTTAGTAGCATTTGTAATCCAATTTGAGTAGAATCTAACAAGATTATGTCGTCAGCAAAAGCCAGTAACTGCCTATGCAAGTGCCCTATCTTGGGTGGAAAGGCACAAACTCTCTTTAACTCCCCCTTCTAGATCACTTAGATGAAGAATAAAGAGACAGGGAGCTAACTCACATGCCTGTCTCAATCCTATGACAGAGGCAGACTTACGAGTCAAAGCTCCATTCATATTAAGCCTTACTTTGGTCCATTGTGTTAGAATACGGTTGTATTCATATATTCAACAGCCCTGGAGGAATGGCTCTCTTCCATAGTTTATTCTGTAAGATGTTATGATCAATATGATCAAAAGTGGACTGCAAGTCCAAGAACACAATATAAACTTTGGGGTTTGAGGGTGCTAGGATCTGTTGTTTTAGAATTTTCAAGACAAAGACATTAAAAGAACCCACTCCTTTCCTGAAGCTTGTCTGAAGGACTGACAACTGCTTTGTCATGCGGACCCAATATTCAAGGTCCTCAAGATCCAGGAAAGCAAATACCTTGGTTGTAGAATCCAATAATGCTATGGGTCTGTAGTTTTTGGTTTGTTCTCTGTCACACTTTTAATAAATGGTTACGATAGACCTGTTATGCCATGAATCAGGAAGGTGAGATTCCTTAACAATTTGTTTAAATAACGGGTAGAGAACTCTGCCCCAGATGCTAGGATTCCCTTTAACATGTAATGTACTAACCCGATGATGTATTTGACTCACCTTCCATCCACTTCTCTACTCTTCTGGTGATGAGTTCCTGATTACCATGGGATAATGTCAATCTATTTCCCTGCGGGTTACTCCTCAGGCGAGTAAGCAAATGGTCACATTGAATCGGGGTGACCATTAATCCCACCTCCAAGATAAGCATGGCATGATCACTTGTTGTAGTTATACTTATATGCAATGATTCTACCAAACCAAACTCTTGCTGAGAGACAAAAAAAGAATCCAAAGTAGAATAGCGGAAACCTGCCTCCATGTGGACTTGGTCAGAATATCTTCTTTCACGTTTCCATTTACTTTGAGGAGATTCCAGCTTTCCAGACATTTCCCCATGCTCAGCCTCTCTCTTCCCCCTTTTGATTTTTATTACCAGCACTGGTCGCTCTCCGACAAACCTCTTAGTGTCCGAACACCAACAGTTAAAATATCCTCCAATGATTATCCAGTCTAATGAAGTAGCAGAGTCCCAATCTAACAGGAGGTCATTACGAGCAGACACAATCCTCCTTATTCCCACCCTGGCCGAATTCCAGTAGATTTTTACCAAAAATAAATGTCTAACATCCCATTCCAAACTGATTGCCAATATAGACTCACACTCTGTTAACCATTCACTTATTTGCAGACCCCCTGCATTTGCAACTCATATCATGAGACCTGCTGCTGGTCTACGCTGTGTACCTTTCATTGCAGCTTTTAGAATAATAGTATAGCCATCAAGTGTAGGTTTCTCACAGAGCCACACTTCCTGTAAAAAAAAGGTACATTTCCAAGCGTTATCATGGGTAGTGTTCTTCAGGAGAAAACTATTAAATCATCCTTGCGAGTTCCAGCACATGATATTCATATTTCCACTGTTAAAGACCTAAATGCAGAAACACTTTGTCTTCCATTTTTTGGGGGATCTTCATCTCTTCTCCCTCCCCACTGAACACTCCTCAGCTTATTACTACCAACGACACATACTAAATTTTGGTGTAACACTTGTCTATCACCACTAGTCACCCTTTGTTCATTCAGGATCCTGCCACCAAAGCTCTTCCCTTTCCTGATCTGTGAAGATTTGGATCTATAAAAGTCAAAGCCCAAAGGATAAAAGGATGCAGCGTCCTTCATATTTAGATGAAAAATATTTTTCAATTCACATGAATTAATACTGAATCTAGCCACTCATTATTTAAAAATTCCATTTGACTCACATCGCTGGATTCTAATACTCTCAGAGCAGGCATCATTGTAAATAGTCTCAATATGGTACGCCAATTTACGATGAACTCCCGCTGCTCTCTGAAAATGCACTCTATCACAATGGCTCAATTCATTGAGGAAACTAACCTCCCGGGGGGGGTTTGGGAGAAATGTCCATTGTTAGATTGCTACCATCCACACTTGGGATAATTCTCTGTAGATACCTTGTATCTCCTCTGGTATATCACCCAATTTTTGCTTCTTGGGAGTAGGGGCTGAAGCAATAATTAATTCGGATCAATTTGGACCTTTCAAAATTGACAGGATAAGATACTTTTCAGATGGGACAGGGCTGAGCTAGGCCACAGAGGACATTATGGATCTGCCCAATAATATCCTATCATCTCCCTCCTGTTCCAATATTGAATAGGGAAGTATGGATAATGTTTACCAGCGGCCATGATGTTTTTTTCACAACCCCAGCATTCCTCTTTTTCTTTTTTGTTGCTTGATGGAATTGAAACACCTGTGGCCATAAAACAGTACAGCCCTCTACCTGGTACTTGCCAATAAAGGGACAACACAGAGTGGATTGTGGTATGCAAAATGCAAGGAAAACCAGCTTTATTGAAAGTATGCAGAGCTTGGGGAAAAAACGAAATTAACAGCCCAGCTCTCTCTTTCAAATTCTCCAACGTTTGAACATAAAACAGTTTATATAAAACCAATGAGTCATTCTGATGTCATCATGATCACTGAGTTATGAAATCCTATCTCTACTGCTCATTGGTCCTAATTGCTAAGCTAGATATAGTTTCTATATGTCCCACCCTACTGATGGGTAACTCTCTAGCTAAGGTCCCACCCATAAAACATCCCATAAAATGTACAACCTCATCATGCTTGAATATTATTGGTAAGCTCTAAATTACTTCTGCGGTGAAAAGGACATATGCTTATTGGGTAACATGCAGTGACACTGTCCTTGAACTGCCGGGTGTATAAAGAATTATGGATGCGGATGGGGGGAGAAGACCACGCGTGTCGCTCTCAGTTCTTAATTAAATAAAAACCCATGTTATCTCCTCCATGATGTCTCTGAGTTTCAAAGAGTTTGTCCTCGCTCAATTTCCAAATTCCAGCTTCCCTTGTTTTGCCTCAATAGACGCCCCATCCTGTCTCGACACATTATGAATAACTATTGTTATGAGTCATGCTGCTTCCACCATTTTAATATTTTGTCGCTCCAATTATTTTGTCTTTTTAGCCACACTTGTCCTTCTCTGTCACACCTAGCCAATTGCTGGGACATTAATCTGTCAACTATCAGGAAATTTCCTCAGATGCTCCGTTCGTCCTATGGACTTAAAATAGTCTGCTGTGTTGTCGTAACTGATTTACCTTAATGGTTGAACACTCGCTGCCTAGATACTGATATCTTGTTCCTTTATGTAAACCATCCCTCCGGTGTCCTCGGCTTTGGACATTCTTTTGAGGCAGCTACCATCCAGCCACTGCAGATTTCTACTGAATTAAATGCATTTGATTCAAATAGTGTGCTTAGCTGCAAGGCCCTCTTAAAGCTACAGAACTTTATTCTTTGCTGTGCTTGTGCAGTTTTAAAATGGCAACTGCTGTCACATTTTATTCTCTGCAGGACATATTTGCTTTGCCATCTACCAATTTTCTGGTGCATGCATGTCACAATATTTGACTTCCTATGGGTAGCAGTAACCTTATCTACCTACAATGTTCTGCCCTACTTGTGTAGTGAGTCCCTATCTTGTGTACATGCCTTCCTGTCACCTAATCTATTCTATTTTAAGCACACTAATTGTGCAAGCTAATGCCTTATCAGATCCCTACTAGTGTGGCACAAAATAACAATTCGTTTTGCCAGCTGCATTTCCAGGAGAGTTCAAAGTGCAGTTTCAAATGTGTCCCTTCTTATCTTATAATTTCGTTTCTTCTGAGGAAGGCAGGGGGGCAGAGCTTGAACATGCTCTCTAGTCCCACTGTCCCACTACAGAATGCTTTTATTTAGGATTCTTCAGTTTCCTTCCCACTGGGAATTACCATAATATCATTCCCTGCAATGTCTACATTTCTAAGGTATTTTCGTGAGTTGCCTTAATTGCATCTTCATTTGAGCTCTTTTTGCTTAGCACTTTCAGTCTGATTCTTGAATCTGATTTTAACCTCCCCCTCTGTGCTTTCTTAGAGGTCATAGCTTCTTCAGGTGCCAATTGAATATCTTGAATCAGAATGGACAGCCCACTGTTCAGAGGTAAGATGTCGGCATTGATGGAATGACACATACCCCGGTGCCGTTTAGCCTTTCTGAAAAAGAGGGGGCAGTGTCCCCTGAATTCGATCCCTCATGATATAACTGCTGGACACAGTAGTGAGGGTCTATCCTGACATATAGGAATAAATGTCCTGACAGTCGTTATTTTAAATCTTTTATGAGAGTAAGACTACATTTGACTTATACTAGAGAAATTATGTGTTACAGAAAAATGTCTGAGAATGATATTTGTAGATTTAGTAATCTGCATACAGAAACTTTAAAACACATAATTGGATCCTGCCTAGCTTCACAATCAGATCAACAGAATGTTTTTTAACAGATTTGTTTATGATGTAAACTGGCTAAATAGGGAGGAGTTTTGGTTTATTATTTTTAGTGGCACAAGTACTGCTCTATTGATCACTATGGTGACATTTTCTTATTAAATGCAATCTGGTTTCAGACTTTTACAGTCCTAGGAATTTTACTTTGTTATTATTCTCCTAATGAACATTTTATCTTTTTGTAAGAACTGATTAATTGTATTTTTACGATGTTTTCTTCTTTGGATTTTGTGTTTGTGAGGTTTTTCTATTCTGTATCTATTGATGTGTGTCTGTGTTATATGTTTGTATAAGGCTTGTTAATAAATCAATAAATTAAATATATATATATGTTCCAAAATCCACCTCTCTATTCCAACCTGCCCTGTCTTCCACGCATTCATCATTTCTTCATTATTTCTCTTCCTCCATGCTTTCCTTCCTTCCCTTCTTCATTCATTTCTTCCTTCCTGTCTTCCCCCGCTCTCTGATCCTGCCTCCCATGACTGTCAGTGGCCACGCTGACCCCACGGAAGACCTTGGTTGCTGCCGCCCTTATCAGCAAGTCACACTGAATCATGAGACCCCCTGCCACCCCATCTTCACATTAGATTGTTAAACAAGAGTTACAGGAAGAGGAGGGCAGAAATAGAGACTGGGTCTGATCTCATTAGGGGAGATCTAGGAGGACAAGATAGTCCACGGGGCTGGGTTAGGGTCTAACCTAGAAGGTCAGCACAGGTATTTTCTGGTTGTCAGACATCATCTGTGAATGGTAACTTTGTATACCAGAGCCTGGGCCTCCTTTCTACAAGTTCTCTAGTTGAATGTGCTGTTAAGTTTTGCGAGGTTCTTGATCTGTGTTACATTGACACGGTTGAGTTGTTTATACAGGTTCAGCATTGTGATGGGAGTGAGCAGCTAGCCCTGACTCATTTTACAGGGCAGCCATCCAGGTTCAAATTCTTTTAGTTCCTGTTGCCGCAGGATCCTGTTCGAGGGGGGCCTAGAGCCACTTTTTACTTTCAAACAGCTAGACTCTTCCCTTTGTCAATGTTTTGTTTAATTGTTGTTTTTGATGCTTTTCAGCTCCAATTGCTACTTTACCCTCTTTTTGTTGAGGCGTTCACAATGCTGTGCCTTCTGCACTGTTGCTTCTTTCACTGTTTTGTACTGTGCTGGTCCAAGGCCAGTGCTAGAGGAAGCCATTTCTATCTGGGCTAGAATGGGACCACTACCCAGGAGGCACCATGGGGTCTGAATTGAATACACACATCGTCGCTAGCCCCATTTCAGGGGAGGGGGATGTCAAGGGCAGCACTAGTCCTCTCACCTGCCCTTTTCCAAATCTATTATATTTATCCTAGGGGATTTATGAGGGTCTGAGGCCCATGCTTCACTCGGATCTGGGGATGTGGATGCTTTGAATGCACTCGTTTTTAGTTTTGTTTATTAATTGGTGCTGTAATCATACTCTAAGCTGGAACTGTTGACGATCACCTAAAGAATGTCTGGCAAAGTGACTGATATCAAGGTGGCAGAGCACAAACGTCTGGAAAGGAAGCAAATCAATATCCAGCTAGTCTACAGACTATGTCCCCTCCAGCCACAATGACAGCAAATCAATATCCAAAGAGTCTACAGACTATGTCCCCTCCTGCCAAAATGACAGCAAATCAATATCCAACGAGTCGATAGGCTATGCCTCCTCCAGCCACAATGACAGCAAATCAATATCCACTGAGTCTAGCGGCTATGCATCCTCCAGCCACAATAACAGCAAATCAATATCCAACGAGTCTACAGGCTGTGCCTCCTCCAGCCACAATGTCAGCAAATAATATCCACTGAGTCTACCGGCTATGCCTCCTCCAGCAACAATAACAGCAAATCAATATCCAGCTAGTCTACAGGCTATGTCCCCTCTAGCCAAAATAATAGTAAATCAATATCCAACGAGTCTACAGGCTATGCCTCCTCCAGCCACAATGACAGCAAATCAATATCCAACTAGTCTACAGGTTATGTCCCCTACAGCCACAATGACAGAAAATCAATATCCAACGAGTCTACAGGCTACGTCCCCTCCAGCCACAATGTCAGCAAATCAATATCCAATGAGTCTACAGGCTATGTCACCTCCAGCCCGCCAACCACAGTGATGCCTGAGGAGACAATACTATCAGGAAGCCAAGTGAACTTCTATGTGTGGCTGTGTAGGGTGTCATAGCTGCAACACTCCTACATCCCATCCGGTTTCCTCCATATTCATGGGAGACTCCATAGTTTAACTACTTATTGGGATGAAATACATGAACCCTATTCTTATCCTAACGCGTTATGAAGGTGTGTCAGTTCAGTTCGAGTTGTGCATTAGCCCTAGACTCCATGCAGTAATGTGTACCTAGGATGATGCGTATGAACGTGTAGCCATTTTACAAATAGAAATCTATTGGCACATGTCTTTGGCCACCGATGCCACAGCATGACAGTCAAACCCTTTTGGGGCTGCAACATGTTGATTCCTGCAAGCTTCCAAGATAAAAAAGTGTCTTGTGTGCCGATGGTGCTTGAATGCATTGGCCGGGGCTGCGTACGAACATATTTGTTTCAACATATATTTGGTGTGAATAAGGGGACAAGCATCTGTCATGAAAGACCATTTAGGAGGACGATTGACTGGGGCAGCTCTCGCGACTGCTGTGGACGTGCAGATGATCACAGAATCTGGTGGCATACCCACTTCAAACACAGAGGCTGGCATACCACTGCATCTCCAATTGCTTGATTAATGAGCAAAGCGTTTATTAACTGAAACCAAACTGGGTGGACACCAAGGATCTACACCGGGGGTGGCGGTGCCTACAGGTCACAGTGAAATCAATGTTGCTGGCATGCCGCGGTGTTGCTAGGTCTGGAGAAAATCCGGGGCTACGCTAATGGCGGGACTGTCGGGACTCTGGGCTAGGTAGCCTTTGGGTTGTAGCCCCTGAGCTTCTATCCACGGCTACAACCAAAAGACCCGGTGCCATAGCCTCCTCAGCCCCCACGACCCCAGCAACGCCTCTGCTGGCATGCCTCGGATCCCTTGACCGGCCCTACTCTCTGTGGAAAATGACCTGAAGTCTCGAAAGAGGTTCAGAAAGTGCGCGTAAAGGAGGTTGCCACGACTATCGCTTAAAGCCAAGGGATTCTAGTCCGTCCACCAAAATTGCAGCAAAGCATGCTTTCAGTTCACTGTTCAGCAAAAGCAGGAAATGCAGCAAAATATGAAGATTGCCTCACCTGCACTCTCTTCACAGGCATGGAAGGTGCTATGACGTATCAAGCCACGAAAATGTAGGACTCTTGATTTGCTTGCTCTGGTTTAATGGTTGCCCCACTGTATGAATTCTTAAACCCAGTTTAATTGTTGGCCCCCTGTGGTATGAAATGTTTGCCCCAACACTAACACTTGAAACTACAGAGACCTACAGGCCCAAGCACGCTAGCGCCATGGCCACACCAGGCTCCCACCTGGACACACATGCCTCTCTGCCTTTGACACACACCACCTAGAAGTAGACCCTGGGTACTTCAGAACTGCACGCGTCAACACAGCAGCAAAGCTAGCTTGCAATTTCCCTTTCTCCCCATTAATCTAAACGACCCCCCCCTTTCAGGCTCACCAGAGTGCATTAAGACCATGCAAATGGCAGTGGTGTGCAGTGTAGTTCTGAGTAGCCTATCCTAACATTCTCAGAAGCCCAAACTGGTGGCTTTGCCAATGCTTCTGGTACATTAGTTGGTGCATGTAGGGCTGTTGTCCTCATAGGCAATGGTGTGCAATACATTGGCCTGTTTGCTGACTTTGGGAATCCGCGCATTCATTCGGTTTGCTTTTAGGACATGAAACAACCACTGAGAAATGGCAGGGCTCTTTGCATGCTCAATAACTTGACTTCTGTGGTTTGAGATGAGTCCTGGAGTATTTTCCTATCTGTGGTTGAAATCTGAGAGCGCCATCTTCAAAGGTGCTTAGGTTTCTCCTGGCTGTAGAAGGCAACCGTTAAGGAGCCACGCTTGTCTTTGAAGTGTTCTTGCAGCATAAGCGGCGGGACACGCAAAACCACTTTCAAAGGAAGTATCCGAGAAGGTTGAGTTGATTTATAACGGATTGTGTTTCTCTGTCATAAATAAAAACACGCGTCCTGGCGGGCTCTCTATCACTGTGGGCTAAAATCAAGCCGCCTCAGTCAAAACAGCTGTGAAAATACGCTTAGGATTTTGGCCCATAAAATGGTGGCATTAGGTATGATGTATACTGCGCCAAACCTGTCTGCTATATTGTTTAAATTCCAGTTTTGAATAGTCTTTGACTTCTGAAAGATGTTTATCTTTGCGCTTGCCTTATCAGATATTGTGGTTGGGGATCAGCAGAACTGCTTCAACCTTGAGCCTTGAACAATACCGGCATTCTTTGCTCATTTGCATCACTACTACGCTTACTCTCTCCTATACACCATCATTCATCTAGAACACAGCTATGCTATGACACATTCGGCCTAGCTGTTCTCATACTAACATGACCCCACAAATACCTCATCATCCTAATAAAACACAGCAGGCTGAGCACATACCAGCTAGTTTAGGCGTCTCCTCAGGCCTAACGCAGCCAGAACTCAGTCTCGGTGTCCAACCTCCAGACTGAACACATCCAACTGATCTCCTCAGCACCACACCTACTGCTAAGAAGCGGCTATCATGCGACAACCACACCAGCTGCACACATACCCTGTGCGCCCACGCACCATACCACATACTCTCTCTCTACTGACCTGAACTGCGGTTCCAGAGGGCGTTCAACCTACCAGCGCTTTGAGGTCATACCAATGATACATAAAGCTCTATATAAATGCCAAGTAACATAACATAACTAGTCTAACCAGAAGAAAGCAAGCACTGGCAAAGCCAATCCTTTTGCCGTTTGCAGAAGTGCAGCGATTTTACGTGCATAATACCCAGAGTTAAAGTAGGACTGTGCCACTCTGATATAGAGCACAAACATAACATGCTTGATAAGTACCATCTGGCCCAAGATGAGACTATTGTGCTGTACCAAGAACCAGCCATGCCCATTCAAAGAGGGCATCAACATTCATGTAAAAAGGATAGGTAATTGTAATTTGTTATTTATAACGCACTTAATACCCAGAGGTTTCTAAGCGCGGACCCGGGGATCGAACCTGTGTTGCGACACGCCGTCTGTTGCCCCTGAACTATCCTCCCGAGACTAAGGTATAACAGGTGTTCAGGAAGACCCGGTAGCATGGAGGCCATATGCTCATATCCAGAGGAGAAAATGTGAGCAACATTCATGCTTCACCAGACTTACAGGCCCTGCTTGGACACAACTAGGGAGAGCTGTGAGAAAAGGAAGTGGGAGTTTTTTTTATGGAATTTGTAATTTGTATTGCTCATGTCTTAATACGGTTATGTCTCCTTGTATGGATTGTGGTCTACTCATTATACTTTTAGTGTATATGTCGCTGATGATATTGTTGTATTGTAATGAATTTTGCTACACTATAAATTGATGAAGATGCTGATGAGAGAAAGGGATCAGAAACAAGAAGGAACGCGAGACAGACAGAGGGTCATAGAGAGGGGGAAAAGACGAAGAGATGTAGCAATACAGGGTCAGGCAGGGAGAGGGACTCTGTGAATGGCTGAGGCACTGTACCCGAGATAGGTGCACTAGCATGAAGAAGGACTATAACAAGGGAGAAGGACTTTGGCAAAGGAGAAAGACTATGGTTGGGGCGAAGGACAAATAAAAAAAGTACTGTGATGATGGAGAAGTACTGTGATAAAGGACTGTGACAAAGTAGGATTGTGATGAGGGCCAGGGCTGTGACATTGGAGAAGAAATTGGATAATAGGGAGAAACTGATAATGGACTGTGATGAAAGGGAAATACAGTGGGGAAGGACTGTGAGGAAGGGGGAGGACTGTGACAAAGGAGAAGGACTGTGAGGAAGGGGAAGAACTGAAGGAGAAGGACTATGATTGTGTGCACATTGCGTTTTGCTGTTTATCTGTGTGCTCTAATTGCTTTGAGTGTTTGACTGCTCTTGACTTGTGTGTGTGTCCCTATTTTACTTTACCATCTTATTGTCGCAAGTTCAATGTGCAGAGAGATGAAGCACTCTCATTACTGATTCACACATCAGAGCAGAATGCTCCACATTAGGACTTCAGCTCCCTGGCTCCCCTGGTCCTCTTATAGTGAAACATAAGACGCTTCAGCGCTGGCACTTCAAAGCCAAGCCGGTCTTTGCCGGGCGTGCCGCGGGTGAGTCTCTATTTTTGTCCTCGTTCCCCTGCTATACTCTCTCGCGACTATGGGCCGTCATCCAGAGCTTGCTTTGTTTCTTGCTGCCAAGAAACTGCAGCGCAAGAGACTAGGAGAAAATGATCTTGCTGAAATGTCTTAGGGACCAGGGAGCTAATAACAGGCCTGTTATTAGCGGGCCCGTTATTAGCTCCTTCCCCATTCCCATTGAGCCCTATGGGGGCTCAAATGGGAATGGGGAATGGTTCTCAGAATGGGGACTTACCGGGTCCTCCAAGGTTGGTCCCTCTAAAATCCAAGGGGATTAGAGACAGTGTATGAAAACAGTCATGGTATACTCCTGCTCTGGCCAATCTAAAAAAAGGAAAAGGGACGCGTTGAACGTATCTGGGAAACAAATTAAACAGAAGAAAATAAGGATACTTGGAAATCTTTACAAAAAACTACAAATACGAAGTTTATGAGCCTAAAAGGGATTTCTATAATAACGAAATCGAGACTGCAGGGAATAACTCTAAGAAATGGTTACAAATCTACAGAAATCTTGAAAAGCCAAAGTTGCAGGCTTAGTCTTCGTTGCCAACCATTGGCGATTGCAACATGGTGCAACAGGCCTTTGTCAATAAAATCGCATCTGCCCACACCAAGATGTCTGACAAAGGCTCCTTAGCCTTAACAGAGTCCTCTTTGCTCCATGGAGGGGGGCTAACACTACATTACTGCCAATCATAATCTGCCAGATTTATCTCCAGAACTAGTTGCTGTAAAACTGAATTGAATTTCTGGGGGAACTGAATTACACCAGAAATAACCCCAAACTTTTAAAAAGACCTAGGTCTGAAGGAAGGAGTGGGGAATGGCTTGGTAAGTAGCTGGCTCCAAGGAGAAGACAGTTAGGAAAAGGTTACCAGGCCCACGGCTCGCTCCCAAAAGCAAATAGTTCAAGAGTACATCTTGTTGTATCTTCAGGTCACAAAGCAATGCTGTCGAAACCCTCAAGTACTTGCTGCTATCAGACCACTAGAGGTGCCCCAAAGAAGATAGGACTCAGAATACACAGGAGGAATACTCAACCTGCCCCTTGGGTTGGGCTGCAATCATTGCGTGGTCTGATCAGTGCAGGCATGGCCTCCAGGCCAGCCACCACAGCCCTGTCAGAGAAGTAATAGCAAGGTATGAATTCCACTGTCCAAGCCATGCTTTGAGTCCCAGCAGCACACTCAATGCAGCAGAACTATCCAGCAGTACCAGCAGAGCAAGGGGGAAGCATTACTTAAGACGCTAAGGCCGTCGTCATGGTCCCTTTGGGTCCGGGTCATCTGATCGTCCGGGTCATCCGATCGCACAGGCGGGTCAGGAGCATTCCTCTGTTACTAAAGCCCACCATAATGTGATGTGGAAGCATGAAAGCACGCCGCTACCGTCCACTGTAGGAGCTACACTCGGTTGTGAGGAGCATTCCTCTGTTACTGAAGCCCACCATATTGTGATGTGGAAGCATGAAAGCACGCCGCTACCGTCCACTGCAGGAGCTACACTCGGTTGTGAGGAGCATTCCTCTGTTACTGAAGCCCACCATAATGTGATGTGGAAGCATGAAAGCACGCCGCTACCGTCCACTGTAGGAGCTACACTTGGTTGTGAGGAGCATTCCTCTGTTACTGAAGCCCACCATAATGTGATGTGGAAGCATGAAAGCACACCGCTACCGTCCACTGTAGGAGCTACACTCGGTTGTGAGGCAGTGGGGTGTAGGGGGCTCATGGAAGGAGGGTGATGTCAGCAGTTTTTTGTCTGGAGACTCAGGTGAGAGAAGCTTGCCCACTGGCAGCCATCCATCCCTTCTCCTGCACGATTTCTGTATGTTCACAGATGGCACCTGCGAGTGTAAGGGACCCCAACAGTTTAGCTAGGTTACATGGCAATCTTGATGGCTGCACTATCATGCCCAGTTTTTTTCCGTTTTCAAGCAAGCATGAAGCAAGTTCATGGACATTTGTATTCTGTTATTATTGACCGTGAGGTGTAATACTTCGAACTAAACATCCGGGCCAAGTTTGGGCTTGGGGGCAAACAACAAATGTGCCCACCTTCAGTGGGGCCAATTGTTCCCCAAAATGTAAGATACATGCACTCTTTCTGGTTTATCCCTTGCCAGTGCCCTTTCTGTAACCCAGGCCCAGGGTGGTGTCTCCGACTTCCTCCAAGCTATCTGCAACACTGCCTGGCAGCTTCTATCACTGCCCCACCCCCTAATGTTATTATGCGTACATTTACATATGGAATTCTGTGAGAAGAAATACATATCTAAAGTCATGAATGTGTTAACACCTTTTTATTTTGTTATTCCGCAGATTCCCGCTGTGGGTTCCATTTATGTGTTCCATTAATGTGTTAAAATGTCCACAATGCCTGCCAAGAGCCAAGTGGGAGACACTGTGATGGGAAAGGCTGGTTTCACCTGATAATTCCTGCAGTTGGATGAATAAATACAAACGTGAAATGTCACAATGACCTCCTGGGCTTGTTGATTAGATTTCGGTGCAATGTGAATGCTGGGAAAAGCAGCACTAAACATTCGATATCTCCAGCCATCTTGGACCAACACGCGGCGCTCCAGGGTACGGAAAATGGCGCCCAAAAGATTCCACCAGCTGGTAAAAGGTCATAAATAGGGCTCCTTTTATTTCGTCAAAGTGTTCAGAAAATAATGTTAACCTTTCATGTGCTTATTGCGTAAACCAACTTCTAAACAAATTTAGAAAATGGCAGTCGTTCTCTTTAAGTGTCACCCAGTTCATGGATTCAGCTGCAACTATAATGAAAATTACAAACAGTCAGATTTTGATGTGGATTTTTTTAAAGTTGGGAGTAAAAGGAGTTTTATGGAGTAAAAAAGTAAGTCCAATTACCAATGGGAGAATTTTATATGTGATTAAATATGTT
Source organism: Ambystoma mexicanum (assembly GCF_040938575.1). NCBI lineage: Eukaryota > Metazoa > Chordata > Amphibia > Caudata > Ambystomatidae > Ambystoma > Ambystoma mexicanum. The sequence continues at coordinate 1,444,741,979 of NC_090935.1, read as the reverse complement.
TTAACTGCAAAATTGAATAATTTGTAATTAGAATGATTTCTTTGTACCTTATTGGTTCTGCACATTAAAATATACATGTTAACCTCTGCATATATAGGCAGTAAAAATAGTAACTTCTGTCTGTGGAACTATGCGCACTACTCGTCCAAACATATCCATGGAGCTCTGTGGATGAAAGCAGGGGCTCAAGGTCCTATGTGTCTATTTCCTATTTTTTGTTATGAGAATTTTTTAGGCAGTACAATTAGCCGATACACCCCATATCAATAGGGCTGATTACAAAAGTACAAACCCCGGCCATAGTATCAGAGCATAGTGATTCTATGTCTAGACTGGAGGATTTCTATTATGCATAACTCCTTTACTGACAACCAGCAGCAAAGATTTCCAAATGTTGACAAATATCCCAAAAAATTTAAAACAGTATAAACTGAGAGCAAAACACTTAAAGACCCCAACCCAAAATGGCAGTCCTAGCATGTCAGCCAATCACAGTATTTCCTCCTCGATAAAGTTCCAAGCAACTAGACCTTTATCTTCCTCTTTGCTGCTCGACCAGCATATAAGTTTTGCTTTCTCTACTGTTCAAACTATATGTTTATAATTATGTGTGTTTTAAATGCTTTATTGTAATAGACTGTTGAGGTCTTGCCAAGTATTTCAATGATTCTGGTTGCTCAGGGGCATGTAGTGATACATTTTATTTCACTGTGTTTTTGTTCGTGAGAGCGTTTGCTTGTGTTAACAGGGCCCAGGAAGCTTTCCTCAATTTCCCGGGCAGCACGTCTCTCTGTCTTTCCTTTTCACAGACACGTTTGGCAGAGAGCCGTGCGCGGACGCTTAATACCAGAGGTTGGTTTCTAAGCGCGGATCGGGATTTGAACCTGAGTTGCGCTTTGTTGTTTTGTTTCCAGGACAAACACATTGCCCCTGAGCATTCTCCCCTCACATTTAGTTTCAGATTGAATTCTTTTGGTGATACTCTAGCGTGACACACAGTTTCTCCGGCTTTGCTGGAAAGAGGCCTGCTCGGCTTGGGAGCGTGCGACAGGCTACTGGAGGGTTTGTTCTGACTCGTGGCCTGGTCGGCCTGTTTTTCTTTGCTCTTACCTGTGGGGTGCTTGGCAGGTGGCTGGGGTGAGGTGCAGCATGTATCAGGCCTTGGGTCCTCTCTCCCCTCCTTTTTTCTGCCATACCTTGGGGGGTCGTTTTTAGCTTTGAAAGAAACATTTCAGCTCCTAGGGGTTCATCTGCATGGGCACACTGGGCGGACCGGTGCGCGGAGAGGGATCTCATTCCCTTTTCCAGAACACCCTTATGTGCGGGCAACTCCACCACATGTGCCAGTAGTCGGCTGTTTCTCCACACTTTCTCCAGCATTTTGTACTCATTGGGACATTTTAGAGAGCGTGAGTGGGTCATATTGCCACATATGTAATAATTTAATGGTGTGAAGTTTTATTGGTTGGATGTGGATGTTCTGGATGCCGCTTTACACATTGTTTCCCACTGGTCACAGCTTAACTCGTCCCCTACATCTTTTTCCCATCTATTTCTCAGAGGGTCCGTGGATCCATCTCCTGCGTCTATTAATTCTTTGTACATTGCGGATATGAGTTCCTTCATTTTGGATTTGGAGTCTAGGAGTTTCTCAAATGGGGTAAGGTCTCTCTTAAGTTTATCCTTCGATTCAGGTTTTGTTAAAACGCCTTTTATTTGGATGTATTGGAATGTGTATAGTGTACCTATTCCTAGGGCTTCAGTCATTTCCGGGAGGGAAATGAAGGAGTCTTTTCTTTGTAGCTGCCCAACCCTCTCCAGACCCGCCTCATACCATGATTAGAATCTTCCTACGTTAGGGATGTGGTTGTTTATGCCGGGGGACCATAGATGGCTAAGCGGGAACGGCCAAGTGGTAATCTTGCGCATTTCTCTGCCTATTCGCCATATGCTCCATATGGTGCTTAATATTGGGTGGCCTTTGAGTCTACGTTGGAGCCTTTTCTTCGGGGTCCATAACCACTCTGATACTGTGGCTGGTGATAGGTAATGGTTGTCCATTTGAATCCATTGGAGGTTTTTGTGATCTCGAAGATGTGGAATGAGGATGCGTAACTGGGTGGATTTGTAATAAGTTTGTAGGTCAGGGAGCCCTAACCGACCTTTGTCTTTGGGAAGCGTTAATGTGTTATACGGGATTCTCGCCTTCTTCCCCAGCCTGAGGAACTTTACCATAATCTTTTTGGCCTCAATAAAGAATTCTTTTGGGATCTCGACAGGTAGCATTTGGAAGGGATACAGGAATCGGGGGAGGCACACCATTTCAATGGCGTTTATTCGCCCTAACCCGGAAATCGTGAGTTTACTCCATTTATTCAGATCAGCAGCGAATCGTTGGAGAAGGGGAGGGAAGTTGGCTTTGTATAGACCGATCAAAGTCTTGGTGATCTGTATACCCAAGTAAGTTAGTGTAGAGTGTTCAATTTTGAGGCCTAGTCGGAGGAATCTGGTTTCATTTTCTTCTTTGAATCCTTGAGAGGGAATAGTATCGATTTGGTCTTATTCACCTTGAACCCAGATAGTCGTCCATATTCTTCTAGTAGGTGTAGGGCGTGGGGAATGGATACGGAAGGGTTAGTTATGTGCAATAGTGTATCATCTACGTAGAGTGCTACCTTATATTCTGTTGTTCCCAGTCGCATACCTTCCACCATGGGGTCTGTTCTCATTTTTTGTGGTAGGGGTTCTAGGGAAAGCGCAAAGAGAATTGCGGAGAGGGGACAGCCCTGTCGGGTTCCACGTTTCAATTTGAACCATCTGGAGTATTCTCCGTTTACAAATATCGATGCTTTGGGGGATGTGTATACCGCCTGTATTCCCTTTCTAAATTTCAGTCTTATTCCCACCGTCCTTAAGACCGCTCTTAGGAATTCCCACTCCACTCTGTCGAAAGCCTTCTCTTCGTCTATCGATAAGAGGGCGGGATAATCGGGTAGGGTATGCGATGCATGAACCAGGTGGAGTGTTTTGCGCAGCGCATAGTGTCCGCCCCTTGCTTTCCCAATATAAACCCGACTTGATCAGAGTGTATTATCTGAGGCATTAATATCTCTAGTCTAGCAGCTAACACCCTCGTATAGATTTTGGCGTCAAGATTGAGTAGGGAGATAGGGCAGAATGATCTACACTGTTTAGGGTCTCTCCCATCTTTAGGGATCGCCGTTATCAATGCCTTTTTGAAGGAGTCAGGGGCTTCTCCTGTCTCTAGTATCTCGTTAAATAGGCTTGTCATAAATGGTGTTAGTTGTTTGCTAAAGGTTTTATAGAAGCTGGCCATATAGCCGTCTTCCCCTGGAGATTTGCCCAGGGTTAGCTTTTTTATTGCATCTTGGACTTCCTTTTCAACTATTGGAGAGTCAAGCAGCTCAGCTTCTGCATATTTTATTTTGGGCATTTTGATTGGGGATAAGTAGGAATCTGTGTCTAATTGGCCGGGAGTTACTTCTGAGATATATAGTCTCAACGAAGTTGGCAAAGCACTCTGGGATGGTGTGAGGGTCTTGAGTCGAGGAGGGATTGTCCTCTATTATTTCTTGTACCTTGCGCTCTGCCCTTTGTTCTCTAAGTCTGGCGGCTAAAAGTGCGTTGGCCTTATCCCCTTTTTCGTAAAACTTTTGTTTAAGGAATCGTAATTTACGCACTACTTGTTCATGATCCAACAATCGTAGTTCCTCCCATTTTTGTTGTGCTGTATTCATTTTATCGGGATCTACCTCGGGGTTCTTTCTTATATCTTCTTCTAATTGGCATATTTCAGCTCGGAGTCTGTGTTCTATGATCTTTCGCTCTCTCTTCTTAGAGGACCCTTCACGTATTAGGATGCCTTTGCATGTGGCTTTCCCAGCCTCCCAGATTGTTTGTTTGGATACTTCCCCATTATCGTTCAATTTAAAGCATTTGTTAATTTCGGTCTCCATATCTGTGTTAAAAACGGCATCTTACCCTCCCATAACAAGTAGATCTATCCAGTTAATGTCTGCCAGGACCCTGTTGTGATCGGACCGTGTAATTGGAATGATTTCAGAGTATGTTGTGGTGTTAAGGAGATCCCTAGTAAGGAATACATAATCAATATGGGTCAATGTATTGTGTGGGCTCGAGGAGAAGGTGTATCCTCTATCGTTGGGGTGTAAGATTCTCCACACATCTTTCATTTCATGCATGTCCTTGATTTCTAAGAGTTCAGTGCGGTTGCTTTTGTTATGGTTTCTCATTTCGGGATTACCTGGTTTCCAGTCTACGGTCAGGTCTGCCCACTGGTTAAAGTCGCCTCCCAGAATAATATGACCTGAGGATTCCAACAGTATTTTGGGGATTGTTTTTCAAGAAATTTGGCTTGTCAAGTGTTGGGGGAGTATACCGTAGCAATTGTTACCTTTACTTTTGCAATTTTCCCCGTTATCAGCAGAGCACGTCCTCTGACATCTGACCATGTTTTATCTACCTCAAAGTTAATTCCTTTCTTGAACAGGATTCCGACACCTCCCTTCCTGAGTGGCCCAGAGCCCCAGAATTCTAGTCCTCCCCGCTTCTCCGGAATGCTTCGTTCTTCACCCTTTGCAAACTTTGTCTCCTGCAAGAGAAGGATGTCAATTTTGGATCTCCGGAATTCTCTAGATACCAGCGACCTCTTGGTTGGTGAGTTCAATCCCTTTACATTGATTGTCCCTACTCTGAGAGAGTCTCTCCCCTTCAACTCTTCAGGTGATGCCATTGTTGTTCTTTATTGGGGAGTTGTTTATGTTCCATAACCACAAAATTCTTTGCTCACCAAGTCCCACAACGTCTTTAATGTTTCTGATGAACTCAGATGTTGCTACAACCTTTTCAAAATGTCTGTCCCCCCTTCCCTCCCTCTCCTCTCCCTCCCTGAGTTGATGTCGTTCGATTGAACCTAGATGGTTACTCTGGTCCTGCATCGAACCACCTATGGGGACGTTACTTCACGGCCCCCTTGCTTAATATAACATCTCGATTTCACTTGAGCCCCCCATGTGCCCCCGCCATGTTCAAATCTTGACCTTGTTGTCAACCAAAAATGAAATATTTTGTCTAATCAGGTCTCTATTTTTTACACTGAAACATATGCCATCTTACCGATACTTGTGGGTGGTCAATTGGCTGCCTCCAAGGAGGCATTACCTCTTCGGTATTTCCTCGAGCCCTTCACACGTCTTCTCCTGGGACCCTGTAGGCGCCATCCTCTTTCTTCCCGTCGTGGTCCTTCTCGGTTATCTCCTTCTGAGCACGGTCCAAGTAGGTCAGAGATGTATGTTTTGATTTCCTTTTCCGAGCTCAGCCTTATTTTGTTGCCTTTGTATTCAAAGGAGAGGGAGAAGGGGTAGCCCCATCTGTATCTTATGTTTTTTTCCTTCAGGTGCTTTGTAAGGGGTCCGCACATCCGCTGGAGTGCCAGTGTCATGGATGACAAGTCTTGATATATTGAGATCTGAGCGTCTCCGAGCGTGATCGAAGTGCTGTTCCTTGCCTTCTCTAGGACTCTGGCCTTGTCCTGGAAGCGATGGAATCGGGCGAGTACCGATCTTGGTCCGTCTGGGGGGCCTCCGGCTCTATATATTCTTTCGGTTTTGGGTTCATCAATTGCGTCGTCAGCGACTAGAAGTTTAATGATGTCATGCAAAATATTTTTCAGGTCGCTCTCCGTTTCCCCATCTCGTTCCGGGATACCAAAAATACGTATATTGTTCCGTCTTTCGTGATTTTCCAAGTCATCGAGCTTTAGTTTGAAGTGTTCTTCCCTCTGTTCTAGCTCAGTCATCCTCTGGTCAAGCTGTGCCTCTAGTGTGTCTATAGAGGCTTGGTTGTTTTCAACTCCTTCCGGCCTTTCTTCCATAGTGTCTAGGGGATTCGTAATTTTTCTATTTTACATCCAATGTTGGCCCCCAAGTTCTTTATTTCTCCTAATAGGGCAGCAATATCGCCTTTGGTGGCCGCTAATTCACTTGCCATTGTGTCTGTGTTTGCCATGTTAAGTTCGCTGGTTCCAGAGGGCAGAGAGGCATAGGCGAATGGGGCTAATTTCTCTTTTATGCTCATGGGGTCGGGTCGGAGGTGATGTTCATTTGGAGTTGGGCCAGTGTCGCGACAATTGTATGGGGGGCGGCTTGCCAGGTTGGTTCATTGACTCAGCTTTTCTACGCGCCCCGCAGGGTTTGATTGGGGGGTACGCTGTTGTATGCTCAGATACTTGAGGTTGTGGTTTGTTCTATTGTGCTCTCCGTGAAGCGAGGCCCAGAGATTTCCTGAGATGTGGGCTATGTTGAGTCGAGTTTTTTTGTTGTTTGTTGGGTCAGGCAGGAGGGCGTAATGTATCAATGTTTAATTTATTTCGGGCCCAATCTTTGTGAGGTGAGGGGAGATCCAATCTTTGTGAGCTGAGGGGAGAGGACTCAAGCGCCTCGTGTCGTTCGCCTTATCTTGTGCTGTGCAGAACTGGAGACCCTGCAACTGTTGTCTCCTGTCATTTTGGCATTTCGCCTCGAGGAACACCTTTTGGTGTAAAATGCTGGTCTGGATCTTATAGTAATGAGCTGAGTATTCGGTGTCTGGAGGGTCCGTGGCCCGTCGCCCGCTCTTCTCGGGGCTGTACCCCTCACTCAATGTTATCCCCCTGGGTTGAGTGCAAGTGGGTGAGTGTTGTGTCCTATGGGACACGTCCACACTCTGTGAAGGGGTCGCTTTCTTTCTTTGGCTTATGTCTTGCTGTCTAAGCGGGATATTGCTGGTCTGTGTGGGCACAACAGGTCCGGGGCCTCGGTATGGCTTTTCGCACGTTTTATGGTGACGATGGGGCTTGCTGATAGAGAGGGTGCACGTGCCCACTCCACGGGGGCCGCAACGCCCCCTCAGTATCCCACCAGGGCCAGTCTCGAGTGCCTGATGCTGCAGCGTGAGGCCCGGGTGCCTGAGGCCACATTGGATGTCTCCCAGGCCGAGTTGGGGGACTCTTTGAGGTGAAGGGCCCCGGGCCGCTTCTTTTACCGCACCCCGGTCCAGGCCCTGGAGTGGGCCACCCAAGGGGGTGAGAGCACACAGCACGCGTCCGCAGCCCCGAACGGAGCAAGCGGTGCGCAGTCAAGGGCACCCACCGCCTTGTTGGGGTGCTCTTGTCTCCGCTGTGGTTCCTTCTTTCACTGTATTTAAAAGCAGCGTGCCGCCGTGCCTGGGGAGCTCCTAGGAGTGTATTTTCGGTGTGTGGCGCGCTTCATTGCCTGTGTGTCTCATTGGTTTCACTTTCTCGTCAGCCAGCTTGTTGAGGCCAATTCGTGTCGCGTTGATTTATTGGCGACCCCTTTGCCGATTTTCTCCAAGTTTTCGCCCACTTGATGGGGGGTTATTCTGACAGTTGGTGTTTCGTTTGCAGCTGTGGGGGGGTCCTGTAAGTGGGGGCTCAATCCATTTTTCGGGGGCCCAGGATCGAAGCTCACGCAGAGAGTATTGTTGTCTCTGCGCCCCCTGGTGGCCAATCCCCTTTTTTGATTTTTTTAAACTAAAGTCCCTGCCAAGTAATCAGTTGCTACACTTTTGCTTTGGTTAACATAATGTTCCTGGGAATGCCTTTCAGCTCCTCGCCTGTTCAAGCATTGCATCTGAGATGGCCCAATGGTGGTCGGACATAGTGGTATTTTGTGAACTAGACACTAGCCCATTGAAAAACACTTTGGAACTAATTTTGCTCATACTCATAATTGGACTGTGGAGACCTGGTACTTTTTCATTCAGGCATAGCCAGGCCCTCGCTGAGCACATTTTCATCATTTGCATGGCGGAGTGCAAATCTGCATGGCAAAAGCGGCGCATACACGAGTGTACACTCTGCAGTGAGAAGCGAGCATGCTGGGCAGCATTTATTTGTAATTGTGAATGCTGCTTGCCATGCACTCATGCCAGGAAGCGATCATAATGGCTAATACCCTTCACTAATGGGAGCAGGAGTTTAGATTCTATTAAAACACACAAAGGCGAGTATTATGCAATAATCTTCTTTGCTGGTAAAACTAGCAACAAAGAAATACTTTAGAAGAAAAACTATGTTTTCAATAAGCAGTATCAACAAGCTTATTAAACAGTGTAACAGTGTAATATACATAGAGAATACTATCCTTGTAAATAAAAAAAAAATACCATCCTCTTCTGTAGCTGCATTCCATTATCACAGCCAAAACCACACCACTAACGCAATCCAACTGGATATAGCAGAAAACTTGAACACTTGCAACTGGGTAGCCACTCGACCTGGAGGAAATGTGCAGAAATCTTCACACCGAAACTGCAGATGGAGAGAAAAACACATGGGTGGGAGGGAGGCCTAATACTCGTGCCTGTGTCTTTAAATAAAATATCAACCCCTGCTCATGTTAGGGAGGAGGATTAGCCATTTTAATGAAACGCAGCAGCCTTCTTATTATGCAAGTTTAAAGCCCTTGCAAAACTTTCATAGCAACATTTTCTATCTTCTTATGATCAAACTCTCTGAAAGTGGATTCCCTAGACCAGTCAGCTGCTTTGAGTATGTGTTCCAATTTACCACCCAAAGCTGCCAACTTGGAAGCCATAGCCAGTGTACTGGAGTGAGCACCAGAAAGTGAAGTGTCAAATAAAGCTGCAAACATTACCCATTAAACCCAAAGTGCTAATATAGAAGCAGAAACCGGATTATGAGTTTTGTGATATGATAAGAGCAGCTGAGAAGTCCTGGGTGCTCCCACAGACAAAGATTTCCGTTCATAACATTTGAGACAATGAGCAACACAAAGCTTTAAGGCCTTTTTAAAATAAGGATATGAAGCAGTGGTATTCTTTTTTCTGCTGGTAACAAAGAACGTAACTCCTTCCAGGGTAGAGACTTTATTGCCCACGTCTAAAGCTCTGATATCAGATACGGTCTTAATCGAAATCAAACAAAGTAACATTGCGAGGGTAGCAAACAGCTGCTGAAAAGAAAGGCAATCATTATCAGGCCATGCCTGCAGCAGACAGAAAACAAGATTAACGTCCCATAAAACTGAGTACTTAGTCCTAGAAGAGCTTTGACCCTGTTTGTTCTGAGGGCCCTTTAACCAGAAAATGTCTACTTATCGGTTCTCCTTTCACCAGAATGTGTCCTGCCGAAATAGCCGGCCTGAAGGCCTTAATTGTTCTGTAAACCTTTCCTTCTTTAAATAGGGAAACTAGAAAATGTTCTAACGTTACTGGAGGAGCAGATATAGGATACAGGAGTCCATACATACACCAGCATACCCATCTAGCCCATGCAGCGGAATAGCCCTTTTTTGTCCATGTGGCCCAAGAATCTCTGATGATCTGGAGATCTGAAAGGCTTCAGAAAGCAGAGGAAGTGCTGAAATCTTCCAGGTCTCGAAGGGAAAGTTACACTAGAGTACCATGTCATGGGAAAGACCCTACAGGTCCCGGAGCAAAGACGGCTCTACAAGATGTAGCCTGGGAATGTCCGTTGAAAGTTCTAGAAGGGCCAAGAACCAGACTTGAGATGGGCAAAATGGAGTCACTAGTCTCAATGACACCTGTTGTCCGCACACTTGCACTAACACTCTCGCTATCATCAAGAAGGGTGGGAAGGCATACCCGATTCCTTTTGACCAATCCTGCAAGAAAGCGTCCACTGCTAGGATTTCCGGATCCGTATGCTAACTGCAAAAGTGTGGAACTTGACAAGAAGCAAAAAGATGACCGGAACTGGACCACAAAGTGCCTGCAGCCTCTAACCGCATGAACAGAAAGGAATCGAGTCTCCAATCGCTCCTGTTCTGAAGATACCTAGAGTTCCAATCCGACACAGTGTTGGCTAAATGCGGAAGCGTTTCCACTTGGAGGGAAATGTTTCTGTTCATGCAAAAATGCCAGAAATCTCTGGCTAGATCTGCTAATCCCATTGATTTTGTTCCCCCCAGCCGGTTGATGTAAAAAAACGCGGACAAATTGTATATGTGACGGAGGACACAGCAATTCCTTTGTTCGTTCATTAGACTCTTTACTGCAAAATAGCCTGCCAGAAGTTCCAAGCAATTGATACGTAAAAGCCTTTGTTTTGACCACTTCCCTCCTATGCAAATATATCCAACTCTTACTCCCCAACTCAGAGAACAGGTGTCCGATTCCAAAAGGACCAAAAATTGCTCTGAGATACCAGGCTTCCATGTGTTTCATTGTAACACTCAAACAACAGAAGGTAAAGTAATTCCCAACTAGGGCCCCTATTCAATTGGAACGAGATTATGCACAGATAGGGTCATTTAAATGTTTGGCTAGGGATTTAGGTATAGGAATAACTTTATAATTACTTTACCTTCTGTTGTTTGAGTGTTACAATAATTTGGCATAAGCAGGAGGGAACTGCCTTTAAACTCCCCTTTGTGGTTACTCATTCCATGTGTTTCAGCCACCATTGAACAGCTTCCTTGGCATCTGAAGAAAGATGAATGAGCTGAGAGTGTGAAGGGGCTTTGCGAAGGTGTTTCGTCTTTAACTTCTGGAGAGGCCTGTAATGAAGGGTAGCTGGGAAAATGTCTTGAATTGAAGCCAACAACATTCCCAGTACTCTGAGGAATACTCCCAAGAATCTGAGGGAAAGAGATCCTTGCTGAGGATTACTCTGATTTTCTGCGAAATCTTTCTGATTCTGATCCCTGGTAGAAGGACACATTGCAGAGAATCAATATTGAAGCCCAGAAACTGGATGCATTGTGTAGGCATGAGGATGAATTTCACTGAATGTGTCACAAATCCCAAACGTAGAAGCAGAGAGTGAGTCATTGACAGGTAGTAAGACAGTATGTTTTTATCCTGAACTAGGATTAACATATCATCCAAGTAAATAATGATTCTGACCCCTCTGGCCCAGAAAGGTTATCACTGATTTTATTTTCTTGGTAAAGCACCATTGGACTGAGGAGATACTGAATGGCAGGGTTGTGAACTGCCATACATGACCCTGCCACAGGAATTGAAGGAACTCCTGATGAGGTTGACAAATGGGAACTGCCAGGTTAGCATCTTTGAGGCCTAATTTCCCCATCCAATCTCCTGGAAGGAGAGTGTCTCTTACTAAATGAGTACCTTCCATCTTGAAGTGGTGATAAATCACAAAGGCGTTGAAAGCCTTGAAATGTACTACTGGACAGAGTCCCTTGTCTAGTTTGTGAACCAGAAAAATTGAGCTGAGGAATTGAGGAAAGGCATAGGTTGCCGGAACCACCAAACCTTGTTGCAACATGCTTTGAACTTCCAAGTCTTGTAAACCTGCCTTGTCCCTGTCAAAAGAAAGGGGAAATGGTTGAGTTATCTGTTGTGCTCCGGAATGAAATTCTGTGTGATATCCCTGTACCGTTTGAAGAACCCATGGGTCTGATGTTCAATTTTTCAAGGCTGGGAGACAAAGGGCCAGGTTCCACAGAGACCACTGTAAAAAGAAGACTATGTAGGACAAACATTTTACCTGTTCAAGGTCAAGAACCACCTGCTCCTCACATAAATCAACCTCTCCATTGGTCCCATCTTCTGAGAAATAAGGACTGGCTTCTTTAAGTGAAGGAGTAGGAATGCACTCCTCTCTGTGAGAATTGAGCAGAGTGGGAGGAGCCCTGGGAGAAGCAGCCAGAGGAGCAAGCTCTGCCTTGTCTGGCCCTGTCAAAAACTTTAGGAGCAAATACTCTACTACTGTTTGTGTGAGATTTGTCCAATGCTGTGAAGGTCTGGACATATGTGGGAAGATCTTTAATGAATTTGTCCCTAAAAAGGTGCCCTTTCCATTAACTTCGGATCAATTCTCATCAGCAGAGCTTTACGCCTTTCAGCTGATAGAGCTGAATTGGCCTTACCAAACAGGCAAACCGCTTGCTGGATCCATCTCCTAAATGTTTGGACATCTGGTGTGACTTTTCACATGACATAATCTTCCACCTATTAAACAAATTGTGTCAAAGAGCCCAACTAATCCCAGAGTTTATCCTGACAGGACTTGAGTGCCTTATCAATGCTTTTCTTTGGATCTTTCCCTTTTTTGGATAAAAACACAACCATCGGGTTGTCTATTTCTGCAGTGTGATATACTTTATCTGGAAGAGAGGGCTGAGGGCACTCTGGTCGGAGTTTATTATGCTCTTCTTTAGCCAAAGTCTAAAGGAAAGAGGCTACTGCCAGAGCTGGAAGCCATTCTGCAGACATGGGATGCTTAATCATGGCTGGGTCAAAAAACAGAACCCACAAATCATACAAAATGGAGGTATCTCTGCTTAAAGCAGAGTCAGGGGTGTGAGAAGCCTTTGCTTTACATTTAGGGGGAGAATCAGAGTCAAGGAAGACCCTGAAATAGTAAGAAGCTGCATTGAATCTTCAACCACAGAGACCCTATGGGGCTTCTGGGTGTGAGCGAGCAGCTCTGACCCCTCAATTTTCCTTTTCACAGCATTATTTAAAGGAACCATAGTGGCAGGAGAATCAGAGGATTTATTGGTGACATTAGAAATGTGCTTAGATATGTATTTATTTTTCCCGTGAACTGAAATAGATTGGCCAGCAATGTTATTAATACGTCTATCAAAGGCTGAGGCTAGAGTGATATTTAGCTAAAAGAAATGCTTCATCCATTGCATCCTGAACTACTTGTACTATCATGGAGGGGTCACACCCACCCCGAACCTTACCTGCTGCCTGAGAGGCAGAGGCAGCAATATCAGTGCCTACAGATTGTCTCTCTATCCTGTCGGGGTGGAGGGGGGGGCGGATTCATGATCATTGTACCATCAGAGAAAGTTTAGGAACAAAAATTCCCATCAGGGCCTATAGAGGCCGCCACTTCCCCTTAATAAAAGGCGGTAAAGTAATTCAATGGAATGGCAGCCGACACCGAGCAGGCACTCAGCAGCAGCTCTCAGTGAACTCAGCCGAGCAGTCCACATCGCATGCCACTAAGCGGAAGAAGGAGCTGAATAGACTCCGGCCTTCACGCTGGACCAGGTGAGGAAGGAATTCTAACAGACCGCACCCCAAAAACTAGACACACACAGTGGTGAGTGTTTACATTTGCTGCACGGTGCAAGCTTGCGCCCTGTCGAGAAAGCTTTCCCGCGAGCCTGTGAGTCACCAGAACGCCCAAGGCGCATGCGTCTCGGGAGGTGCAAAACACCTGAAACAGTGAACGGTAGTCAGTAAAGCATGCAATTAATCAAATAAACCAAAGAATACCGGAGGCAGAATCCATTTTACGTTCTTAAAATAAAGATATAAATATAACTGGAACTTCACATAAACACTCTCATATAAGCAAAGAAAATAGCGACTACTAGAGATATATATCTATGGCTGCTACCAGCAAAGAAAAAGATGAGGATCTGATATAGTTCCCCTTTATGGGCAAGGACAGCATGTGATTGGCTGAGCAAGTGGCATGTCCAACAACGCCATCTTGCCTTGGGATTATTCTCTAAGTGTATTACACTTTTTACTAAGCTTGTTGATAATGTTTATTGAAAACATCGTTTTTCTTCTAAAGTGTTTCTTTGCTGCTAGTTTTACCAGTAAAGAAGATGATAGTATAATAAGAAGCCTCCGGTCTTTCAGAAGAAATACAAGTAAATGCTGCCCGACACGCGAGAATGTCAGGCAGCGTGTACAACAGATCCCTATGGGGTTCACCAGCTTAATGCTGGTGCATAACACAAAGCTGGTGGACCCCATAGGGATTTTCAGCATTTGTGCCGGCATGAAAATCCATGTAGCTGCAAATGCGGGAGCATTTGTATGGCCGAGAGGAAGGAGGAGGCGGAAACGCAAGTTTCCTTCCGCCCCTCCTCTATACAAATGATTGGAAATGGGGCGTGATGTTAATGGTAGGCTTTTACCCCTTCCATTAACGTTACACCCCTATGGAACATGAGCTCCTTTGTAAATCAGATACACAGAGTCAGAAAGCCGAAGCTAAAAGCTGAGCTTTGCAGCAGAAGTGAGTGATAAGGTCATGGCTGGGAGAGCAGCATTTCAAAGGGATGCAAAAAGAGCATCATACAGGTGGCACGCGAGAATCCAACATGCCACTGCAAAGATGCTGTAGAGCAAACCGACGGACTGCTTGACCCGCAAACTGCCTTTATCAATGTGTGGAAGACTTCAACAGAGCTATCAGTCGGACGAGGCTTCGTCAAGCGAGTAAGAACTTGTGAACAAAGCCGCAGAGAAAACAAATACGAATGTTCGCCGCAGAAGCGAGGAGTAGTAGTTGCTTGTGAAGTACTTCAGATACCAACGGGGGATGAACATAGACAGCCCAGGAAGAGCAAAGGGTTGGGCATTGTGTATTTCCAAGACTGTAGCGCAGGTGCTAGGACCAGCACAGGAGACGCATGGGATACCTTTTGAGAGTTGGGGTGTCTAACACTCCAAGGCCATAGCGCAAATGACTACCTTGGAACATACTAGCAAGGCCTGACAAATGCCTAATACTTATACACAAGCCAAAACTTGGCTTTGCCAATGCTTGTTTTTTACAGGACTTCAGTGAAGGATACATAGGGCCTCATTCCGAGTAGGGCGCAAAGGGATACCGGGCACCGCTAAGGACATTGGTGCCGGTAATCCCTTTGCGCCCTACTATGAGGTCCCTTAGCGGGTCCCGCTATGGGTGCCTGGTTTTACCAGGCACCCTTAGCTGGAGCCGCAAAGGAACCAGGAAGCAAATAACGGTACCGCAAATTGCGGTACCGTTATTAGCTCCCTCCCCATTCCCATTGAGCCCTTTGGGGGCTCAAATGGGAATGGGGATTGCCTTTTTCAATGGGGACTTACCGGTCCCTCAAAGGTCGGACTACACTGGTAAGTCCCCATTGAACCAGGTTGGAGTCGGTACCGGTATTGGAGGCAGCCATGGTGCTAATAGCACCATGGCTGCCTCCAATCTGGAAATGAGGCCGATAGTGTTTAGAAATCACGTGGCTGAAAGCAGACCTGGTTGACATTTTTATTACACAAGTACGCCATTTAGAGCTAAAATTCAGTCGTCAACTCTCGGATGACTGCTTTGAAAAAAGGAGGAGTCACATAGACAGCCGGGAGGAGCAATCACTAGAATTAGAAGACAAAGCCTGGTGATCAGAAACATACCGAAGGGGTAGTGAGGAGATAGAGAGGAATTCAGGAGGTGGAAGTGACCCCAATGCAGGAGTGCTGCTAGGTCTGGAAAAGATTAGGGGCTACGCTAATGTTGGGACTGGCGGGATTTGGGGCTTGCTAGCCTTTTGGTTGTAGACCCTGAGCTTCTATCCGGGGCTACAACCAAAAGACCTGGGGCTATAGCCCACCCAGCCCTCCTGCCCCCACCAAGCGATGTCTCTGTCCCAAAACGGGAGGCAAAAAAACACTTGGAGAGAGATCTAGAGAATAGTTGCACGTAGGGCGTTGTGACTCAAGCACTCCAAGAGAATAGCGGAGTGGCGATGACGAGCAAAAGAGGACTCGGGAATGTTGGATGTTGGGCGTTCTAGATCTGATGCGCCTAGACCATAGCATAGTGGTGCTGGCCAATAAAGGGGAACCAGGAAGAGCAAAGGGTTGGGAATTGTGTATTTCCACGACATTAGCGCAGGTGCTAGGGCCAGGTTGGGAACCCAAGAAGGGACACCATTTCAGAGTTCGGTTTCTAACGCTCCAAGACCAAAGTGCAAAGGGACTGACAAAAAAGGGCCCGGAAAGAACAGTGGCACGTTGTTTAATAGTGAAAGTAAGGGGTTATTTCAATTTTAGCAAATGGAATTATGTTAGATTAGTAGAATTGTATGTGTTATGAATGTGTTTCTTTTGTAGAACATGGAAGGTGCAGGTTATATGGAACGGATGAAGAACATGAAACATTAAAACATCTAGTTATCAACTGTCTGCAAACTATTTGAGACTGAAGTGTTTTGAAAGATTTATGGAAAAGACTTTTATTGATGCTGGGGAAAGACTGTTGATAGAACCGATGGAAAGTGAGAATATCTCTGTGATAATGGCTCTTTACAGACTCTTAACAACACTTTAGGAATTATTGTAGATTTAGAGTTCATTTTGAGAATGAGATGTTTTAATATTTCTAATAATGGTATTTTTAAGAACTACATTTTTTATAGGTGTATTTGATATAATGTGATTCAAGCTAATTGATGATTTTGCACAATCTAGTTTGTGTAAGGTTTTACTTAAAGCCAACTCTCAATAAATAAATACATTAAAAAAAACATAAAGTGATGTTTTTTATGTGCTATGATAATGGGTATCTATGTCTTGAGGAATTTAATAGTTATTTTTCTGATATTTCTGTAACGCTTACCTGATTCCCACGGAAGCACCGACCTGTTCTGGACTGCTATGACCTCTTCTAAGGTGATGCGCAGGACTCGGAAGACGGACTGCGTCGGACCCCCATACCTCGCCTGTCTGGCCCGTAGAAGAATCTTTCTGTAGATGGAAAAGGGGATTAACTGTCTGCTGGATAATGTGTCGGATTCCCCCCTTCCCCCTCTCACACTCCTCGAACCCTCTCCGCGAATCCCCGTAGACTCTCACCTTAGAGTCTGAAAGGACGAGATCTCCATCCTGCTTCCGATGCAGGGGTGCGTTGATTTCCAGTTACTTCACTGGATCTCGGGTTTGGTGGGTATTCAACTCCGCTTGACTTTTCCGATATGAGGACGTAAGTATTCAGTTGCAAAAGTTCAAGCCTTAATTGTCTGTTGTCCTTTTCTCTATTTCAGATGCAGGATGAAGAATCCGCATTGAGGAATGGATTCGCCGAAGGTAAACTCTGGTGAGTCTTTTTGATGGATGGTTCCCTTAGTGATCTTGCTTTCACCCACTAATGCGTGTGTCTTTTTCCCCTTAGGGGCCGGGGTACGGAAGTGCCAAAGAAACGGCGCCGACCGGAGGTGAGGAAAGATTGTCCCAACAATAATCAGGTAAGTCTTAAGGTGGAAGAATCAGGCCTTCCTCAATCTGTTCCTTCGCTCATCTTTGTTTTGTCTCTTTTTCTCCTTAGGCGCTGAAAGGCGACAGATGGTGCCAATGGTCGCTGAAGAGCCTGAGGACGCCTCGTGAAGGTGAGTGGAACGCGGCGCTGCAGCGAGCGATGCAATGCGCTTCTAAAAATAATGTCTTTTCTCAGGATCGTCGGAGTGACGGTTCCAGACTCCTTTCTCTCCTTTCCTTCCTTTTCAGGTATTCCAGGTTGCAGGTGGGCGTGGCTGGAGCCAGGATGCAGGAGCAGACACGGTGAGCGTCCAGCTGCTAGATTCA
Organism: Ambystoma mexicanum; assembly: GCF_040938575.1. Classification (NCBI taxonomy): domain Eukaryota; kingdom Metazoa; phylum Chordata; class Amphibia; order Caudata; family Ambystomatidae; genus Ambystoma; species Ambystoma mexicanum. The sequence goes on along the minus strand of NC_090935.1, from coordinate 1,444,724,618 downwards.
GAACAACGCGAAGCGTGAGCTGCTGTCTGGGCGTGGTTTAAATAGCCCCCAAAGTAGTTCCAGGTAAGTGTTCTTCCTCAGCCACGCCCGAGTGGTAAAATAGTCCCATAGGTAAAATAGTCCCTTTCAGACCTCAAGGAGGTCTGGATCCGGCAGCATGGTCTGCATCAGGCAAGTCCATCCAAGCACTCCCATAATGAGCCTGGCGCCTATGGTGCCAGGACCGATGCCTTCTATGAGCCTGGTGCCAAAGGTGCCAGGACAATGTCCAAAGAGCCCCTATAAGGGGTTGCTGGGTCCCTCCCTGGGGACATGATGTCTGCTTTCGGGGATGCTGGTCCTGAACTGGCTTCCCGGGAGTAGGCATCATGACAATTTCAATCTATATAAGTGTGAAAAGTTGAATTGCAACTAATGCACACTATAATAAATTTAACAAAGCGCACAGAGAGTTACATTTTAGGAGTTGTGTTTCTTACACTCCTGAGTACAGCCATGCTGAGCAATAAAGGTGAAATAGGAAAGGTAGACACTTATAAAAGAATCACAGGACTTGATTTCTGGGAATTGTGGTTCTAAACCTCTGAGATAAAAGCTCAAATGTCACGGACAGCTGCCAGAGAGACACATTAACTGAGTGTTGGGAATTGGGTGTTGTAAGCCAATGGCACTGATAACTATTCAATAATTGTACTTTTAATCCCCAAAGAGAGTGGCATACTGAAATAGGATGAAACAATTAGAAATGGGGAAGCAGTGCTTTAAAAGGGCCAGTCCTACCCGGCCCTCAGTACCTGCACTTCTCACTTGTTGAGCATTTGAGTACCTGCACTTCTTAATGCCTGAAAGAGAGTACCGGTACTCAACTATGTGACGAGGTGAAAATGAAAGCTTTTTATTTCACTTTATCGCAACTTAAAGGGTTAAGCTTCTGCATCCTTCGCTGGGGAAAGCAGCACGCTCTCCCTCCTCCTCTCTCCACCACCCGCAGTGCCCATAATGTCCACTTCAGGGCCCACCCTGCAGAACAAAAGGGGAGACAAACATGCATCCACTGTGCTCTCAGCTCCAAGTAGGGGTGGAACCCTGTTTGGCTAAGTGGGCCTCCCCTGTTACCATTGGTGTCCTGTGATGGAGCAGGGATTGGTCGGGAAAGCCTGGCAAGTTACTTTCTTAAGTTGTTTCTTTGTTATTAGCCGCGCATATTCTCACATGTAAATGTTTAAGTAATTGGAGTTGTGATGGAACGTTTTCCACTGACAACTCACACACAGCTCCAGTTACCTACCAATTTTCTTATTTGGCAATAAAGGAGAGCAATACTAAAACTCCCCGTCTAAAGCTTAGTTTACAGCTATTATATCTGCTAGATTAATACGCAAAAAATGGTATGTGAATATTCAAACTTTCTAAACACAATGCATAGCAACAAACTGGAAGTTTGTGTGAAAGGAACACAGATACACCTCTTTACCGAAGTGTGTGATCCATGGCACATAATTAAATCCCACTGGGCATTGCCTGCAAACAACAGGGTGCGCCTAAAAGGGACCTATGGCGGCACCAAAATTGCTGCGCTGGAATGTCCGGCTTCGTAGCTTGGTGAGTACCTGCACTTCTTTTCTTCCATTTAAAGTAGTGCAGGGAATTAAAAGGTGAACTGATGCATAGGCCTGCAACCTGTGGGAGCCAAAGTTGGCAGACCCCTGAAAAGTCTTTGAAAAAATATATACTTTACTCAAAAAAGTTAAATCGGTGTGTGACATTAGGGCCTCATTACGAGTTGGGCGGTATCCCAGTGGTAAATCTGCCAGAATACTGCCCAAATGTATTTCTGTTACCACCACTTGGTCCGGCAGAATTTCCACCGGATTACAAGTGGTGATGGCGGTGTAATTTCCCATTAGACTCAAATGGGCTTTTTTGGTGGAATTACCGCAGCAGAATTTCCGCTGCAGTAATTCTGCCGATTTTTCAGCAGTGAATTGGAGCATTTACCTCCAGGATTCTTCTGGAGGCAAATCCTGAAATCGAGGCCCAAACTCGTAATTTACCGCCAATTTTACCACCTAGCGCCCAAGTAGTATTGTTCTTTACAAAAATATTGCATTTGCTTTTAGCACATATGGCTGCAGCATTGTACAGCTGGTCGCGTGCAGTGGGGGCTAGGCCTCATGGGTTTAAGAAATCAGCTGTTTGGGGCGATGTGGGATTTTTGCATAAACAATCCATGGTCAAAAGAATCCTCTTGGAAACTAGAAAGGCCAGCGTTCTCCGCATCGTTTCTTCCTGAATAGGCCTGCGCACCAGTCGACAGAGCAGAATTGTGACCCCAGACTAAAGCAACAAGGTAGCAGGAGGGGAGGCAGCCAATCTGCAGTGTGAGACTGCTTAGAGGAGCCGTGCTTTGTGTTGTCTTGAATGTTGTGCTGTCCTGATCCCAATATTGTTGTATGACATGTCGAGCTGGCAGTGGTGGTCGCACGGGATCTGGGGAGTGCGGGTTGGGGTGTGACTTGGTTAATGGGTTGCTCAGGAGTGGGCAATGCATGGGTTGTGTCTGGAAGACGTGCGCTGCCAGGGTTCTTTGGAGCTGAAGAGTGGAAGCATCCTTTGGTGACAGCTGGGAGTGTCAGTAATTTGCACCCAAGTCGCTTTGAGCGTCTGAGAAAGGGCTTGCCCAGTCTTGGGGAGTTGAGAGCTGTAACAGAAGGTAAGATAACATAACTCTTGCAGATAAGAAGGGAGTATGCAGTGAGCATTGCTCAATAATTCCTGATTAACAATGGGGTTCATTCTAAGCCCATGCTGTATCTTTGCACAGACATTCCAACAAAGCACAGGCTTATGCATGTGAATACTGGCCAGTACTGCTCTTTCCTGCTGTGCTTATTGCAGCAGGCTCTCCTTTTCAGCAAGACTGTTCTACACATTCAGGCCAATGCTCAGATTACTTACCAGTAATCTTCATTACTCCTAGTCCCAGTACTTACCTGTGAAGTCTCCTCAGGAACCTCTTTTCACATGTTATTCTTCTCTGGCCCGGCCTCGCCTTTTCCCTTCAGGGCATAATAGCCTTCCTCCTCCGACCATCTACAGTTGTCACCAGCTGACTTGCAAGGCGCTTAAGTCTTATTATCAGTCGGGATTGAAGTACTTGGACGAGGATGAGTAGGACTAGGGGCACTGAAGATTAGTGAGCATTACCTCCACTTCCCTCTTGCTCGTCCCAGTTCTTACCTGTGAGGCATAACTCTGGGCAACAAATGGATTTGGAACAGGAATCACCAGATCAGGCGGAGGTATGCGCCCCCACTATCACCAAATGTATTCAGTAACCAAACCGACAACCCTCCCTTGCGTATGTCTGATAAGGTACAGCAGTGCCAGACTCAACACCACATTTCCAATGGCCCCCACCTCCTGACAGTGCAGATAGATTCTAATCAAAGCATTAGGGTCTGCCCAGTTTGCTGCCTGCAAATGTCCTAAATGGAAATACCTCTGGCCTCGGCCCAGGATGCCGACATGCTCCTGCTGGACCTCCCCTGCCTCTCTGCAGGGGGAGTAGATCCCACTGACACGTAAGCAAGGGAGATGGTGTCTCTTAATCAGCGACTGATAGTGGGTAGCATTGCCTTCATCCCCACATGGGTTCCCCAAAGGTGATAAAGAAACTGGCAGCAGAATGGAAGGCGCTGCTCCTTTCCAAGTACGTTTTACAAAGCCCTTCTGACATCCAATTTGGCCCAGAGTTCTTCTTCCGGGGATGATGGGTTGGGAAAAAAGGAGGGCAGAGCAATTTCCTGAGATTTGTGAAATTGCTAAACAACCTTAGGTAAAAAAGAGGGGTGACATGTCACTGATTTCCCCGGTCTCCTAGCAGCAGTCATGGGCATTCAAAATACCATTTTGAGTGTCAGATATTTCAGATGGACATCCTCCAGGGGCTAAAATGGGCAAAGTTGCAAAAATGTAAGAACCAAGGGGATATCGCAGAACGGTAGACCCAACACTCTCACAGGCCCAGAAAGGGAGTAACTCCTAGGGAGATGGCCTACTAAACGTGTAGGTCAGAAGCATTGTGGCCCGGATCCTGAAAGAGCGGATACCAGCCCATTGCACCCTGAGGGTTGAGACTGGTAGACTCATGTTGGACCCTTCCTAGAGGAATTGGAATATTCCCCAGGACCTGTGGAGAATTAGGAGTCCTGGATCTTACACCACAAAACAAAGATTCTCCAATGCCTGTTTTAGACCTTCACAGTGGAGTTTTCTTTTGACAGGGCGAACAGGTTCCCCCCCAGGTCCCTAAACTCAGCACCAATCTGCCTAAGGATTTAAAATGGAAACCCCTGTTTATTAACATAGGCCACGATGGTGGTTTTGTCTGACTGGAGGAGAACCTACTTCCCCCTGAGTGAAGAAGAGAATGCCCGGAGGGCCATTGAAACTGCAGCTAGCTACCTACAGTTGATCGAGTGGGCTCCCTCTTGTTCTGAACACAGTTCCCGGTGCACTTGACCTAGTACTACTGCCCCTCAGCCCATCTTGCTGGCATTGGTGGTAACAACCGTAGTCAGTGACTGCTGCAAGGGAAAACCTCTCAGTAGATTGGCCATGTGAAGCCACCATTGTAGCCTTCGATGGAGTGATGGTCTCACAGGGACCAGGACATTAAAGTCCAAGGAGTCTTCATTCCAGAACCTTTGGAGGCAGATCAGCAGACGTCTCAAATGCAACCAGGCCCAAGGGACAAGAAAAACACCAGTGGCCATGTGACCCTGCATCTGGAGGAAGTCCATGGCAGTGGCCTGAGGCTGGGTGAGCAATTGCCCCATGCAATTTGTAACTTGAGTGCCCTCTGGACCGGCAATAGCACTTGCTCTTGGACTGTCCAGAACCATGCCCCTATAAATTGAAGGTCGTGCAATGGTTGCAACTGCAAATTTGTCCAATTGAGGAGAACCCCCATGTTCTCTAGCATGTTGCATGTCTACTTCACATGCTCAATCAAGAGGTCCTGAGAAGGTGCTTCGAGGAGCCAATCATCTACGTAAGGGAACACTTGGATTCCCTAGCGATAGAGTGCCACCACAATGGGTCCCATGACGTTGGTGAAAACCTGCAGAGCCGATTTCAGCCAAAAGCGGAGAACATCTGAACTGGAAAGGCTCACTGACTTCAGTGAACCTCAGGGCTTGCTGGTGTAGTCGGGACATGAAAATGGAAATAAGCATCCTACTGGTCCAGAGGACCTAGACACTCCTTGCCGTGTACTAAGGGGATGATCCTTGGCAGACATTCCATTTTGAAATGCTGTGTTGTTTCATTGAGTATCAGGCACTTCAGATTTATGGTTAGTCAGAACTTCCCCGATAGCTTGGCCACCAGAAAGGCGATGGTGAATATGCCACTCACTCTTTCGTGGGGACTCTCTTGATGGCTTTCTTCGTCCATAGCTCTTGCATCGCCTGCCACATTGCCTTGCACTTAGCACTGCCTTGAGGGAGTGGTGTTCGGATGGTACCTAAAAGGAGCGGCGAGGAGGAGAATGTGATCTTGTAACCCCAATGGACTAGTCTGCTGACGCAAGCGTTACCAAACAGTCGGTTCCATTGGGTCCAGAAGTGCAACAGGTGATCTCCAACTGGCCTGGTTCATGACTTCTGCTGTTTTGAAGGGGACGGGCGATGGGACTGCCACTTCTGCCCCATAGTGGGGCACCCCAGTACTGAGGCTTGTCTTCAAGGGTGTCCCCCAAAAGCAACTGTTTTTCTTAAGGAACTCTCATCTGTGTGTTCTTTTGTTGAGAAGCTGTCCACCAATCCTTGTTATGAAGATATGGTTTCCAGTGATGATGGTGCCCATTGACATTGCTGTGGCTTTTGCCTTATCATAGGCAACGTGTGACAAAAACTCGACCTGGGTCTTGACTGCTTGTCGAATCGGAAGCGGGTCTGTTCCACTTTGTTGCCAATTTTTGTCCTCCCAGGGCTGTCTCTGGAGTGCATGAAAAGTAGGTGGCCGATCTGAGAGCCAGTTCAGTTCCCCCACATGCCTTTCCTAGCTCTCTGCCAACCTTCCTATCTGTGGGGCCCTTGATGGCTTCTTCCGGTAGCAATGAAGACCTTCCCACCAGGCTAGGGAGAATCTCGTCCACTTGGATCGTCTGTGGAATTGCTTTCTCCTCCCACTTTAGTGAGTAAAGCTTGGCCAAGAATCTGGGGACTGCCCTCTTATCTGGCTCTTTCCACTCCCTTCCTTAGAATTTCTTCTTTCATTTCTGTGAGTAAGGGAAGCCCAGCTTGCGGGGTGCGTTTGAACTCTGGGGGAAGGACCCGTGTGGTCCATGATGTAGCTAGTGTAGGCTCTGCATCTTGGAACCCCATGTAATGAGTCACCTGAATCAGGACAGTGATTACCGATTCTTTGTCCATGTATTTTCCCCTTACGTCCTCACTATGTGAGGAAAGGGGGCCGTTAGTAGAACTGGAGGAGGATTCTGATGATGCAGAGGAGCAAGGGGTGACATGTATGTGCTTGCTGCTGCATCTAATGCCTGTCTCCTTTAGGGCTTTCTTGAAGATTTCGAGCAGTCTCTCCTCAGAAACCCTTTCCAGTCTCCTCCTTTTATGGAATCTTACAGGAGAATTGGTGAGGTGGGGGGTAGACCTGGGCTCCATATAGTGTCTTTTTTTCAGCATGTTTTCCTATTATCAGCTTTTAATGAACTGGAGACCTCTCAAAGAGTTGTACCCACGGGTGAGAAGCGGCACCATTACTATTCTTCCTGTGTTTTTATATAGCGACAAATCTTATTAAAGGCTAAATACCCCTTCGGATATTACCTCACTCACGCGGTCAGAGGCAGACCACAAATATTCATACACAAAGGAGCAGGTGGAACAAATTAAGTTTCACAGATTCACTGATCTATATCGATAAGGTGATGCAGGACCCTCCTGTACCTTATTATCCTGAAAAAATAAACCAAGTACATAGAACATATACACAATTCTAGACATTTTTATTAATGTTACAAAAGATAAAACAATTCATAAAAATGTTCTGAATGAACATGACCCAAAATAAAACACACATGGTAGATATAAAATGAACCTATTCACTAACGTAACAAACACTAGACCACATTTAACAATTGAATATACACATATACCTTTGACACCCAGTACACTCTCCAGGTATTATAGTTCCAAACATATATATCCCGACATGTTTCAGTTCTTCTTCGCTACCATTGCACAAACTTTCTTCAGGGGAAACACGATTATCTTTGTTACCACCATGCAATCCAGGGCCACATTTAGGATTCCAGATTCAACCAGGGGGTTATCTCCAAATCTGATATTCGTAGTGCTGGTGTCCAAATCCACCACAAATAGCTGCAAACTTCATAAATCAAGTCTGGTTTTTCATTATTTCAACTGCTGTTTAATAGCAACAGGTCCAAAGCAACCAGTAGACAACGTCTGGTGCAAGGGACTCAAGAAGTAATCCAAACCGGTGATTTGCGATTCCACACCGCTGGCAAATTTTACACTCAATGTAGCTCTTATAAGCAGGCCAGAGTGCGGCTACACCTATCCAAGTAGGTTCTTTTGAAAACACCACCACGAACGCTGCTGTCAGTTTATATAGCGACAGCCTGCCCTGGGGACTAGCCCGAAGCACGCTAGTTGCTTAGCAACCTGGGCCTCTGCTGGCCCAGGATGCCTCCCTAAGTTATCCAGCAACCGGCAGACATTCCCCCTCCAATCCCTTAACTGTGTCCGGGCTCTGCGGTCTTGCTGCGGTCGATCCAGCCATGGGAGGATCTGCTCAACCAGCACCCAGTGCTCGACATAGGCGCTGGTAGTCTTTGAGCTGTGTGTTGGTTAAACCAAAGCATCCTCGCTTAGCAGGGCTTCCGGGAGCAATGGCCAACGAGCAAAGGACCTCTTGTCTCTAGGAGGAGATGCCCACTCCGCGACCGTGAAAGAACGTGGCACCCCCTGGCGTGGCCAGGAAGAAAGTTGCGGAGAACCACTAATAGGATCCCTGGCAGAGGCAAGACATTTTTGTAACTGTAGATGTTCGTATGAGGGTCATTATGCCCTGAAGTGAAGAGGAGGGGCCAGGACGGTGAAGAATAAGGATTGAAAAGGGGCTGCTGAGGAGAGGTAATGTACCTCACAGGTAAGTACTGGGATGAGGAGGAGGACCTGGAGGTAATGCTGCTTGGCTTAGATGAAACGGTTTATGACCCTGCTTAAAAAAGTGGTGGTTTAAAAGTAAGTTTGACTCGAAAAACCAAGCCTTTTTTTCTGATGTACTGCTATCTTTAAATGATAGATTCTGTGACCCCTGGAGGGTAATGTGGCACCATATCAGCCCATACACTATTGTCCTGTTACAGTCCTGAGCAGCTTATCACAACTCCTACTTGCTAAGAAAATAAGAGCTCACATCTTATTAGAGTTTGTCCCAAGTTCCATTCTGTAAGAATGCCTCCCTATGCTTTGGTGAATTTCTTGATCACTGGTGACTTGATTACACTCTCTCAAAACACTGATGGACTATGTTATGTTATATTATGTGATATTTGCATAGCGCCTTCAGCCATTGTTATAGCTTGAAAGTGCTGTCGGGTGGAAGGCACTTTGGAAGACCATAGTCTGTGCAAGCATGGAAATAAAAGAGCATTGCATTGCATGCAACTTGTCATTAGAATTAGGTGACTATTCAATTAATAGCAGAGATTACTAGTTTAAAACATTATAAAGATCATTCAGAGCATTGTGTTTAGGCAAAGAGATGACTGCTATGTCAGTGAGTATGTGACAGCTGGACCCAGGTTTTCGTGGGACTCCGCTGTATTCTGCAGGTTGCAGTGCAAGCAGGGGTATGGGTATCATAGATTGGGGGTATTATAAATAGTCTATCAACCCCTAGGGCAACAGTCTACAGTTGGGGGCTCTGCTATACTCTACATGCAGACCACATGCACACTGAATAGCATGCAGTAAAGGCAAACCAACCTGCAACCCTGCACCCCCACCACTGGTCTCTTGCATACAGGACTCATTTCACAAGCTCACACTGACCCTGCCAACCTCTCTCTCTCTGTCTTTCAAATTGATACATTTGATCACATGTGCAGCAAAACAAGCATCTGTGAGTTGGCAGATGAGGGGGGAAGGGTTATACAGTCTATAAACTCCAGTCATTTACCATAGACAACAGCTAAGGGTAATGGGAGGCAGGAACCGTTGGTCAGAGAGATTGAAATGTTGCCTTGCTTAGCTCGCTGTTTGGCAAGCTGAGAGATATCTCAAGGCTCACTCTACCATGCTCAGGTGCTATTCTCAGTGGCTTGCTGCGAATTCTGGGCATTGCAAAAGAAGCGTCTTGCTGCGGTCGATCCAGCCATGGGAGGATCTGCTCAACCAGCACCCAGTGCTCGACATAGGCGCTGGTAGTCTTTGAGCTGTGTGTTGGTTAAACCAAAGCATCCTCGCTTAGCAGGGCTTCCGGGAGCAATGGCCAACGAGCAAAGGACCTCTTGTCTCTAGGAGGAGATGCCCACTCCGCGACCGTGAAAGAACGTGGCACCCCCTGGCGTGGCCAGGAAGAAAGTTGCGGAGAACCACTAATAGGATCCCTGGCAGAGGCAAGACATTTTTGTAACTGTAGATGTTCGTATGAGGGTCATTATGCCCTGAAGTGAAGAGGAGGGGCCAGGACGGTGAAGAATAAGGATTGAAAAGGGGCTGCTGAGGAGAGGTAATGTACCTCACAGGTAAGTACTGGGATGAGGAGGAGGACCTGGAGGTAATGCTGCTTGGCTTAGATGAAACGGTTTATGACCCTGCTTAAAAAAGTGGTGGTTTAAAAGTAAGTTTGACTCGAAAAACCAAGCCTTTTTTTCTGATGTACTGCTATCTTTAAATGACAGATTCTGTGACCCCTGGAGGGTAATGTGGCACCATATCAGCCCATACACTATTGTCCTGTTACAGTCCTGAGCAGCTTATCACAACTCCTACTTGCTAAGAAAATAAGAGCTCACATCTTATTAGAGTTTGTCCCAAGTTCCATTCTGTAAGAATGCCTCCCTATGCTTTGGTGAATTTCTTGATCACTGGTGACTTGATTACACTCTCTCAAAACACTGATGGACTATGTTATGTTATATTATGTGATATTTGCATAGCGCCTTCAGCCATTGTTATAGCTTGAAAGTGCTGTCGGGTGGAAGGCACTTTGGAAGACCATAGTCTGTGCAAGCATGGAAATAAAAGAGCATTGCATTGCATGCAACTTGTCATTAGAATTAGGTGACTATTCAATTAATAGCAGAGATTACTAGTTTAAAACATTATAAAGATCATTCAGAGCATTGTGTTTAGGCAAAGAGATGACTGCTATGTCAGTGAGTATGTGACAGCTGGACCCAAGTTTTCGTGGGACTCCGCTGTATTCTGCAGGTTGCAGTGCAAGCAGGGGTATGGGTATCATAGATTGGGGGTATTATAAATAGTCTATCAACCCCTAGGGCAACAGTCTACAGTTGGGGGCTCTGCTATACTCTACATGCAGACCACATGCACACTGAATAGCATGCAGTCAAGGCAAACCAACCTGCAACCCTGCACCCCCACCACTGGTCTCTTGCATACAGGACTCATTTCACAAGCTCACACTGACCCTGCCAACCTCTCTCTCTCTGTCTTTCAAATTGATACATTTGATCACATGTGCAGCAAAACAAGCATCTGTGAGTTGGCAGATGAGGGGGGAAGGGTTATACAGTCTATAAACTCCAGTCATTTACCATAGACAACAGCTAAGGGTAATGGGAGGCAGGAACCGTTGGTCAGAGAGATTGAAATGTTGCCTTGCTTAGCTCGCTGTTTGGCAAGCTGAGAGATATCTCAAGGCTCACTCTACCATGCTCAGGTGCTATTCTCAGTGGCTTGCTGCGAATTCTGGGCATTGCAAAAGAAGCGTTTGTCAGACGTTCGGCAGGCATTGGTCAGGGAAGGGCCTAGAATCCTTGGTCATTTTTACCAGGGGTTTGCCTTGCTGTCTCCCTCAAGCCCTCAAACTCTTCTCACACGGTCCACAGGGAAAATCCCCCTCCACTGTCACCAACAGACACAAACTCACCAGGGTTTGACGCAGCACCAGGCCTTCAGTAACAGGGATGCTTCAACCCTGCAGGGGATTCTTCATGATGAAACACAGAGCAGAAAAGATCTAGGGAGGGTGGGTAATTCCTCAAAAATGTGCTGCACCTTGACGTAGAAAAAGGGAACAGGGAGATGCGAAGGCTGCAGGATGGCAAAGAGCAGCATGTTGCCGGTGGCAGACAGGTGTTAAGGGGCTCAGGATATGATGGGCTTTCCATTAACTCTGCAATCTTATGTTTGCAGTCTCTCTGGCCCCTTTCTAGCAACGGGTCTCAGGGGATTTCCCTTACCTGTGCGACAGCTCAAATGATGTGAGAGGCTAAAGACAGTCATGTGCTATTCATCCATGTTCCAAGGGTTGTCCTTCCAAGGGTAGGGAGGGGCTGTCAGGGGTTAGAATAAGTGCAAGGTGTGAGCTGTTCCCCATAGGGGGTCTCCTGGAGCCAGGGAAGGTTCTGCTTCGCATATTAACAGCTATTTACACTACAGAAGAGAGGGAAGGAGGAGAGGGGCTGTCAGGTTATCTCTCTCAAGAACCTGGGTGTTGACTTAGTTTCGCTTTTACATTTACAACTTTTGCACACATTGGTAAGATGTCTTGGAGGACACGTCAGAGGAAGGAGCAGCAGTACCTCACTCTCCTCCCAAACTATGTATTTCACCGCCTCTGGGCCGCATGTAACTGGTTGACCACAGCACCCTGATGCCGGAGGGTTTGTGTGCGCTATACAAATGCAAAAATGAATAAATAAACATTGCCACTTTTTGTCCAGTTTATGCATTTATTGATATATAACAATCCCAAACTCTTCAGAATAATAGTTTTTCTCCAATATCAAGACAAATGTGGTTTTCGTTGAAAAGGTATTTAAACAAATAACTATTCAAAATATATATTCATTCAAATTGTCTCCCCTGCATAAGTGAGGGGTTGTGAATGTATCGGCTACGTGCAGGTCATTTAAATGTAGACAATGGCCAGCTTGCATATAACTCCTACAGGTTTGGATTGGAAAAGTAATATTCTCAGAGATTTTTCACTCTACCCTGAAGACACACATATGCAGTCTTCTCTGAATATGCGTGTGCAGCTTTCAAGGAGCATAAGTGGGTGTGTTCAATAAAAGTGTATGTGCTACCTTTGATCTATATATGTGTGGGCAGTTTTCAATCTATTCCTTTTTATTTGCCTTCAGCTCTACAAATTTGGGCTGGAGATTTAATCTTCTCTAGTAAAATGTACAATGTTAAAACTCCCTTTCCATGTCTCTAGTGGTTTAACACTCTGCTCGATTGTCTATGAATATAATGAATTTGCTGTGCTAATTTCTGTTGTACAAACATACAATTTACGACTAGACTCACAATGGCTGCAAATATGCCTGATATCACGTTAGACAATAGTGCGTCATAACTTTCACTATGTTTCAGATGATTCTACGCCGTCATAAGCCGAGGATTCTATTTAATGATGCTTAATTTTACAAAAACAATTCTGCATTTAAGTTCTGCCAAAATACTGTCTGTTTAAAACTGCTTCTCTCAATTAAAAACATGCATTCGGTTTTAAGGAAATGACATCTCACTTTATATTTAATATAGAGGGGAGACACAGGGCACCATGTTTAACACTACTAATTAGGATTTCCCTTTAATTCCTAACCCCTTTTATTTCTAGAATTTTACCATAGGTAATATGGTGACAATGTGGGTTATCTCAGGGTTCTACTTACACTTTAACTGTGGCTCGTATTATTTTGTGGGGAATTAGACCCTCAGTCTGGAGCTTCTGCCTCCAGTAAGGTCCTTTTCAGCTGGCTGGAACCCAGGCCTGCTCATCCCTATAGTCTGGGTGCAAGCCAGTCTCAGTTCTCTCCAGCCATCTCTAGTTCCAGTGGTATCCCTAACTATGCTCTAATATCATTCCTTCATATTGTCTTAATCATAAGCCTGCCTGCGCGCATGCTATTATATATCTTTAACTCCTCCACACACTTGTGACTAAGCTGTGGCTTTCACCAGTCCCATGACTGCAAAGGTGGAAGGGATATATCACTCTTGATGTTCTCTGTCTATAAGGAAAATCTCACTCATATGGGTTTATAATGTATAGTGTTACTCCTTAAATTATTATAATATTAACCATTTCTATAATGTATACTGGGGGACAGGAGGTCAAGTGAGAGTCTTATGTTGTGGGGGTGGGAAGACAGGGTGCCAGGTATGGGTTATGTGTTATGGGGCGGAGAGACAGGAAGCCAGAAAATTGCGCTTGCCTGCAGACCAAAAGTTGCCAGTCCCCCCTTGCAAACAGAAGTGCATGCCAGAAGAAATGAACGCACTATCCACCCAGAAACCTCAAGACAATTCAGTTAATTGAACTCTTCACCAATTATAGCACTGCCCCAGCATTTCTTGAGCAGGGATCTCTTACGACACTGCATCTAAAGACAGAGTGCCCTGTAATGAGCACTCCATAAGCTCTTTTCCATCCTTGTGTGGTGTCTGATGAGGTCTACTTAAAATAGCCTGTCAATTAGAGTGATAACAAATGCGTTTGGTTTCTTAGAAATAATCGTGTTTCTACTTCAGAAATGGTTTAGTAGCTAAAGCATTTGCTGAACATCAGATTATATCTGAGCTGCGCAGATTTGATTTCCTGGAGTTCTTATATTGCATTGTATGTAGGCTGTTCATTTATGTGTGGGTGACAGAATGCATAAAAGTGAGTTGTGTATTAGTAGAATCACTACTATTTAGCATCATAGACCCAGGATATTGACATAGGCAGTATTATATCACAGCAGGTAATGTTAGGTGCTACATTTCCAATGTTAGCGTCCTCAACTTGTGAAGTGGCTACAGGTTAAGAAATAGGAATGTTTGAAGCACCTCCAAAATGACCCGCTAACCTTTCGATAAAGGAAGGTTAACCTTCTTCTCCTTCCCAAATATGCACTAATAGCCATGGTGGCTCCTGGTACATCCTATAGCCATCTACCCCACTTACAATAATTCCCCTCTGGGGAGTTGCTAAATGCCAGCCCATGCCTGAAATCTTCTTTTCACTTTTCAAACAACAACGGGCAGGTTTTCTATTCTCATCACTTGCAGGCATGTTTGCGCTATGACTAGACAAGAGGTTCCCATGTGCAGACAATAGAAAATCTTCCTTCTATTTCTAGTACATGCAGGCTCCATTGTGGTGAAAATATGTAATGTTCTCCCTATTCCCGATAGGAATGGGCTTGCTGAGGCTGCAAACAGAATTAAAGGTTTACCAAGCTTCAGTGCTGTTCAATTCGTACCCCACAAGTTGTCATACATCCTGATGCATTTTGGTAGCGGTGCCCAAGGCAACTAATTAGATGTCGAACAAGCCTGTTGCTACACTGTGCAAGAGAATGGGCCTTCAGAATGAGCAACAGATGCAGAGAGAAGACAAAGCAAGTTGCCTAGAACCCATAATGCCTAACTCATATTTGGCTATACAACAGAATTGTGTGTTGGTCTACCTAGAGTCATTATTGTCTTAAGAGTGAGGCATCAGTCTGTATGGCCCAGTGTGGAGGTCCATTTCTCTGATCCTTCTTAAATACTCCATAACACCATGGGCAGTCAGGGTATGCAGTGATTATATCAAATAGAAAATAACTAATTAAATTACAACTAATCCGAAAATGACAAAAACAAAAATAACTAATTTGGGAAAAAACTGAAAATGGGTTGGGAGTGGGAATAGTGGTTTTGGGGGTGGGGGAAAAGTATTAGTACAAAAAAGGGGGGCTTTGGAGGGGGAGCCCATTATTTTGGTATTAGTTGTTTTGTATTCATTGAAATTTCATTAGTTGTTTTTGGATTCAATGAAATCACATGTAACCATAGTCAGCAATTTTAGGTAGAAGTGATGGGTCACATTTCCTGCTGTGATATTTGTTGAATGAACATGATCATAAGCTTCCACCCATTGGTTGATCTGGGCAAGACTATTGATCTTGCCTCGTAAAAAGCAGAGTACTTTCTGTTACTACTTTATCCATTTGTTTTGTAGATCTCAAGCCCTGAATATAGATAGGTACAACAGCACTGTACTGATGAAGTGAAAGAAACAATTTTAGTACTCTCACATGTACCCATACAACACCATACAAAGTAACCCGACTTTGCTTTGTAAATAATTGTATTTCTTTGTCTACAGCATAAACAAATGAACATATTGCACCAGATAGATTAAATGAAATCCCCACTCCAATAGTATCACAGTTAGCTGTGTATTAAGAAATAGTCCTAGCAGAAAACTCTTTGTTGAATTATTGAAATAGACACATTTGAAAAGGTATTGTATTAAAACATATGCAGCATTCACATTTCACTTTATGCATGGAAATCTAAACAGTTGTGCCAGATGTCTCCAAATTCTGAGATTCTGTTTTAGGATCAGAGAAGATTTTTTCAGTCTAAGCTAGCTCTATCATAGTGCTTATCCCTTGATCAGAGGAAGAGAAGTCACATTCGTCCAAGTCCTCAAACTTAATCTTTTCCAACCATTAGTGTCTTTAGTTTTCAGACACGGTTGAGTTAATTACTTAGAATTCTTCCTTCAAATCTATCTTGTAAGGTACTATTTTGTGTTGGTGAATTTGTTTGGTTTAAAAAACCAACTTTCCTTTAAAAAAAATCATCTTAATAGGTGCAATCCTGGCAGGAACAAAACTTATAGACATATTCTCTTTGGTTAGCGCCACAGCTAGAATACATACTCATTTCTTTTAATGACAATTTCAGCTTTTAACTGGTACCAGTTTAATCACCTATTTTATGTGTAGATATGTTTCAGTTCTAAATCTATAACAATACTGCTCCTTATTATGGCCTGTGAAGACAAAATAAAAGGCTTTTTCGACTCCTTGGCCCAATCAACCAGGTTTTCATCCAAATATTCATGTTATTGAAGAATTAATTTATATATTTTAAATGCTTTCACTGTTGCAATATCCAAAGTATTTGAGGGTTACTGAATTAGACTGATTCCTGATAGCGTTGTTTCCAAAACATCCAGAGTTATTAGGACCTTCACACGACATACCTGTCATTAATTCGATATCTCACATGTTGGAATTGCACATTTTCTCAAAAGGAGATTACAACTCAAATAAACTCAATTACACTAGGATGACCAATATTTATTATGTTTCTAGAAGTCCAAGACCTCCAAAAGATCAGTTTGGCCAAGATCTTGATTTCTGAAATATGACAGACACAGGCTGATTATAACAGAAGCAAGTTCATATGACCTGCTCTTACAATGCATATAAAAGATTGGGATTCCAGATACGATTTCCGATCAACTACATTGATCCAATGGAATTTTCCCTGAAGCTACATGCTAGAGTTGACATACTTGGCCGTTGCTTCCTCCATTTGAGCCACATTTGAGATCCCTTTAGATAAATCCTGAAACTATTGTGGGCTAAACAAAGTCACCCTTTAAGAAATTAAACTGCAATCAACACACCAGGTCAAAGATGTAAGGTGATTCAGACTTAAACATTTCTTTGAAGCTATTTGACTATCAGATTGTGTAGCACATGTTAGTATTGCAGTAAAACAACCATAATGAAGGAATGAAGTGTTCCCCATACTGTATGCTTATATCAGTGTTATCAGCACAGGGGCAACACGCTGGTCTTGGAAGCAAGATCACGCAGAGCAACAGAGGTTTGAATCCAGGATCCGTGCTTAGAAACCGAACTCAGGTACGGTATTAGGCACGTTTAAAAAAAGCAATTAAATAAATATATTAAATACATATTTTCCTTAAATGCTAAAGGCGGGCGTCTATGTTCATCCTGAATTCCCATAAGGTATTATTGTAGGCTCCGGCCACTCTCACAGACAAGTGGTTTGTCTTAGAAGTGGACCCATGACAACTTTTATCATGTTGTAAAAGTCTCTCAAGACGGGAATGCCTAGATATTCAAATGGTTTGTCTTCCTATTAGAATGTCCTCAGAGCAAAAAAGCCATCAGGCTTGATTTGCTACATTTCATTCAACCACTTCAAAGCTTTAAATCCCCTCATTATCCATAATTGCGATCACCAACGTTTCTATTTTCTTAAATGTATTTATAAGACCACAGTGCAGTGTTATATATTAATGACAGGTATTGATTTGATCATAGGTACTAAAGCAGTAAGGATGTTCAGACATACAGGCAATTTCCATCAGCCATACTTTGGATTCACTTGCCATAGAGTTCTGACTGGTTGGGGGTTCTGTGTTTCGTTAGGACTATATGTGTCGCGCCCGTGGTAGCCTGCCTCACTTGCCATTTAGTGTCCTCGGGCCCACCAATTGTCTTCCTGGCCACTGATGAGGTGACATAAAATTCAGGAAGTCGATTCCCATGTCACAGCTCCAGCTGCGGTCCTTCAACCAGCCCTTAGTCGATGCTGGAGATTTGTGTGTCCAAGCCAACCATTGTTTCCAAAGTGATATTGAAAAGGAGCTGTGATAGAAGATAGCCTCATCTTGTGCCGTTATTTAGATTGTTGAAGCAGGCCAGGGTAAAACAGGGTGTTCCAGTAACTTCCATATTGGTGTGCAACGCCTCTATTGCTCTTGAGAAAGTGAGACCAAAGTTCATGTGGTGGACAGTTGATACGAAAATGGACCACTCAATGTTATCAATTGTCTTGTTTGTTACCAAGCAAAGTATCACATGTGATGAACCCGCTTTCCCAGTAACCTGCATCCAACCAAATGATTGACAGATCCCGTTATAATCTATCTTTCTTGACTGAAGTGGTTTTGCTCTTCAGTTAACAGTTTTAGGTAATATTTAACTAAAGATTAACTTTTTTAGTTTGTTGCTTACAGAGCACAGCTTAACAGCTTTTCATGATCAATTGCCTATTGTGTCATAAGCAGATGAGACAAGCTGCAGAAGGTTCAGTGGAAGTCGTCTCCTCCCATTGTTGCCTGCCTCCAAACACTGCACCTTCGCTAGGGTGCCCAGATTTAAAAAGTAAAAAAAACGGACAGAGCAACTAATATAAAGGTAGGACTGACTCTTGAAAGTAGCTGTCAAGGCACTACACTTCAGAAGCGTTTGGAGGACAAGGGGGTTTAAGTGTTACTGTTCAAAGAAACACATATTTTAATTCATTTATCACAAACTAATACTATCTTAGTTGTAAAGTGCAACATTTCTTCTGTGCGAGATTGTGCATTCCTGCCTGCAAGCTATTAGGACCTACCACAAAAAACCGAGACCACTGCAGTTTCCAATGGGAACATAATCTTGAGAAAAGGGGACAGAGCACCAAATACTGGGACAGTCCCGGCAAAACTGGGACGTCTGGTCACTCTAACCTCCGTGAAAGTGCACACCCCCGTTTCTGAACTAGTGCAAGTCTCTGGTGGACTTGGATGCTCGACCAAGGTCAGATTTTCACAGTGTGCTGTCAGCAGGAACCCTGAAATCACTGGGAGCATGGCAATTCTGCAGCACGATGCTCCTGTAGATCCTGCCCCTCCCCCCTTCTCCCCGGGGTCGCATCTGGGAGTGTACTCGTGCTTCACTGGCACCCCTGGCAGGCCAGGCAGAGCATTGCAACTTCGGAAGATGCGTCGTGTGTCTCACCCAAACACTCTTTTTTAGCCTCGCACTCACCACATCAACATGCACCAAAGAAAATATTAATGAGAAATAAAGGAAGAAATGGCCACTTTTCCCTGGAGCATCAAAGAGGAGGCATCAGACCAGGGTGTGACGCAATTCCGAGGGCGCAGCCGTGACTTGCGCACACGCGTTCCCACGTTAAAATGCTCAACTAATAATGCCTTGAAAGGGTTAATGGAAATGCGCTTTGTCTGAAACTGTTTTCCCGCTCTGTGCTTTGCTGAAGAGGGAGCACAATAGAATACTCCACCCTTCACCCAGGATCTACTTTCATGGAGTCGGTGGTGGCTTTTAATACTCTTATTACTACTTCTTTCCATTTCTTTGCCATATTGTATTTAGATTGGCATACTACCCATCCACCCTACAAAGCTGTAGGGTGGAATGAGGTGCAAAATATGAAGGCAAAAGTGGTTAACATACATAACACAGACCATTGCTATATAGAACAGAAGTACATTGATCAAGTTCCACTCACCTAAAATTATTAATAATAATCCATATCCATGTAGGTCCAGAGAATACAAATGAATGCAGACACAAAACAACTGTTGTTCAGAGTGGAGACCATGCACTGTTTAGGCTATTGGGAAGTATGTACTTTTGTTCATTTGTTCAGCTTAAGGAATATGTGATGTGGCACAAAAAAAAGATTGAACTTTAGCACACTTTAGACAGTATTTGCTAACTGCTGAGAAGCCAGGGGTTGGGCCTCGTCTTAAATGTGGGCCACCTGTCTCCTTCCCTCCTTGAGCCCCAGCTGCTGGACTCCATCCACTGCCATCATTGGCTCCTACACATCAGGGGTCGGGCAGGGGCAGTAACGTTTACACTCACCAGGTGGGATAAGTATAACGGCGCAACCTTCGTGCATGTGTAATCCTGGGAAGTGACAACACAGGAAGTGGCATCACATCTGCGTGCCTGTGGGCGACACAATGTTTAGGCCTTGATTTTTTTTTTAAAATATCGATTCGCTTCCCACCAGAACTGTAAAGTGATGGGTGTTATTCATAATTAACCCTGAAAGAGGGGGTGGGAGGGTTTGTCAAATAGTAGTGGTTGAAAGATTTTTGAGTCAATGGGCCTCATTATAAGTTTTCCGGTCCAAGAACTACGGTACCGGTAAGCTTGCCGGTACCGTAGTTCCCGGACCGGCAAACTACGAGTTGTGCTCGTGGGCGCCTTTCTGCCCGCCAGGTCTGACCTGGCGGGCAGAGCGGCACTGGCGAGCACAACACGTCGGATTCACCGGCACCGTTTATAACGGTGCCGGTGCGTCCGGCCTCCACATTCCCATTGAGCCCTATGGGGCTCAAGTGGGAATGGGGAAGACTGTTTTCCGGCGCCCAGGAGTGGGCAAATACTGGGTCCGGCAATGCCGTAATAACCCGGTTATTGCCCATTCCTGGGTGTCGGAAAAAATAAAATACCGGCGGCAGACGTGCCTGTATTACAGGCACTGATACCGCCAGCCTCCTAATGAGGCCCAATGTGCCAATTTGACTGTCATTTTTGCAACTGCACGTTCAATACATAGGGCCTGGCTATTGAGAAGGAAGAGTTTGGGGGTGACTGGCGGTGGCATACTTGCCAACCCTACAGATTTAGGCAGTAGGCTACTGCTTTTTAAGCAGTCTTACCGCCTACAGATTTGGGTGGGTGACAGATCCTACTGCTTTTTACAGTGGCAGGTCATTTATGTGACTCTAAGGCAGGCTCCAGGACAAAACATGCAACACATTAATTAGTCTGTCTGTACAGTGGACTGGTAGGTGATTACTTTGATTGGGCTCAGACCAATCCAGTGACCTGACAGCTACATGACTCTGTCCTGCACTCTTGCCGGTACATCCCTTAGGTGAACCACCAGTGAAGGCAAGTGGCAGAGTGTAACACCATCTGCCTTTCAGACTGAGGGGGGCATCAGTTGCCATGCATTGGCCAACGTTGCCTACCAGCTCTGTGTGATTACCTTCTGTGAAGTTAGGTAATTGAATTTGCTGTAAAGTTACCATTCAGAATGATACATTTTTAACATTTCAACATCTTTCCATGTTGTGCTATTTGAAGGGTTGTGTATTTTAGGATGTTTCAATGGTGCCAACAATGTACGTTTTGTATTTTCCTGTGATATCATCGTTATGGGAATTATTATTTTTGAAACTTGAAAAATCCTACATCTTTTTGGTCACAGAATGTTGGCAAGTATGCGGTGGTATCGAACATAGCTGATGTGGGCGAGGCTGCGAGACGATCTCTCCTCCACCCTCAGTGTTATATGTCCTCATTTGGGCGAAATATTGTTAAGAGGATTTTAATAGGTCCGTGTCTCATATAATGCATTGGCAAATGGTATCAGTCTATCGACTTTTCCATTCGTTTGATGTTATTTTGATCAGCTTCACTTGGGTCATTGCGTTTTCATGGGGAACACATTTTTAATTGGACAATCTAAATAACACCTTTCGTAACCTATCTGTTGGGGGGACATTTTATCTTATGTTGGTGTGTTTTATATGTACGTTTGTGGTTTTCTTTGGCTGAAATGAAGTTTTTATGTATGTATGTACAGCTAATGGCATTGACCTGGGCAACTTGTCATACCATAAATGTGTTATGCAAGTGAATCTATAAAGTGCTTACACCAAAGCACTGCACAGGACTAAAATAAGATGGTTACACAAACATGTGTGGGACTAAAGGACAAAGAGCATGATGCAACATTGTGAACAACAAAGATGAGGTACTTCAGCGATGGATGAAAAGGCAATGGTCTGACTGTGAACTTTGACACGACAAAGACTGTGGTCTTTCACCCACATTACCAAAAGCTTCCAAGGTCACAGGTGGCGGTTGATGGGTCAAATGTAGAGGAGGGGCTGAGATACGACTATCTTGGAATAAGAATAACGGGAAATTGCAAAGGATCCGAGCAACTAAACAATCAAGCTTAAGGCTGGAAAAACCAAGCCATGCAATTATTGAATTTGCTGCAGTAGATGGCCATGGGCCCCTTTCTCCTGTTCTGAATACTTGTAACATGCAGGCAAAGGTGGCTGCAATGTAATGGGGCTACGTCAAGATGCACATTTAGCAGTTGTAGAGAATTCATTTTAAAAGAGAATGTTGCCCTTGCCAAAGAAGACACCGGACATTGTGTTACACATTACATTAAATCAAAAGTGTCTATGGGATAAATGGACCGATCCTAAAAAAGTGAATATGGGATGAAATGAATCTTCAACCAGCGTATTATTGGATCCGATTGTGGGCTCTGCCTTATATAGTGAAGCTCTGGCTGATTTGTTGTTGCCGGACGGAGATTCTGCCCTTCCTTGGTGTAAACATGTTTTTTTTTTTAAATCCTTTTCCTAATTTTTCAGATATTGCCACAAGCAGAGTCAAGTCATGTCATTCAAATAAACAGCACAAACATATCATGCATTTCAAACATCTCCCATATCCCCAGACCCCCCTCCCTCAGGGCCATCTTAACAGTTTCTGGGGCCGAGGCACAGACAGCCTTGCCCCCCCACCAGAAACCCACGTGCTCCTCCCACCCCCCTGAAACCCATTCCCCCTACATTGCCACACCCCCTGCCCCCAGACACCCCAAACATTCAACATGAACACGTATAGGCTTTAAAAGGAATCTATATTTGTTAATAAAATACAAACATTACACATCTCTGTGACCTGTTCCCCCCAAGAGGATGCTATATTGAAGACATTTTAATAAAGGAAAATTATTTTTTATGGAAGTACTTATTTAATAATATGATAACCTAACAGTTCAACCTGACCATTGTATTCTGTATGAATGTGTCCAAAGTACATTCCCTTGAAAAAACATTGCATGACGATGCAGCAGAGAACACAAAAAGTAATCTTACAAACATCAAAATTCACTTAGCAGTTCAGTCCATGCCCACACAGTAGACAAATTCAAGTAACCATAGAAAGAATCAGATGAGAAGCACCCAGTGAGCTGCTTTCTAGAGCCCAGGGCAGATGTGCCTGAAACACTGCCAAGGTTAAACTATATATTCCTTTCCAGATTTGCATATTGCAAAATCGTTAATTATGTCAGCAAATTCTATCTCTGGAACCAATCCAGACTCAGTGCTTAACAGAGCCAAAGAATTCCATCTGGCTTCGATTATGGAGGTAAAACAGGGACAGTTAAGACATATTCCTTCCCAGTTTTTGTGGTAACGTGGCCTGTGGGAAGGCTTTGATCTTAAGAGGGGTGTGAAGGTGAACCAGCAGTGAACCAAACAACACAGGGTCACAGTCCATCCAAAATAAAGGGAATGTCCAATCCAGGTTCTACAAAAATATATATACTTTAATACTGCAATAGAATGAATAGAAAACACTGTACACAAACCCACCCAGAAGAAAGAACAAAGAAGGTGTAAGAAGAAACTAGCAATCCAAGTGTGGTTCCTGCAGTGGTAGGTGAATTACTAGCTACAAAAAGGATACGTCGAGGTTGGAAACAGGTGTGATCATGACCTAACCAGTCTCTAGGGCCCAAGTGGATTGAGGGGGCAGTTCAGGCTCAACAGGAACTGGATGTAGTTGGTGGTGGGAACCAAGTATGGGAGAATGCGGTCGCTCTTTGGTGTAGAAGGGGGCTCGCAATGACACAGGTCAAGATGGTCCCAGGATTGCTTCGCAGTTGAGCACGCCCAAGTAGAGCTTTAGCCATTGGGAGGGGTCGATGAGTGACACTCCAGCGGTTTGAGTCGGCGGGCAATGGTCGAAGTGATGCGCATCGATGTGCAAGTTGATTAGGCGGGCGTTCAAGGGCTAGCTGGGCTGAGCCATGGTTGTAACCCCTGATCAGAGTTGGTGTGTGAGTCACCAGTAATTCGGATCAGGTCCCGGTGTCGAGCAGTCGATCAAGGCCTAGCAGGTGACGGGGGTTAGCTAGGGCATGAGGCAGCATCAAGCTGGTTCGAAGTGCAAGAAATAGTTCAACTTTGTGGAGGAACAATGAACATGGAGCGACCTTGAAGAGAGAGCTTCAGATGGTGTGGCTCTCTCACTGATATGAAGCCTGTGCATGGGGACTCAAGGACAGGATGGTTCAATTCAGGGGTCTGTTCTCCCCTCTTCAGGAGATTCTGGCACAGAGTGGTTGGTCCTGGTCCACAGCAAAGGTTACTGCTGATGTGCCCTGGGAGTGGGTAGGAGGAGGATCTTCCTTCCGCCTTGGATGGCTCCATCTTCACCTCAGGCTGAAGGCTTTGGATAGAACAACTTTCCCAAAGGAAGTCCAGTGAGTTCTTCTCAGGTGAATCTTCCTGTCTTGAGAGGGTCTGAGATAATCTAAAGAAGGTGTGGGAGACCCCTTCTTTTAAAGGCAAATGTCCCCAAGTGATTGGACTAAAGCTAGCCTGATTTAGTGACCCAATTCCTGTTCTTCACCGGAATGGACTTTGCCCTTCTGATGTCACACCCAAAGTACTTTTCTCCAGAGGAAGTGGCGGGGACAGGAAAGAGAAAACGATACAGAGAAAAACAAGATGGTGAGAATCTCCTTCCATTGGCCAGGCCCTTCTGCCTACTCTAATCCCACTGCCTTCCCCTCCCACTAAGAACAAAGGCCCTTAGAGATGCAGCACCCTGGCGTGAGGCTACTCCTTTTTCATGGCTGTGCTCATTTGGTGCCCAGGACAGCTGCCTCTGGCGGATGGTGTTACCTGCCCTGCCAAAGAGATCAAAGTAGAGACTGGGTCCTCCAGGTTCCTGAGCCGCCATTTGGCAGTGTCCACCCGGCTGGCCGGAATACACATTGCTTTCCACAGCAGAACTGACTCACAGGAGCTGACACCTGTGCAATATCAATTGGGATGTGGCAGCCATGATCATAAGTAGCAGCATGCAGCATGCCTAAACTCAGGCATAGCTTTATTTAGCGTTTACCCTGCCACCAGCATGGGGTCATCATGCTCATCGTAGTTTTGGTACAGGGGGCATATCTTAAATGCCGTCCCTGCATTGCTGAAACTTGGCTGTTTCTGTAGCTGTCGAGCGGGCATCTTGTGACCTTTGAATCTGTTCTACGCGAGCAGGCGCTGCGGATCAGGCTACTGATGCAGCGGGGCACAAGTACACAATGCTTTCTGCATGGAGTTGCCGAAAAGGGGACTCTGGTTGGCTGATTACCCTTTTGGAAATGGAATTACCTGCATATTTGTATGTATTAATACAGCTAAAAACAAAAAAGGGCTTTGCACCCTTGCCAGATGGTAAATTCTCACACTATGTACATTCTAAAATGTGACATCCTTTGTGATCAGGAATTGATTAAAAAACAGGGCATTGATCAACGTGGACCCACAATACAAAAATAAATCTCAAAGAAAGCACAAATTAAAGTAAAGTAAGGAAGAGAGGAAGGGGGTGTTTATAAGGGGGCTTTGAGAAATGCTAACATCACTTCCATTGTGCATTTTGCATAAACCAGTAGATGGGGTGACACTGGAAAATGTAACAGCTATAATTTATCTTCCAATTCTGTTCTTGTGATAAAAAATATTGGTGTGAGGAAAGACACGCACCACCACCAACTAGACCAGCAACATAATGGCACTATTTTAGTTGACAAAACTAGTTCTTTTTATTACAGGTATGTTGTTTAGTAGCACAGTAAGTGCTTCTATCCATAGCATGTGTATACACAAATATAATATAAACCCCAGCACACAAACACAGATCTCTGCAACACGTGCTTAACTCACTGAGCTATCTTCCTCACCATGGTGGAACTCAAACGTATCAATATTCATTTTAATTTTGATTATTGTATTTTATTAATATATTCCCCACAGCAAGATGGAATTGCCACAAAGGTTGTGCTGTAGTGAATGCATAAAATGGGCATTTAGAGGATCAGTTGATCTGATCTGAACTTGGTTGCAATACCTCATTGGCACACTATGCATTATCATGATGTGCTTAAGTCTTTAAAAAAAGTGCAACAACATTTTTGTCCTGTAGCCATGTTATCACTCTGCTTTTTATGTCAGCAATCACCTTAGCTAGGCACTGATTGAGATTTACGAGGTGCTAATGGCTCTAGGGTGTAGATGCTAGCCCTGCACCAAAGATGAACTGTAACAGGCGTGCTGCAAAGCGCATACTGGCAGATAATTATGTATGTCAGTGTTTTTGTTTGAACAAATGGTTGCCAACACGGAGCGGCCGCGAATAAGGTGAGATTGCAACCTATGTGTGCTTATTCTAATTTGTACAGCTCCTCCTACAACAGTTCAACGTGCGCATACTTGCCAGAGAAAACGTTCTCACCAAAAGCCTTAACGCACCAAAACATATTTATTGTGAATTGGGACATCATTTGTTTTATCTTGGAGACATATGCTCCAGGGAGGATACCCCATCCAATAATGACTGTGAATCAAATGCGCCATGGCTTAGAAGTAGCCCAGTATCTGACTGTGATAGCATTTTCCCAGCCTATGTGCAGTACATGGCACAATACAAACAATTAGCAGACAAAGGCACAATTCAGTGCTTACAGCATGCTGTGCAAAAACTGTACTCAGTTGCTTTCAGAATTGCTATCCTCTCAGGCTATACATCCCTACTTTCTGAAACCATACACTTATTTATGGACCCCGTGGATGGAGGAGCCCCTTCACTGTGTGCCTTGCAGAATCAAGGGCTCGGGGGGGGGGGGAGCCGACTCACAAGAAATACTTTCCATTAAAGTGAGGGCTGTCAATGCCCTCCTCAGGCTCCCTCCCCCAATGTGATGACTGCATTTCTTCCTCAGACAAACATGTCTCAGTGCTCCATTTCCATTTCATTTAACTTTGTGTATACTTTTTGTTCTCTTAGCAGGTTATTACAAATCCAACGTAGTGTAAAGGGTGAAGTGCTACTGTCTGTCACCCGTATCCTGCTGAATAAAAGCTGATCATTGAAATAGATGGCGGCAGGGTCCCCTCAAACAGGTGCCACCATGTGCATAACAATCTGGCCTTGGGGCTATGGAAGCAAAATTAGAGAGTCCTAGAAGTGATGGGACGATATCAGCACACGGCAGCACAGCAGCCGGTGAATACAGTTTCACACCACATTTCGCATTATTGCACTTTTAGACACAGAGAGGTGCAGAGGTTAGTTCTGAATAACACTGTGCTGATCAGGTACTGAAGCTAGTATTTAAATTTAGGTGCCTGTGTACTAAGCACAGTAATGTGGACCCTATTTCACACATCCCAATTCAGCGTCACTGGGACTTGGCAGCAGACGCCAGAAGTGCTATGCAAATAATAACCCACAACACATCACATGAGGATCCCTCAACCCGCGAGGCAGCGCTACCCTGTGAGGCCTGGGGCAGTTTGCATCTCTGACTGGCACCCCGTAGTGATGTCCCTACATGGATGATGAATGTATGTACCCTCCCCAATTGGATGACCATTCGTCTCCCTCGCCTTGATATGATATGATATGATCGTTTATTTATGTAGGGCCTATACACAATGTGTTTCAAAGCGCTTCAAGGCAAGGGAGGGAACAAGGGAAAATACAACCACATTCTTACAGGTCATGAACAGTAAGGATGTGAAATTAACTATCGTACTCGGCCTGACGACATTTCAGATAGTGCAAGAGCTAAAACATAGATAAGGAAGGGAGGGGGAGAGTGGGAAGGAAATGGAAACAGACAGGCGACTACCGTACTAGGCCTGACGACATTTCTGGTAGAGCCGGAGAAAAACAAAAGGTGAGGGAGAGGGGTGCAGAAAGGGAGGGGAGGAGCAAAACAAGCGACTATCATACTAGGCCTGACGATATTTCAGATAGTGCTGGAGGGATGTTGGGGAGGAAAAAAACAGTAATGGGAGGGTGGAGGAAACAGACGAGGTTGCTATCATATTAGGTCCAGGGACAATTCTGATAGAGTAAGTGCATAGAAGAAAGTAAGGGGAGGAGATAGGAAAAGGGAGAAGGGAAAGGAGGAGAGAAAGGAGAGTAAGCAGTCAAAAAGAGTGGAGAAGCAAGAGTGGAGAGCGAATACAATTGCAGAGGTCAGTAGTAACACATAATGTTGCAAGCCAGGATACAAGATGAAGATGGGAACAGCATGATTCAGGGCCACCATGAGTACAAGATGCAAAGGAAGTCCAGCATGAGAGTTGAGAAAGAGTGACGCACCGTGAATGAATGAAGTCCATAAAAGTCAAATCCAGCATTGGCCACAAGACAGTGATGGTGAAGGAAGGCACCAGGTCGGCGGGGCTTGCTAGGTGGTGAAAAAGAGCAGCAGGCAGGAAGGTACTGGGTGGGCGGGGCTTAGGCCAGGTGACCTAGATCCACTTGCACCTGCTCCCCATCTGCAAAGGAAAAGAAGCTGGAGGGCTCCTTAAGTAGGGAAACAGAGCGGCAAGCAGGAAGGCACCAGGTGGGCGTGGCTTGCTAAGTGGTGAAAAAGAGCGGGAAATAGGAAGGCACCAGGTGGGCAGGGCTTGGAAGTGGTGAAAAAGAGCGGCAAGCAGGAAGGCGCCACGTGGGCGGGGCTTGCTAAGTGGTGAAAAAGAGAGGCAGGCAGGAAGGCACCAGGTGGGTGGGGCTTGCTAAGTGGTGAAAAAGAGCGGGAAGCAGGAAGGCACCGGTGGGCGGGGCTTGCTAAGTCGTGAAAAAGAGCAGCAGGCAGGAAGGCACCAGGTGGGCGGGGCTTAGGCCGGGTGACCTAGATCCACTTGCACCTGCTCCCCATCTGCAAAGGAAAAGAGGCTGGAGTCGGCCTTGAGGAGGAGCGACTTAAGGAAGAGCTCCTCAGGCTCCTTTCTGGCTGTCCTTCTGTGGCAGGCAGGCTGTAGGCAGCAAATTAAAAGTGCTGATAGTTGGCTGAAGACAAACAGTAACATTGGTGGTGACCTGCTGCACGATGCAATGAGGGAGGGCAGAGGCAGAGCACTCGCACAGGAGGAGGGGAAGCATTAGAGGCAGGCAGGAATCAGGATAGAAGAAAGGTCCTGCTGCCTCTCAAAGGGTGGGCTCTCATGCTGCTTGGCTCTGAGGCTTGCGCCGTTGCACTCACTCGCTTTCACACCCACGGCCACATCCAGCAGTCAGGGACGGCAGAGAGAACAGTGACAAATCATTGGTTCACAGCAAGGAGGGGTGGAGCCATCAGACAAAAAGAGCACCTCCATGCCAATCATCATTATTGGTTTTCAGTTTGGGCTATTAAGTGGTGCTTTAGGGCCACCAGTGGTCCAAAACTATTGCATTGGAGTACAGATAGGGAGAAATGCCATACAAGGAGGGACACAAAGCTTGTAGGTGTTGTTTGCTTTTTGCCCACCCATTGACTCCCTCCCCCTCGCACTCTGCCACATTGAGGATCGTCTGGCCTCAAAACCTGGCTGTTCCCTCACCTCCTGATCCCCCTTTCCCTGCACCCAAACCCCAGCACTCGCACACAAGCATCATCCAGCAGTCAACCACCATGCCCTTGCATATACCCCTCCCATTTGTCCCTCTCTCATGCACCTGCCTCTTCTCTCCTTGTTCCTTCACCTCTAACATTGCCTTGGCACCACAAACCCCTTGCAGTGGATGCAAGAAGGTATTTCAGTAACTTGTTCATGATAAAGAATACTGATTTTGGGCAGGGTATTGCACGCATATGGGAGAACAATGCACCGCACTTAAAATGCACCTTGGGAAACTCCTTCTGATGTTCAAGGGGGAGGACACTCAGGCACTTCGGACCCCAGCCTGAGACCCAGCACTTTATATAACCCTAAATCACATGCATACAGCCGCACGTAACCATGGAAGGAGATCTTGCTCACATTTGAAGAAACTAGGGATGGCAATTTATCATTCTATGATCTGCTCAGTGGGTGAGTGTTATGTATTCATTTAGCACTTAGATTGTCTGTGAAACGTAGCGCTGCTCCTTGTACATAGTTGCAGCAAAAGACGCAGGCATTGTTGTCTGTACAGCTAACCCCTTTCTCCTCTCGCACACCGCACCTTTGCAACTTAGCAGAAGGGACGGGCACATGCCACAAACCCTGCACTCACATATATATGCACTCACATATAACACAAACACTATTGCACAACACCTCTGCTGTAATAATGAAGCTAACTTTAAAGACAAAAACTGTAGTTTCCCACTTAACTATCTCCTTAAACACAACCCCCCTTTAGTTTATATTATATACCTCTGCTGCGCCCATCCACATGCCACTAGACATGGGTGACTGGCAGAGTCTTGGCCACCCTCACGCTACTTTAATGGCTGAAATGCACACACATAATAGCACCCCCCAAATGCAAAATGTACAAAATGTTGGCCTCCAGTGAGCCCAAGTACGTTCAATCAAAAGCGCGTTGGGGCCATAATTATGGTGAAAGGCGCTATACAAATGCCAAAATAAATGAATCAATGAATGAATGGCCATGCTAATCCCTATGGCCATTCCCACCCAGTTCCTGCCCATGCCCGCCCAAAACACCTCCTCATCGGAACTCTTTTATGTCGCTTTAATCAAGCCTTGCCATGAAAATGTGCACTCAAAGCAACTGCATGTGTCTTCTCAAAGCAGTCTTCTGAGATGTAATGACTTAATTGGAGTAATAAATGCACTACTGGTGTAATAAAAAAGATTTAACCACGTCTGCCTTCAGCCACTCGATTTATAAGTACTATGCGTGTCCTTCACTGAAGTCCTATTAAAAACAAGCATTGGTCTCGGGAGGATAGCTGAGGGGCAATGTGTTCGCCTTGGAAGCAAGGCGGTTTCGATTCTCGGGTCCGCGCTTAGAAACCTCTGGGTATAAAGCGCGTTATAAATAACCGATCATATCATATCATTGGCAAAGCCAAGAGTTCTGTTTTGTTTATAAGTATTTAGCATATGCATGCACTGCTGTTAGACTCCCAGTTTCTCGCACCATTTTGCACTTTGCTACGACCAATACCCAGGTAATACCACTGTGGCAGTGCCTATGCCTACACAAAAGCCCAAGCTGTTCATATTTTCAATGCTTGTTTTGATATCTTCCTAGCTCCTGGCTGTCATCCTTGCTCTGGCGCCAGCAGTGAGCAACACGTGTCCAATCAGCAAACTTATTGGTTGCCATGTGGTGGGGGCTGTGCGTTCTGGGGGAGCAATGAGTCATTAGTTTGGGCTGTTAGGTGGCAAAGCCACCTATAAGCAAAAACTATTGCATTAGAGTACAAATAGGGAGAAATGACATGTGAGGAGGGACACAAAGCTTGAAGGTGTTGTTTGGCTATTTGTCCACCCATTGACTTCCCATGGCTCTGCTAATTCCTATGGTCATTCCCACCCAGTTCCAGGCCCTCCTCACCCAAAACACCTCCTCATGGGAACTCTTCTGCTCGCTTTAATTAAGCCTTACCATAAAACTTTGCATTCAATGTGCCTGCCAGTGTTTTTTCAAAGCGGTCTTCTGAGAGTTAATGACTTAATTGGAGTTGCAAACAAACTACAGGTGTAATAAAAATGTCAACAAGGTCTGCATTCAGCCACTCTGTTTATAAGCGCTATGCAGTTCCAGGCCGTCCACACCCAAAACACCTCCTCATGGGAACTTTTTCAGATCGCTTTAATCAAGCCTTACCATAAACCTTTCTATTCAAAGTGCCTGCCAGTGCTTTTTCAAAGCAGTCTTCTGAGAGTTAATGATTTAATTGGAGTTGCAAACACACTACAGGTGCTAATCTCAGCGCGCTGCGAAATAAAAATAACCAAGTGACCTGGGCTATGCAAATAATCAGTACAATACATGGGTTCACTCTGTAGATATACTTCTAGCACTAGAAGACCAATCAGCTTAATTGCATTTCATTAGAAGTTGAAATGAGTCTTTTGGGTATACATGGCAAGTGTATCTCTTGCGCCTGCCAACTAGGAGCGTTTCTTTTGGCGAGGTGTCAGGCTGGTGTTGTTTTAATTCTGCTCTCGTTATGATTGCTTACTTTACTGTGAATCTCAGTATTGTTTGAGCATTAGGTCAAATTATCTGCAGATGAAAGCACACTTCTTTCTCCCAGGGTATGTTTTTGCATTGGAGTTGAAGATGCTGTTTGCAGCCTGTGGTCATGCAAATAAGACAAGGTTCACGATTCATTGAGTTTTTTGGCTGTGTTACCATTGAAGTTGAGCTAAAGCTTTTTCTAAGGAGAAAGGATTGCCCCAAGATTAAAACTGTTTAATGCTGGCATTCCTCTTTTGAATTTACAATAACCTTGCCTATTGTGTTTATAAAAGAGGTTTACTTTCAGACAAAAGAGGGCATTCAGAGTTTGAAATAGCATTCAGCTAAAAGCTGAACAATTATTTCAAACAGTTTAACAAGCAATCTTGAGGAAAACAATGATTTTGAAAATTGGCTATAGTATTGCCACTCTGATGGATTTCACACCTTAAAGTTGGGATTCCTTTCTACACACATCTTGACAGGAAGAAAAAATATTCTTGTTTGAGGAAAACGTTGGTTAATATTCTGTATTGCTATTCACACAGGCAGATTTCCACACAGTCAAAACACAGCACTTAAATGGAAGCACTGACAACATTCCTGCCCTTTCCTTACTTAGTGGTGCTTGTGCATACACACCTCCATCACATACACAGCATATTCACAAACATCACCTTTTACTGGTTTCCCAATACAATAACATAGATGTACACAATGTATCAACTCTCATAAAAACATACAAACACTAACAGTAGTGTGGGTGTTAGTATGTGAGCCAATGTAATGCTCTTACTCAGCACAAAAACATTTCCTGAGCTTTCTGTTATGACATTGTACTGGTTTAGATCTACAGCAGACAGTTTACATTCATCAAAACTGTTTTTCCAAAAGATACCTAATTCAAACACAATACTGCACAGTTTGACTTCTACGGAAACGCTCAGCTCCACTGTGTCTGGTGTGGTGCTCTTGTAAATATCTAAATCTATGGTCCATTAGTGGCCTTCCTGTACAATGAAAATGCTATTGCACGTCGACACATCTGTGTTTCGACCCATTTCGTTCAGAGTCTACCATATTTTTACAACAGCCCTTCATTCCAATCTGGCCTTCATCACTGCTAAAAAAAACACTGAACCCCTTTTCTTCATTGCTGTGCTCCTTTAAAAACAATCTTTCATTTCGCAGAGAGTTTCCCTGCAAATAGCAAAGTTTGGATGTATGCATCAGTACCTCTCACTATACTCTAACTATATGCACCAAAGTGATCCCATCACAAGGCGCAGGAGTTTCACTTACTTGGAACCTCTCTGTGGAACCATCAGGAATCATGCCTAATTCCAAAAACTTTACTGCTCACAAATGTTTTTTTTCTTTTTTTCCCATCACTTTCCAGAGTGTTCTGTAACATAATCCGAACACCCTTCTTTTTAGCTAACACTTATGGTCACAAATTCACCATTCAACCATATCCCCAAAAATATGTTGTTGGCCACTTACATTCTTTAAAGGTACACCTGGCTCACCCTCTACTTCTGTACCGTTCATGTTCTGATACGAAAAAGTTGTGGCCTCTGTGCTTTGCAAAGCAATTTCGGCTCTATCTGTGAAATGGGAATAACATGCTCAATGCTTTGTCTCCCTGCTCAAAATATTATCGCTATATAATATATATTTGTTCAAAAAAGCATTACATTTACAACCATGGAATGACCGTGATCCTGCAGAGCCCTTCTGCTTACCTGTTGGTGAGTCTCTTGATTCTGAACCATTCACTCACACACTAGTGCACGCTCTCCACACGTCACTGCTGTATCGCTCCTGATTATCAAAACCGTTAGGGCGCCGGCGACGTCCTTCTCTCACAGATTTCCCTTGCGCCACTAGAACGTTTCTGTTACTTTCTGTGTGTGCGCTTAGAGTCGCCATTTTGAAACCAAATGAACGCTGCCATTCATGCTGCCATCCAATGTGCGCTTGTTCTAAGGCAACCTTGCAACATGTTTGCACACGTGTTTGCGAGTAGCATCTCACATTGCAAAATAAGGCACCTCACTGCCCATTCCTTTATTGCTAATTAACTCAACCTTTCCTCACAACATATTTGCTACATGTTGTCTATTTTACACACAGGATGCTCGTCACCCATGGACTGACTCCATTTCCAAATAGTTACTGAACATATACTTGATTGTGATTTACACTGAGGTCAACACAAAAGATTGTATTTTTGTTTTGATTGTTGCATGCTTTTATTCTTAACCACGCCAATGGATCCTGCCTTACAGGAGGGAACCCCACTCTATACTCACACTGATATACTTTCCTGACTATATAAAATCTTTTTTTGAACCTCTGCTCCATTCTATGTGTCTGTTGTTCAGCATTGCACTGGCATGGCTTGTTTTTTAGCTGCAATATAACAAACCAGAACAAGTCTTCCACCATATGTTGTTTCACAATACAGTGCTAAAACTGAGGTTTGTCTGGCACACGTTTTTTTATACAGGTCCGGTGCTCACACATACGCTGCCTCACTTCTCTTTTGTCTTCCCTACGCAGATCAAATTACATGGGCACTTGATCCCGTAAATCACCCATTTACTTTTAGTTAGAAACATGTTTTAACTTCCAAACACTGCCATTTAGCTCAATTTCTTTGATGTTTTTAGTTAGACCACACACCAAACAGCTCCCACAATTAAAGCCCCCATAGCTGTCTTACGTTTCCAGTTTCTTTTAGCCTCTCATGTTGGGCTCGAACAAGATTTTGCCTGATGTTACGGCTCCTTTTGAATGCAAAGAGTGGCTTTTAAATATCAAAACCCATTGTCCTTAGGAGGTGCCAATTCTTCCACACTTCCTTTCCAATCAGGTTGCTCTACAGACTGAAGGTAGTGACCCATACAATCCTGTCTTGTTTCAGACGTTGTTGTGCTGGTGTAAACACACTGCATGTTGAATGTTCAGAGCTTGTTTCTTACATTGCTTAGCCAATCTCCTTGGATACCCTCGTTTGATGAGATTTTCTTCTAGAACATGTGCCTCTGTGAAGAAATCCCCCCTATCTGAGCAATTTCTCCTCAACCTTAGAAACTATCCAAAGGGAAGATGTCCTTTTATTGCCTGAGGGTGATAGCTGTTAAAATGTAATACACTGTTCCTATCTCTAGGTTTTCTGTACAGTGCTTTGATGAGGCAATGTCCTTGTTTCATGATCCAAATATCAAGAAAGGCAATTTATGCTGTAAAAGAAAATACATTTCATATTGGCATTTCTGCTGTTAAGCCATTCGCTGAACTTAATGAGATCTTTCTCTGACCCTTTCCAGATGGTTAGAATGTCGTCTATAAATTAACACCACATAAGAATCTGCTCTGAAAAAGGATTTGACTAATTAAAAATAAATAGATCTTCAAAATTTGATACAAAGAGATTTGCCAAATCTGGAGCAATGGTGGCCCCCATCTTGGTCCCTGTAATTTGTTTGTAAAGGTTCTTTTTTAATTTAAAAAAAAGTATACATAAAGGCCAGTCTTGCACATTTTGTTATGAAAATGGTGGGTACTAAAGTATCTCCCATGCCTCTGTTATTAAGAGCTGTCTCTATAACTTATATACTTGCCTGTTGAGGTATATTGGTATACAAGGTTTCTACATCAGTTGACACCAATAAGTCACCTTCATTGATTCCCTTCCCATCAACTGCATTCATGATATCTATCGTGTCCTTAATATAGGCCTTTGTCTTGCCAACAAATGGTTTAAAGAAAACATCTACATATGTAGAAACAGGTTGTAGTAAAGTCCCTACTGCAGAAACGATTGGTCTCCCAGGTGGTTTAGCTGCATGTATGAGTACTTTTGAGGAGGATGTAAAAGATTGGTGACCCTGGGTTTGGTCTGTAAAGATACTCGCTTTTGTTACTGCAGATCCACCCCGCTGCCTGCCCTTCATCACTCACATAAGCTCGATCTCTCTTGCTGCAACCGAGGCGTTGGATCTTCCGACAACTTAGTATAGTGAAGAAGATTGTTTAACTATGATAAAGCTTCTGTTTCATACAGTTGCAAATCATACAACACTACTCCTCCCCCTTGTCTGCTGGTTTTATCAGCAGACACTCATCTTTCTGGAGGATCCACAAAGCTGCACGTTCCTTAAAGGATAAATTATCCCTTGCTAAATTGAATTTTACTCCCTCCTCAGTCACCTTTTTAAGAATCCTATTTTCAAAAGTCAAAATCTCTGGAGTGATTGCAGTTAGGGGCTGTTGGAAAGTCGAGAGAAGTTTTAGACCCGTCACGTTTTCTCTAGTTTCATACGATTTGTCTTCGAAAAATAAACTGTAACCTAATCAGTCTGAAGAACCTGTGAAGCTCGATTTCCATCTCAAACAGGTCTGCTTTTTTCGTGGGGACAAAACTCAGTCCTTTATTGAGGTCATCCACCTCATCTGGAGTCAACTTGTGTGTGTGTGGACAAGTAAAATATGTATTGTTACCATTGTTGCTGCTGTGGGCCCTGTTGCCTGTCCCATTGTCTCGTCTGCATACCGTAACTCTCTTGTCCATGCCTCCTTCTGTCCCTTCCCCGTCTCCCTCTACCCTGAAGAAATTGTGGGTATTGCATTGATTGAGCTGACCTCGAGGGGGCTGCTCCCTGTTCTCCTTCCTCCTGTTCACTTCCACTTGAGCTCACACTAGTCTCAGAAAACCTCACATAACGTTTCCTTTCAAGATAAGTGCCACGGAATGTGGCAGAATTAACTCCCCATTGTTTGTTCATGTTTTGATAATAATCTGGTTGCATATATGGGTACGTTCTTTACTCCCTATAGTTTGTGAGATACTTTATAGATTTCCAAACATTTTTCCCTAGGTTGAGTTGTTTAAACTTGGTGATCTCTTCCCCCAATGTGCCCTACTTCTTTTTAGCATCCTGACTCAAAACATTAATAGATGCCTAATTTTCTGAAGTTGCAAAAGAAATTGAGCTAAACGTCAGTGTTTGGAAGTTAAAACCTTTTTCTGACTGTAAAAGTAAATGGGTGATTTATGGGATCAAGTGCCCATGTAATTTGATCTGCGTAGGGAAGACAAAAAGAGAAGTGAGGCAGTGTATTTGTGAGCACCGATCCTGTATAAAAAACGTGTATTAGACAAAACACACCTTATTATGAAACAACATACAGCAGAAGAATTGTTCTGGTTTGTTGTATTGCAACTAAAAACAAGCCATGCCAGTGCAATGCTGAACAACGGCTACATAGAATGGAGCAGAGGTTAATTAAAAGATTTTACACAGTCAGGAAGGGTCTCAATGTGAGTATATAATAGGGTCC
The DNA here is from genome assembly GCF_040938575.1 of Ambystoma mexicanum. Taxonomy (NCBI): domain Eukaryota; kingdom Metazoa; phylum Chordata; class Amphibia; order Caudata; family Ambystomatidae; genus Ambystoma; species Ambystoma mexicanum. The sequence goes on along the minus strand of NC_090935.1, from coordinate 1,444,687,381 downwards.
CCACCTGTAAGGCAGGATCCATTGGAGTGGTTACGAATAAAACATGTCACAATCAAAACAAAAATAAAATCTTTTGTGTTGACCCCAGTGTTCAGTACAATCAAGTGTATGTTCACTAGCTATTTGGAAATTGAGTCAGTTCATGAATGAGGAGCATATTGTGTGTAAAATAGACAACATGTAGCAAACGGGAGGGGCCTCATGACACGTTAGGCAGTAGGGGGTTAACGGGCCAGTAGAGCTGCCAGCCCCGTTAACCCCCTACCGCCCGCGAGCAGACCAGGATGCTAACAACAGGCCCGTCATTAACGGGCCCGTTGTTAGCATCATCCCCATTCCCATTGAGCTCTATGGGGTCTGAAATGTGAATGGGGATGTACCGGGTCCGGGTTCCCTGAATGGGGAAATACCGGGCCCTCCAAGGTCGGAATGGCCTGTATTTCCCCCTTTAGGGAACCCGGACCGGCACCCGGAATGGGGGTAGCCATGCCGCAAAAAGCGGCATGGTTATCTCCAGGGTCGTAATGAGGCCAAATGTGAGGAAAGGTTGAGCTAATAAGCAATTAAGGAAAGGGCAGTGAGAGGCCTTTTTTTGCCATGCGAGAAGCTACTCTCAAACAAGTGGGCAAAATTGTTGAAAGGTAAACTAATCGCTTTAGAATGAACAGACTTTGGATGGCAGCATGAACGGCAGTGTTCATTCAATTCCAAAATGATGAATCTAAGCGCACACACAGAAAGTAACATGAATGTTCCAGCGGGAGGGAAGTCTGTGAGAGCAGGACGCTGCCGGTGCGTGTGAATGTTTTAATAATCGGGAGCGACGGTGGCGGTGAAGTGTGGAGAGCGCGCACTAGTGCGCGTGAATGTTTGCAAGACTCATCCAGAGGTAAGCAGAAGGGCTCCGAAGGATCACGGACATTCCATGGTTGTAAATATAATGCTTTTCTGAATGAAACTGCGATAATATTTTGAGCAGAGAGACAAAGTGCCTCATTACGACCCTGACGGAACAGGTTAACGGGCTCCGCAAAAGGAGGCAGACCCATTAAACCCGTCCCGCCACATTACGAGGTCCCCTCGCGGGACCCGGTAAGGACGCCTGGTAAAACCAGGCGTCGTTACCGGGTCCCGCGAGGGGAAGAGGGAGCGAAAAAACGGGCCACTCGTAATCGGCCCGTTGTTTGCTCCCTCTCCCATTCCCATTCATCCCTATGGGGGCTGAAATGGGAATGGGGAAGGTCCGGGCCCGGGTTCCTGGAGGGAGGAATTACCAGGTCCTCCGAACTCAGAATGGCCTGGTAATTCCCCATTCTGGGAACCCGGACCCAGACGCGATTTTGGCGGCAGCCATGCTGCCAATAGCGGCATGGCTACCGCCGAGGTCGTAATGAGGCCCAAAGTATTGAGCATGTTATTCCCATTTCACAGATGGAGCCGGAAGTGCTTTGCACGGCACACAGGCCATAATTGTGTTGTATCTAAACATGAACAATACAGAAATAGAGAGTGAGGCCTATAACGAATGGAAGTGGCAAACAAAATAATTTTTTTGATATGGTTGAATGGTGAATTTGTGACCATAAATGTCAAATGGTAAATAAGCTGAAAAACAGGGCGTTGGGATTATGTTACAGAACACTCTGGAAAGTGATGCGAGAGAAAGAAAAAATGATTTGTGAACAGTAAGGTTTTTGGAATTTGACACGATTCTTGATGGTTCCACTGAGAAGTTTCAAGTAAGTGAAACTCGTGCACCTGTTAATGGGATCACTTTGGTGAATACAGTTAGAGTATAATGGAGGTACTGATGCAAACTTTGCTTTTTGCAGGCAACGTCTCAGTGAAACAATTGATTGTTTGTAAAGGAACACAGCAATGAAGAATGAAGAAACAGGGTTTGGTGTTTTTGTTAGTCCTGAAGAAGGCACGATTGGAATGAAGAAGCTGAAGTAAAAATATGGTAGACTTCGAATTAAATGGACCGAAACACATATTTGTTGACATGGAATAGCATTTTCCTTGTACAGGGAGACCACTAATGGATCATAGGTTTTAGATATTCACAAGAGCACCACACCAGACATAGTGGAGCTGGAGTGTTTCCGTAGAAGTCAAACTGTGTAGTATTGAGTTTGAATTAGGTATGTTTGGGAACAACAGTTTTGATGTATGTACATTGTCTGTGGTATATCTAAAACTGTACAATGCCATAATAGAAAGCTCAGGAAATGTTTTTGTACTGAGCAAGAGCATTAAATTGGCTCATGTACTAACCCCCATACTACTGTTAGTCTTTGTATGTTTTTTATGAGAGTTGATCAATAGAACATGTGTATTTGTATTGTAAAACCGATAAAAAGTGATACATTTTTTTTAATATGCTGTGTATGCACAGGCACCACTAAGGAAGGAAAGTGCAGGAGCTATTAATTTTTGTCAGTGCTTCCATTTAGGTGCTGCGTTCTGACTGCAATAAGTACCCGGTGGTAAGGGAGTACTGGGTCAATCGTGCAGGCCCCATTTGGCGATGCACGATTTCATTGCAGGCAGAGTACGCCATAGCCAATCAGGGGGCTTAAAATGAGGCTCAGGCTGTGGCTCACAATAGAACAGACCCCAGTGCCACCTCTCTCCTTATCAAATTCAGGCCCAGTTCCTCAGGCACATAAATGGTAGAGGGACGCACAGGACTTCTTAACACAGTTTTAAATAAAGGTATTTTCTGGCACTTGGAGAATATCTAACTTTCTGTGGTCCAACACTTTGCTACCGAAAAGGGCACCTGTGATGGCCATAGCCTTAAAAGCCTTCTATGGAGCTGAGAAAAAATGGCTCCCAAAGCTTGTGGTGTAGTGGAGGATATCTGCTCTCACCCATCTCAGAGTTCACTTGCTCTCCTTCAGCTCGGGCTTCCAGGAACCTGAGGCAAAGGCTGATCCCAGGTAGTCCACTTTCAGCAGTACTCCCATGGCGATCTTAAGTATGGGAGCATGCGTAATCCCCCACATCAACACCCTGGTCTTGGAGCCATAAGTCTCAAGCACTTTTACCAAAGAATATTGTTTAAAACTACTCATCAATTTAACAACTTACCAAGAAAGTTTTCTGTTTGTGACAGGGGCACCACATCATTCTCAAACAAAGGGATGGGAACCTTAACAGCCCGCATTTTACAAAGACTGCATCCTTCCAATCTCCATTGTGAATCTGAAAATGTCTTCCTTTACGCACAAATTAGTCAAGTGTACACATGCTTTTCCAATAGTCTATCATGAAAGGCACCTTCCCAGACACAAAGAAAAAAGACAGATATTACAAAGACTGCATCCTTCCCGTCTCCATTGAAAAGGACATCACAGAAAAGGCTCTCACAGCACTTCTCTCAACATCAGCAACACATCATACTATGTAATAAAAGGCCAGATGTATGTTTGTCCTTACCTTACTCAAGAAACTCACACTCAACCTGGACCACCCGTCCAACCATCATCCCACTGCATCTATCCTTCCTCAGCAAAGTGACTGAGAAGACCGTCACCATCCATGTCCACGAAAGGCTCACACACCACCATCTACAGCAGGACTAACAACCAGGACTCCAACCATGTGGCAGCACAATAGCCAAGATATCAAAGACACCCTACACGTCCTTGACAAAGGAGACCCCTGCATCCTTCCCGACCTCGCTGCCGCCTTTTGTACCTTTGACCATGAAGCATTCTTCATCATCCTTGGAACCAACACGGGTTCTGAGGAATCGACCTGCAATGGTTCATCTCCTATCTCTCCAATAGATATAAACTCATCCAGCTAGGTCCAAATGACATGCTCAGTAGTTTGCAGGGTTTATCATGGCTCCATCCTGTCCCGGCCATCTCCAACCTCTATATGGAACATTTGAAGTAACTCCTTACCAAGACTGATGTCAAGTTATACCAATATGCAGAGGACATGTAGTTATACCTAAACACCAATTGCATCAACGGCATCCAAGTACTGTCTATCGCACATCCAAGGCTGCATGTCAAGCACCAACATGTAGCGCAACCCAACAGAGAGCCAATTAATTATCTTAGGAAACCCCACAAAACACCCTCAAGTGCAGAACTGGCTGACGGAAATGAAGCTTGATAGTTTTATGCCTAAACTCTCACCTAGTGCAAAATAATTTGTTTTTAATATCAACTATGATCTCTTATTCAAAATACACATTGTCTAGAAGACCCAAGCAGCAAGATGCCGGCTCATGTTCCTCCACAAAGTCAAGTCCTTCCTCTCCACCCCATGTTTCATTCATCCAAACCCTGGTCCTCTCCCACCCGGACAGCGGCAAGTCCCATTCATAGGACTCCCAGATGACATCAGGTCCCTTTGGAAGTGGCCAGGAACAAAGCAGCACAACCCATCACGGAATTCACCCCATATTCAAGGATCCGCACTGGCTTCCCTTCAAGCACACATCGGCCTTTAAAACCTACAAAGACGTCCCAGTCAAAACACCACCATATCTGGTAAACAAAACACATAGGCCCTCATTACGACCTTGGCGGAGAACCATGGTGCTATTAGCACCATGGTCCATGGCGCTAAACTGCCAACTCCGCCATGGTGGTTGGCGGACTTACCGCCCCATTCCGACCTTGGCGGGGCGGTAAGTCCCCAATCCCCATTTACCCTTCCCCATTCCCATTTTTGCCCCATAGGGCATAATGGGAGTGGGGAAGGCGTTAATTACGCCACCGTAAATTACGGTGGCGTAATTAACAACAAGGTCCCTTAGCGCCATGGATTTTAACACCTGCTAAAAGCAGGTGTTATATCCGCCATGGCGCTAAGGGAACTCGTACTCAGGCGGTAAGGGTCGGCGAAGTTTACGCCGGCGTAAACCCCTTACCGCCTGGGTCGTAATGAGGGCCATAGGGTCTCATTACGAGGTCGGTGCTAGTCCGCTGATGCGACCGGCAGGTTTTCAATTTGGGAAAGTATCCTCAAGCTTTCAGCAGTTTAGAATAATGGTGCTGCAGTCTGGGGAACCCTATTTTTAGACAGAGAAAATGGCGCAGTAGAGGATAATGACACCTCAGAGGTGTCGTACTTTATCTCCTTTTTCAATGTGCAAAACCAGTGCTTTTGAAAGGTCACTCCCCTCGGACTGCCTGCTCTGCATTCCTCATGGTTGCTAAGGCTGTTGTCAGGCAGTAAATCAGGCACCTGCAAAAGTTGTGGCTTTGATGCCAGGCCGTCACATGATCACTTTTACAGAATATGGTGCTTTGAAGGAAAACGTTCTTCCTTCATGGAAGAACACTTTCCTATTTTTGCATGCACCACAGAATCGGGCCTGAGAGGCAGGGATCCCTAATGCTTATTTTTGCTTTTTACTGTGTGCTGAGGGAAATGCCGAAATGATTTTTTTTTAAATGCTGAATGTGCTTTTACAGCGCATTCAGCATGAACAAAAAAATGGAATCCCAAAATGCAGAACAAGGGGTGCAGAGGTTGCAGGGGTGTCCCCCGCTTCCCTTGTTCGGCATTATGGGATCAGTGTTTGCAGGAAAAGCAGGGGTTGGGGAGTAAAGTTAAAAAAAGAGAAAAAACAGACCCATGCAGAGGAAGTTCCGCCCCACAATTCACAGGCTCCTTTTACCTGAGGTGAGAATCCAATAGGGTGCGCCGCACCTCTGTCGCCTCTGCACTGAGGGTCCTTGCATGTTCGGATGGGCACAGGGATCCAGGTAGACCCCTGGTACGCGTGCCCGTTTACTGCCCATGCAGAATATGTGACTGGATTTCTGCCTTGAACACATTCCTAAATTATGGAGACCAGTAATGAAGTTCACCACAGAAAAAAAATGGCCGCTGTCTTCACCGCGGCGTCTCGTGCACACGCGCTCCTCTTAGCATGGATCTACGTGATTACTGCCGGTGCGGAAAATCTCGCAGTAATAAAATGGATCCTCCATGCCCGCATTCCCCTTACTCCCACCCTAAATACTATGCGATGCACTTCCCATGGGCGTAATTTTAGGGGGGGACGGGGTGTTTGTCCCCCCCAACTTTCATGGCACACTATTTTGTCCCCATTTATTTGGCTGGGGCACCTTTTCTTCAGAGGTCATGTCCCCGCCAACATTTTCAGCAAAGTTTCTCCACTGCACTTACCTGCTTTTCTTTCCCACGGACGTTTCCCTGCAACACCAGTTCCTGCTCCCAATTGCCCCTCATTTAGCTTCCCCTAACAGACAGAAAAGCTGTATTCACATTTTAAAATAGTGAAGTCAAATCACTGCAATAAGCAGCTTACCTTCCTAATGCCAAACAAATATCAGCTTCCAAAGTAATCATTGCCGAGTTTAATTTGGATTAGAAAAATACATTCATCCAGATTAAATCAATACAGAAAAACGAAAGATTACCCATAAATATTAATACAGACTTCAATTAATTTTGTATGAAAGCAGAGCTTAGTACAAACAATATTTTTAAAAACCAGTACTGTTATTCCTGCATTACTGTACAGTCACAAATATATTTAAATTGCGCGTGCCAAAAGAAGTCGGATTCATAGGTCAATTAGTAAAAAGTGTGAATGCCAAAAGCAGCAAATCACAGAGACACATTATAAGTCTGGTGGTATCTCGGCGGTAAATCTGCCGAGATACCGCCAAATGGAATTCTCGTTACCACGACTTGGTCCGGCGGTGTTACTGCCGGATTATTAGTGGTGCTGGTGTTAGTCCCCATTTAAATGGGACTCCATGGGGCATTTCGGAGGAATTACTGCAGTGGTAATTCTGCCGAAATCTGGTGGAAAGGTGGCAGATTTACCTCCACCTCTTAGCTGGATGGTGCGGTAATACAGCGGTATACGGTAATACCACCACATATGACCCACCCGCCCAACCCGTAATGAGGCCCATACAGACTACTATCGCTTGACATCAGCGATTGGAAGTGCACAGCGCAGTAGTACTGATTCACTCATACACATAGCTGTGCACCCTCTTAGCTGTCGCCTCTACTAGTGCAGAATTACTTAAATACCCATGATTATGGGTTAGCTTTTCCATGCAAGATGCACGAAAAATGCAGTTAGCTACTTTGGCATTACAACGAAACAAAAGGGTATCACGTACCCGAGCCGCAGATATAACTTTCAATTCTCACCTCCAGGTCACTGTTGGGGTAGATTGTGGAAGGGACAGCAATGCTCTATAAAATGGGTTCTCACACACTATGTTCATGTACCCAAAATTTCACAGAGGACTGCAGAACTAGACTTCCCTCAGTATACTTCAATGCCCACTGTAAAGACTGGTGGGGGGTTTCTGTACCCCTGCCCTCTATGTGGCATAGTAGAAGCACAGAGCACCCCTGCCAAGGGTCCCTATTGTCAGTAGCAATGGACGAGCAACCAAGGCTTAAACTCTCAGGAGGTGATGCAGGCTGGTTCTTAAGTACAGTGTAGTCCCCAAGCCCCCACAAAGGAATGTCCACACACTGTGTTAGTGATAACACAGTTCTTTATATGAATAAGGTTCAATATATATACACAATCAATAACACACTTTGTGCTTTGGCATTTCTAATATGGCAAATGTATACAATATCTAGGTGGTACCACAGTTAACTCTTGACTCCTTTAAAATGCACCAACTGCTGACAGTTTAAATGACATACAAGTCCAATAGCAATGTGAATTAACATCAGACATTGGAAGGAAGCCAAGTTACGTTAAACAATGGCAGAATAGTTTGTCCCACTACCATGAAACAGTTGTGTGTGAGGATCCCCCCACCTGGGCAACCTGTAAATAAAGTGTATCAACAAGCCCAGTCCATATATGTTTAAAATAGTGTTGTTTCCTGCTAAAAATGTTCTACTACCCCAATGTACCTCGTTTAACAGAGTTTCTTCGATGGTTCGTCGATGGGTCCCACGTGGGTGAACTCCCTTTAAAGTAGGTGCCACAGGGCATTGAGATTCCTCGAAGAAATGGGAACACTGTCGTCTAGATAGCAGCTTCAACCTTAGCAGTGCTCATCGATGATCAGTCATGGACGTCCTGTGAAGATGAGGCGTGCAGTGCACCTCGATGACAAGAGTTTGTAACTATTACTCGATGAAGAATGTAGGCCCAGCAGCGGGCGTCGGGTGTCGGCGTTGGCATTGATGATCAGGACTCGACCATGGCTGGCTTTAGGATCTTCGTTGGCGTCTTTGTGGACTTCAGGTGGTGGGTAACCCACCAGCGGATTCTCTTCGGTTTGTTGACGACCTAGACTTTCTCCGTTGTGACAAAGCGGTCGACGGTGATGGCAAGGGAATCCCGTGTTTCAAAGTGTCTTGGGCAAAGATGAAGCGGCGCGGCTCCGGTCGTCGAGAAGCACGGCGTCATGCAGTCCCCGCTTCTGGGCAACACGACTCGACAGGCTTCCAGCGGTTAGAGCGGTCCTCCGAACCCTGGTTGACGACGATGGACTTCAATGTCCGGGTGCTTCACTTCAGATTCCTCGGCGGTCCCCGTCTCCGATCGACAGTCTTTCAGGACTGACTTCCATGGTTATTTGGTGAAGATTAGCTTTTGCATAAAGTGTTCCTGCGTAGCTCAAGAAGAGATCTCCTAGCCAGGTCCTCTCTTGGATCAGTCCTTGACAGACACGACAGCTTTCAGTTTTCAGCAATGGAAAGCAGCAGCAAAACCTTCTTTTTCCAGCTGGGCTTCAAGGTTAATCATCAAGTTTCGACTTCAGCTTCATTACAATTCGGATAAGTGAGAGGTCCCCAGATATGCTGTTCTGTCTCTCATTCACACTGCTGAGCCAAGCTGAGGCAGTCAATTATTCAGAAGGGTATTCATGCAGGCAGGCAGCCAATCAGGCAAACAGTGCATTCAGGCATTCTCTCCCATCCAGACACCCATAACAAGGAATGTGGATTGGGGCAAGCACCCAGACTTGACTTTCAGCACACCACACTGCATTCATGTCAGTTTCGGGTAGGGCTGTCTCATTCTTTGTGTCACACACACAGATACCAGACACCCATAACATGGAATGCATATTAGTCACACGCTCCATTCACCCAGGTCCCACCCCAAGGGTGTACCAGCAACATATAGCCACTGTGAAGGCTCCAGCCAGTATGGCCTGAACTTCCTCACAATACCATATATGGTTCTTCCACCCAAGAGCCAGTTAGAGGAAGGGACAGAGTCAGGGCTTCCCAGGACTTTGGGAAAACAAGGTAACAAGCAATAGAAACCAGGATGTCACAGGGAATCATGCCTTCTATCAGGAATCCGCTGATTCCTATGGCAGGGCCTGGGTATCCCAAAATGGAGGATACTCAGAGCACCTGTCAAATTCAGCATGGAGCAGCCGCCAGCCCATACCCGGCTCTGAGGGCCGCACACAGGTGCCCAAAAACATACACTTGGGGTACTGGGGTGTACCCCCACTGATGGGTGCCATAAGGGTAACCCAAGGGTCTGTTCACAACAACCAAAAAGAGGAAGAGCTGCACCGCCAGGAGTCCCTCATGGACTCCTGTGCAGAAATCAACACGGAACACACAGGGAGTACAGGACAAGGACATGGAGGCCCTGCCCCTCCAATGCATTTCCAGCATCACAGCCACCACTACAGCCTTACTGACATTTTTAACACAAGTGGTCCTTAGGGTATTAGCCTAAGTGATGTATTCCCTCCAGGTTGCCCGGATGTTGAAACACAGACCAAGTGGTAAATATATTTGGTACTCTCAATTAGCTCATTTTTCTTTTTTTTTTAAGTGAAATGGAGTGATTGGGAGCACTGAGTGTTAGTCATTTACGCTTGGAGACATCAATTGTCAGGGCGCTTTCTGGACAAAAGGATTTAAAGGTATGTAGCAACATATTCAGCCCAACAGCTGTCCTCTAATCAGTACCTAACCATCCATGTAAAGAAGAAGCCTCATCAGAACATGAGCACGCCATGCGTATCTGCATGAATGGCTAGAGCCAAGCTGAGGACAAATGTCCTTAGATACCTCACCACTCCCACCACAACACTCAAGGACATACATGTTGACATGGAGCAATCCTCTAGTTGGCATCAGATCCTTATTCCGCCTAATTGTTTAGGCAGACACATGGCCTTTGAGTCTTCTAGTATCCTCAAATTGACCCCGCTGGCTGGTCACCAGCTTCATTAAGTTCCAAGGCAACACTGTGTTCAGCCAGCTGTGCCCACTGGCTACCAAAGGCGATTATCTGGTTTCCTGTCCCTGAGGTGGAGTCTTCCAGTGCTGCTGACCTGACACCACCAGCCATTCTCAGAGTCTTTGACCCACAAGCTGATGCTGCTGCTGAACAGCACCACATTGTTGGGAACTGTCACTGATGTTCCACCACTCAACCCTGGCACAGCTAAAAAACACCCAGGCGCCTTGTTTGATGCTGAAAAGCCTGGCTCAACTCTGTTTAGCCCCAAAGATAAGAACTAAGGTACTATGGTGACTTTAAGCCCCATTTTCTGCGTTCTTCTTACAAGTCAAGCTTAAACATTGACATCGTGCCAATGTAGTGCCTGAATACTGTTAGGGGTTTTGTCATAGGGCTATTACATAACTTGGGTGGTAGTTTAGTTTTGTGGTAAATTGGTAGTAAAGTGGCAGGAGTTTAGTATTGTGGTATAACAGTGTTGAGCATAGCTATGGTACTGCCCTATATGATGAGACAAATTTCTCCCCCTCGTATTCGTATTCTGTTTAGGGTTGACTGTAAGTACAAATTATTGGACCTTACACTTATAGGAACATAACAGCATCAGCTGTTTTGCCGATAACTTATTTACGAAATTGGCCTACCATCTTTAACGGGTTTGCTCAGCTACCAGCATGCACAGTTTGAGACACACTCACACACACACACACACACACACACATGCATTACAGGATTTCTAGCTTGCCAGCTGGTTCTCCGACCTTTACCACTGTGGTAAATATTTTACCGCTTTTGGATTGCGCTATGACACTTCCTTGTTATTTCCCCTTTTTTTTAAATAGTCAACAGAGACACAAAACTGCAGCCCCACTGTTTCGGTTTATGTGCAATCATTTTCTTTTATGCCTGTAACATTTTGAAAAAGATTTTGCGATACATATATTACACAGTTAACACTTTAGTAGAAAATACATGAGTCAGCTTTGTGCACAGTGAAAACATTTTTTTCTTACCAAACCTTGAAACACGATGCGGTCACAGAGCGTATTTGTCTAAGAGAAAAGATATAATACACACAGCACAAAACATGTAACTTTCCCTTCATTACACATGCGTGAGAAAAACAGCAAAGACGGAAAACGCACATGCTCTCCTTCTTACACTCCTCAGAGTTACCATACTTACACCTAATATGTAGGATTTCTGTGCTGAAGGAGTCCCTCTCTGAATCGTCTTATCTGCAAACGGAATGCAGCAAGTGTCACTGTTTTTGGCAGCCCAGTTAGAAGTTGGTGACCTCACCCGACCTCTTTTGGATTACTGCCTGGTCTCTCTCTCTCTCTCTCTCTCTCGCTCTCTCTCTCTCTCTCTCTTTCTCGTGCACAGCCTGGTCATGCCCACATGCATGGCCCAGCTGCATACTTGATTTCTTCTCTCTGCAAAATGAAGACTGACCCCCACCTTTCTATCTCCCACATTTATGGATTAGCCTTGTCACTCAAACCTCCCTTCAGCCCCGCTTCCTGTTGTCTCCTGTCACCCCAGTAAGTTTCTAGAATCATGGCATTTCTCTGTCAGAAGGACCTACTTGTATCAATTTTGCTTCCTGCAAGGGACAATGGCATTTTCAAAATGAAAAAGACAACAAATGCATTTTCTTGCACGTTTTAATTTCTATCGAACGCAAAACAGAACTTTCCATCTGCGTCACCTTGCGTTTCAGTGTTAAAGGGAATATTAATTAAATAGGGGTCAAGTTTATTTGATAGGGACTTGTTAATTGATTAATCTGGTTTAGTTTATTCAATGCAAACTACATAGATGGTGAATTCATTCATAACATGGAACATTTTCACGTGTGCTCAATGTATTGAAGTTTGCTGTCTTTGCATTCATTTTGCTGACTCCATTGAAAGTCTATTTCACTGCCCCCCATGAACTCAATGCATTGTCTTTTAATTTGCTGCCTCTACTTGCATTCAATAATTCGCTGTCTCTATTTGCGTTTATTTTACTGACTGCATCCATTGAAAATAATGCTATGTACCACAGCATCCTAGACAACATCCTACAAAACCCTGCTCATCTTCCCAGAGAGCCATTTTACAACAGTCTGCATTTTCTGTGTTTCATTGCAAGAGTGGGTTTGCTTGCGTTTTTAGTTAGTTTAATACATTTTTATTGCTTAATTAAATGACTATATTTTTTATAGAACCTTGATTGGACATTCTTTTATTTTGGAGCCTTTTTACTATTGTTGCTTCATTTGCTATTGTTATCAGCTTGTATCCCTCTGGAATAGTAAAGCCTGCCCTCGGCCCACATTAACACAAAAGGCAAAGGTGGTATACCCATTTGGCCGTGTCTGTTTTACCTTTATGATTGGGATCGCTGCTGGCTTAGTAGTAGTGGGGGGCTGAGTAGGCGGTTTAGCCCCCCTACCCATCCCTTCATCCCTGCAAAGAAGTGTTCCTTTTGTCACAAGCAGGCACAGGGAAAACAGGAGCGGTGGGTGGAGCAGGCAAAAAAAGGAGCTTGAGCATGCATTAAGCGGGGGTCAGCCATATATTGGACTAGGAAATGGCATTAGGGAGGGGCTTGGTGGCAATCAAAAGAGGGGGCCCTGGGAGCAGAGACAGTGTTTGAAGACATATGCCATGGGGAGGTGTCCCACGTCGTAATCACCCAGATTGCGACTTAATCTGTATTAGAACATTTGGCATTCATAGGCAGTGATAATCGAGTGCCTCTTCTCTCCGAACTCAGGAAAAAAGTTGATTTAGCAGCTGCAAAACCCTGATGAATTGGGATTTTTGCTCGGTCAACCTTCAATCCAGTTTGCAATCTTATTGATTTTTATTTTTTGAAAGTTTTATACAGAGGGATCTCGTCGGAAAAGTGATATGTAATTGTCTTGGTGGAGGTTGCCACCATTTGTATGCAGGGAAGAGTTCTGCCCTAAGACAAGTAGCAAAACAGAAAGATGATAGCTGGAAGGTTTTGAATGAATCATAATCTCTGGCATTGTTCTGGGCATCCCTCCAGGCCATTCTTTTTCAGCCTGCTTTGCCATTATGGAAAGGGAAAAACTATTTGCAAATCAGGTTTTCTCCCACCCCTAAAGGGGCAGTCCAGCACAGCTGGACTTGCTTGACCACACATCCCTTCTCAACGAGACTGCAAGGAACCACATATGTGTTTCAACCTCATTGCATATCATCAGTGAGGTGTAGCTTGAGCCTTTAGGCATGAAAACCAAGGGAAGGCTAAGCTCAGAGACATGTGAAAAACTGGGGACAAAAGGTAACATTCCAAAGGAAGTGCTTAGACTGAAGGCTAAGATAAGGTTATCGGTTTATCAAAAAGTAGATAGGTGGAGACCAAAAATCAAAAAGAGTTGCAAATTTACGATATAAAGAAAAAACAGACATAATTCACAACACACCAATAAAGCTGCATTTTGGAATAAAGGATGGGATAGTGTGAAGATACTGAAACATGTAAAGTATGATAAGATAAAAATAGAAAATGATTATATACAGCTTGCACTAGTGTGTTAAAACCTTAATAACAAAGCAGGTGCAACACAATGTTTGCTCTGAATAGATGTGAAACACCCAGAGAAATCAGGAAAACAAATAGTAAATATAAACAAAAAAGGTGAAATTATCTGTCGACCCTTATTTAAGGGCTTCGGCTTTGTGGGCCTTTATGATGTGTAGATGCCCAGCCTTCTGCAGGTCAGTAAAAGACATAGCTTTGCAGAATCCTTCTGGTAAGTTGTGAAAGAATTCAATGTTCTGAAAATAAGATATTATACAGGGAGATGTAGTCCTGTGGGGCTTGTTACATGGGTTGGGAAGACTGAGTGCACACAGAATTACATTAGGGCACTTAATGTGGTCTTCTGGGCTCTTTAGGCACAGCACTGTATATGGCACAATTGACAATACAGAAACAGGACATAGGAAAAGAACAGGGATTGGCTGATGGAAAAACCAGCAGCCAAACTCTGGTCAAAGGTATTACATAAGCACAAGTGAGGACAGTAACAGAAACCTTCACATAAATATCCAGGGAAAGAACAGGAAGTCTAAGTATATAAGATTCAAGATTGAAAAACGAGGAGCAAGACTGAAGCAGCATGATGTAAACTACTACAAACTAGAATAAAGGCATTTCAGACGGAACTACAGACTTGTAACAAGGAAAATGCAGACTGAAACGCTGGGTTAGGATCCAGGCACCTATGGATGGAAATCTGAACTGGGAACAAGGAAACTGTGGATGGAAACTCTGGAGTGCGAACAGGAAAACATTAGACAGAGAGCAAGGAACAGCATGTATGGAACACAGAAACTGTGTATAGAGAGCAAGGGACTGCACGTAGAACCAAGCTACAAGCAGGGGGGGGCAAGGGCAACAGCAGGCAGGGAACACAGGGCTCCAGGCACCGAGCACAGGGCTGCAGATAGACAACAAGAACTGGAACAGGAGCAGGTTCTGGCAACAGACCTCATGAGGAAATCACGGTTCAAAACAGAAGGGTCTGGAAACACACTCATTGCAAGAACAAATGCACCTGCAGGCAGCAATTGAAGTCCTGACACAACCTGTAGTGGAGCAGGCTCGTTAGCAGTACATGGGGCATCCGATCTGAAGGTAAACTGTCTCCTGTCTCCCTGGACCTGGAAAAGTGAAAGCTAAGAAGGCCTATAGGGATTCTGGGGATTGTAGTTCTCATACGCTTTAATAGGAATAGCTAGGTTTACTGTACCAAAAGGTGCCTTATGATACATATAGATTGTTCAATGTAATCGGGAAGTTGCAATGCCTTCACTGGGAATGTAAAGCCCACAATATACTTCAGGAAGAATTGTGATGATGTATTACGAGCCCCCAACTAGCCCATGGAGGGCTCCTCCTAGTGTTCGAGTGGCAGAATCGTGATGGTATGCCCATCTCCATGCACCCTAGAGATATTTCGAAAAGGAAACTAAGCCCAAGGCGTGTCTCATAATATAAGAGTGGCTCTGTACGCAAGTAGCACCAGAAGAAAGTCCAAAACTATAGCACGGCCTCAAGGTGTCTCTCTATAGCAGAGGCACACTGGGCATATCTGCAAGCTTGGGTGTCTGAAACCTTGATGGACAAGGCAGTAGCAGGATCAGCCTCAGTGGAACATCCCTGTTCCACAGGGGCCACTTGTGAATGTCACATTTGCTGCGGATGTTCCCAGGAGTACAGATGCCTGAAGCCATGGATTTAGTGGCATGAAAGACTGGAGAATGTTCAGGTTCAGCAGAACTGTGAATCTCGGATGCATTTCCCTTGTGATCGGGAATGGTGCTTTCAGAAAGGGTAGACCCAGGACCTCTGCTCTGGTGGGTCCTTCATGAAGCGCTTCCAAATTTCCAAAAGCATTGATAGCCTGTGCGGGTTCTTCTTTGTTAGCCAGGTCAGGCAAGGCGGGACTCACTTTGCAGACAGTTGGATGGGTACATCAGATCACAGAAATAAAGCTCCACTGATGATCTGTTGTGGTGCATCGTCGCTCACAAATTAATCTTCACGGACACGCATAGACCTTTAAGACTTCTTTAAAGGGGCTGGATCCGCCAGGCACTGCATTGCCTCCATATGTAACAGGGTCTACCTGTGCTACTGAGAGCTGTGAGTTGTGCAGTCCACAATCCTCTTGCAAAACTGCAAAGTCTCTGTAATCAGGAGAAAGCGCCTCTAGCAGCAGGGCCCCAAAGACTGGACTTACCAAGAGAGCTTCAACGCCTTGGTTCACGTTCAGGTCTTCCTTGTTGGTTAGGGAGTTGTCGGACAAGAGCAGGCTTGCAGTGCGCTGGACTCTGGTGCCGTGTGTGTTCAGACTGACCGAAGCATCTGCGGCAACAGCTGGACTCATATCTGGACTGCATGCCGGTCCAGGGTTCGGTTCAGGTTTTGACTCAACTCTGGCTCTCAGTCTGATTCACAAATATCTGCAGAAGGAGCGAGGTGTTCAGGCCTAGCCACTTTTTCAGTGTGCTCGAGTGCTAGACTGGCACCCAGGGCATCGAGTGGAAAATCTCCAGGAAGCCGCGGCATAGGGACTCAGGTCAGGAGCAAGACCAGACATGGTTTGCAACAGTAACAGAAGTTTCAACAGCATTGGTAACTGTGCCAACGGGGGAGTTATTTCTTTACAAGCTTTGCCAAACTTTGAAGTCATTTGGCTGGTGGAAGATGTTGAACATAAAGAATGAATCCTTCCAAGCTTTTGCTGGTAAGTATTTGCCAAGGTCAGGTTTTCCGGCTGCTCTGTACAAGCCGTTATCTGTCGCGCAGTTTCTATCCCTGGCCTTAGCGTGCTAATGTCTAAGAACAGAATGTCAGGTTCTGTGCTGAATTTCCTATGGTCTGGTGAAATGTGACCGTTTAAAAGATTTTTGCAATGCAAGTCGACATAATCGCCATGGAGGTCTTGAGTTTGTCTTCTAAGGTGCAAGAGCTGATCCTGTAACTGTTATGTTCCTTTAGAATGTTCCAGTCCTAAAAGGGCAGATTCTGCTTCAGCAGGGGTGTTAGGTGTTGAAATACGAAAGCTATATTTGGGATTTTCAATATAGGCTTTCTAAATACTGGATCAGCCACAATACCTTCTGGACACTGAAGGGTTTGTACTGTGGCTAAACTGTCAGCAACACATTTGGGGGAATGTGCAGCTAACAGCTAACCAAGCTGACCTAGAGCAAATGACGTTGGCTACAGGGATCCCATTTGTATATTCCCGTGGCATGTTTCCCAGTGTGTGAGAAGTGCCTTTAGAGGGGGCATCAAATACATTCATGTGCACATTATTAGAATTCTACGAGAAAGACAAAGTAGTGTTCAGCTTTGAGAGGCAAGAGCAGCATTTGCACGAGGGTCTGAATTAATGTGCATTTAATTTCTTTTTATAAAACTTTACACATAAAATAGACATACAAAAAGAAAGCAAACAAATATTAACTTTCAGTAAACAATATGAAATACAAACCTTAGTATATACTTAAAACGTCACAGTGTAATATACATCTAAAATGAATAACAGTGGAGAAAAGGAAAGAAAGAATACTTTGGCTTTGCACCCATGAGCTAATCCGACAACATATAGTGCCTCATCACGATGGGCGGTAGCACTTAAATGCGGCGGTAATGGTCTTACTGCTGCATTTAAAGGCTGGGCCTAGGATCTGATATGATGTGATATGGCATTTATAATGCGCCTATACACAAGTGTTTCACGAGTCTGGCTTATTTCCCCGCAGCTCTGAGCTGGGGGTACATTTTCCCCAAAAATTCCCATTTTCAGCAAAATTACCGCTGGCGGTATTGCACCGAAAATGGGAATGGGGAGTATTGTTTAGCACCCAACGCGTGATCTGGCGGTTATACCGCCGGACAGGTGGGCGCTAACACAAATAAAGTTGGGCGGTATCCCGTTCGGGATACCGCCCAACTAATGATGAAGCCCATAGAGTCTATTTCGTGGTTACGGTAACATCACACTGACTTCCAACCATATCCTGTATAAGGTCAACTGAAGGGATTTACTTATGGTGTTACGACAACGCCTCCAAAAGGGCTTTGTCTTTAATGAATCCGCTCGATGGACAAATTTACCCAAGTATTGCATCTAGACATTTCCAAACTCAGAACATTCCGTTGGGACATGTCTAGGGGTTTTCCTTACAGTACCCAATTGGCAAATGCAGCAATATTGCAATATTGCTTGTACATGGGAATCCCAGTCCTGCAACCCGTGACCACCAAAACAGTGATTTAATCGCAGAAAGAGTTACAAACGTCTGAGGTGTTTTGAGGGGCATAACATCATATATCGTTTTTTCTAAAGGAGTATAATGTCTCTGAGACACAAGCATAACCCTTTAGCATAGTTAGGTGACAAAAATTAGCACCCCAATCCCAAAACTCAATTTTCTTGACTAAAGCTTTTTTCTTTATCCTAAAGATAATTGTTACCCATCAGTGTCCAAACTAGTTGTTCAAGTAGTTTGTTCACACCCATTTCATACTCGGGCTCTCTGGTACTTCTCAAAAAATCTGCACCCACGTCCCCCAAGAAGCGTGCGTCTGGATGTGTTACCATCTGAAGATGTAATGATGCATGCTTTTTCAGAACCACAGAGGACATGGAAACAAGACCAAGCTCTAACCTGATGGCTGCCATGGGTATGCAGACAGTAAACCCAGTATCCTTTGCCTAAAATGACCCTCAATTCGTCATAGCCAATCAAGGTCATTAATAGTAAGGCTCTCAAGCCCATACAAAAAGGCAGGTACAAAGTATTGTAGGTAAAGGCATCTAGCACCCTCCACGGTAAAAACCCCTGTTCTTAGTAGAAAGCAATGCAATAAAGTTAAAATACCTATTCTCAAACAGGTGAAAACACTTGGTATCTACCTAGATGCTAAAATTACAATGACAAAGTTAATACCCTCTCCTCAGCGACATCCTACACTGCCAAATTTATCGCCCTAAGCCGCCAATTCCTCACGCCTAAAAACTGCGTCACTCTAGCAAGAGCCCTAATACTTTCCAAGCTGGATTACTGCAACGTACTCCTCCTAGGAACGTCCAACACCAACCTTGCTAAAATACAACGTATGCAGAACAAAGCACTACGTGCAGCGTTAGGAATAAAAAAGGCAGACCACGTCTCACACATTAGGAGAGAAACTCACTGGTTACGTATCAAGGCAAGAATGATATTGAAAACCCTATGCATCACCCATAAATGCATTGCCAACAAAGTCCCCTAAATACATCAACAACACAGTCATGAAAAAATCCTCTACTAAAATCCTCCGATCTAGTAAAGACTCACTCCTTGAAATCCCATGCCACCAAAGCACGCGAGCTGGAGGCAGCAGCTTCAAAGTCCTAGCTCCAAAACACCGGAAGACTCTCCCGATAAATATTAAGAATGAAGAATCCTTCCAGCGTTTCCAAAAATCCCTAAAAACCCGGTCATTCAACCAGTTCTAACAGAGCAAGCCGCTCTAGACTAGGCTCCTTGCTATGCTAAAGCGTTAACATATTTACTTCTCTGCCGTGTAACGCCTGTGTATGCCCTCCCACATGAAACTCCTATGAAACTATGACGTCACCATTGTTTTACTACATGACTGTTTAAATGCTAAGAATGTGTATAAACCGAATTGTCTGAAACTACTTCGTAATACCTCAGGGTCTGGGCGTATAATAAACGTAATAAACATAAATAAAATAACTGCGCAGCCTTCATGGACCGATTCCTGATGCATCTGTTGTAACCTTTATTAGACACCAACTCCACTCCAAGGTATTTATATTCTGAGACATGTTCAATTGTATTATCCTCAATAGTCAATTTTGGGCACTTCACTTTTTTTGCTGAAAAAATCATTAATTTGGTTTTGCGCCAATTTATATTCAGAGAGTTCACCTTAGCATACTCCCATAATGCTACAGCTGCTCTTTCACACCCTGAAAAAGTTAGGGATAGCAAGCCCAAATCGTCAGCGTATGCAATCATGTGACAATGGGTGGAGTGGATCTTTGGAGGAACAGACCTCACCCTGGCAAGAACGCCCGCCAAATCACTCAGGTAAAAGTTGAAGAGTAAAGGAGCCAGAACAAATCCTTGCTTTACACCATTGTCCATTCTTACGGGTGCAGACAAAGCTCCCTCACCCTCCAACCTGACCCTGGCCGTATTACTGGTGTGAGAGAGTTCACCAAAATACAATAAACCAGAAGGACAGCCATTGCTCTCAAGCTTGGCCCAGAGTCTGCCCCTGTCCACTGTGTCGAAGGTGAATTTAAAATCGATGAAGAGAGCATACAGCCCGGGAGAATCTTTCATTCGCGCTCTCACCGTCAGATAATCCATCTATCTAAGGTTCTGAGTGGTGAGCACAAAAACCACACTGAGACTTATCCAGCAGGCTAGCACGGTCCACCCACCTCTGTAGCTCTTTAAGCAGAAAGGATGAAAACGGTTTCCCGAGCAGTCCAACAGTGATAACAGACTTGGCAGCACTGAAAGTCTTATGGGGGTTTTCTCAGATATGTGCTAGTAAAGTTTGTTATCCTGTAATTCATCAATAGATCGTTGCTGAGGGCCATGCTCACATGCATCACTATAATATAACATTGCTGTATCACAAAGGCAATGTGTGTAGTATGTAGCACACAATATGTCATTCTCACAAATAATGTTATCGCCAAGGCTGAGGGATTTCTGAGCTGTTTGTTCTCAACCTAAAGTCTTAATCAGCTGCTTCTTCCGGCTTGTTATTTCACCAAAATACCTTGGGTATCGGAAGTGACCATGCATGCCTGAGGACATCACAGGAAGTGCCATCACATGACGTTTGATCCTGATGACATCACAGGATGTCATATCATTTGAAAGTAGACCTCAGTGACATCTGAAATTGCTATAATAAATAACTATAATAAGTGTAAAATGGATATAATAATAAGGGCTATTTTAAGTTCCACCAACACATTACCTATGGGGCTGCCTCAATATGCCATGGGTAGTGCATGATATGCCAGGGGCTCACCCAGCAGAACTATCATAGCAGTTCTTTCTTATGGCTGCACAGCCTCATATGGCCTGTTGTTCCCATCTCAGACCACTTGAAACGTCACATGGTAGGCATAATCATTATATGCTAAATGCAGCGTCACATAACTAGGCATCGCTCTATATGGGATAAAGTACCCCTGCCGCACCTTATAACGATATCGCAAGTCAGAGAGGAGCTCTGGGACCAATTAGAGGAATGGAGGCAAAGGTCACTCATTTTGGGGAGAGATTGGTGGAATTTAGTGGGGGACACCACCTGACCAAGCAATATAAACCTCGGAGAGAGACAGGTATGTGTGCTGGCCTTTACCCTATTCTCGATCTACGTTAACAAGTTAATAACCAGACTTGCGGAACTGGAAATAGATGCGCCTGGATTGCGGAACTGGAAATAGATGCGCCTGGATTGTGGAACTGGAAATAGATGCGCCTGGATTGCGGAACTGGAAATAGATGCGCCTGGATTGCGGAACTGGAAATAGATGCGCCTGGATTGCGGAACTGGAAATTGGAAATAGATGCGCTTGGATTGCGGAACTGGAAATATATGCGCCTGGATTGCGGAACTGGAAATAGATGCGCCTGGATTGGGACAAATCAATATTTCCCTTTTGCTTTCTGCTGATGATGAACTTTGGTCTCTACGACGCCTGCGGGGCCCCGGGGAAACAAGTGGCAGAATTTCATGCGGAGTGCAAAGAAAGCGGCCTCACGATCAACTTCAGCAAAACAAAAGCGATGGCATTACATCCGCCATATAAAAACTAACCAAAAATGCATATAACTATCGAGGGACTCCAAAGCGAGCAAGTTGATAGTTTCGATTATTTAGGCACTAGATTTGCAAGTAATGGCAGCTGATCCACCCAAGTGGAAAACTCAACAGCAAATCTTGATAGAACAAGCAATGCCACCCTACAACTGGTCCATACACATGGGACTGGTGCCCTATCACTAGTGCTGCAGATTTAGAATATGAAGGCCAGACCTGCAGTGGTCTATGGGGTGAAATCTGGGGACCTGCTAATTTGTGCAAATCCATTTTTTTAAAACACCCTCTTCTCCCCAGTAGCACATCCAACACGGCAATACGGATAGAATTAGCCGAATCCGGTATTTTGGACGTTATAGCTAATCGCCCGATATTGTATTGGGTCTGCCTCTGGTCTTCCCCAGACTTGATGAAATACAGGGAAGGTCGATTGGACCTCTTGTCTCAGGGCTGGATCCTCAGCACAAGCCATTGACTATCATTGTTGCAAACCAGTCTTTGGTCCAATGAGGTGTCTGGATGCCATTACACCACCTTCTGCATGTTCTCTATGTCCACATTCTAATTACTACAGGAGATGGTACCTGACACCCATTTTAGTAAACCAGAATATTATATACCTGGCAGATGCATGAACTCTGTCTAAATCGACCACAAAGTAAAGTTGACTGTGTTTGCCTTCCCAAAGTACATTCACTGTGCATGGCTCCTTAGGAGGAGCCAACCCTCAACCTACACGACATGACACAAAGAGTATGGTGAGACTTAGAATGCCATGAATAAATGCGCAATATATATGATGCATTATGCCAGGTTTTGAATTATTCATATCACATGTGCACTTAATTCGAGGTTTACGCTTCCTGCATGGCATATTTGTGCATGGCATGACATTCAATGCAGTTTTGATGGAATCTGGCTTCCTGATTTGTCACATTATACTGTATTTTTTAAAATATAACCTCTTACAATGCCAGGCTTGAACCTGTGACATGCATTGTATGCAATGTGTTATGCACTATAATGATTTTTCCAAAAACCAGGGAAGCAACCAATACATCCCAGCACCCACACATCCAAAATAGTCAAAAACCTTGGAATCCTAATGGACTACAAGCTTTACCCTAGAACCACAAGTAAACGAAATAATCAAGAAATGGTTCTTCCACCTGTACACGATCAACAAGATTCTACCATTGTTCCCCTTTACGAACAAATCACCGGCCATCATCTACCTCATCATGTCCAGGAAGGACTACGCTATCAGCCTATACCTCAGAATGCCGGATTACCTACTAAAGAAACTTCAACGTATACAGAACCCAGCGGCCAGACTTCTCAAACTCTCACGAAGGGACCACATCACTCCTGCGCTAAAGATGCTACATTGGCTGCGAGTCAAAAAACAAATCACATACAAAACAATGTGCATTATACACAGAGCAATTCACGGCCAAGGAGCAGAATTCCTCCAAAAGAAAATCATCATTTACCAACCGACCAGAACACTTATATCCAGCCACGACATCTGCCTGGACTCTAAACCATGCACAAGGAGCACACTCGGTGGATCAGAATTCTCTTTCCTAGCCTCAAAAATGTGGAACTGCCTCCCGAGAGAAATACGAAACATGAAAGACCATCTAAAATTCAGAAAACTCCTAAAAACCTGGCTCTTCAACTCAGAACTGGATAAAAACAAATGAGCCACACCCACACCCCTTGAAATGAACACACAAATGGCAAGACAGAGGACTAGACTGAAACACGACAAAGTGCAGGGAGGTGGAGAGACGTTCGAGTGGGAGGGATACCGGATACACCCGTTCCCATGGAGGGCCCTACCGGAGGGTAGAGAGAGAAATGAGAGCTCCCTGGGTTGAACCACAGACAGAGGGCATTAGAGTTATAGGGGATAGAGTGGCGACCATACAGATGGACTACGAGCCGAGGGAACTCAAGGGCACAGGGAAGAGCTCAGCATCCCCCTCCCCCTCAAGGGGCCCTTGGAGGCGATTATGGCTGCACACCAGGATATGCCAGGGACAAAGCAGTGTAGACAGCCTTTAGTCTGAATACAGGGAGGAGTGGAAGAGGCATCACCATTAAACAGCCCTGCTGAAAACCAATGACTTTGCACAGACAATAGGAAGGAGACTCCCCCTAGCACACCACAATTCATGACACGGGCCGGCACACATGCCACAGATGGCGAAAGCGGAGGGGTTACGATTGAGCGCCACCACTAACCAATCTACATAAAACGCATCCCCCTGCTCACACCTCTCAAACTCTAAACAAAACACAACCATACCTATACAGCACAACAAACCACATGCACTTCACTACACTACAACAGCGAAACAATGAAACAAACCACACATAGCCTCGCACAACAGCACATGGCAACTACCGACCGAAAAATCACACCTACGCTCAGCGAACGGCGGAAACCAAACGGAAGCTGCCAACAGCACATCACAGCTCTCTTGCACATTTTTCCTGCTCAGTTCTACTAGCTCACCCTACCCTCTTGCTTTTCAGATCTGCCAGAGTGCCAGGGGACCACTCTGGTGGTGATAGTGCAGGGTATAAATATCCTTTAACATAACATTATATGACACTATAGGTGGCATGTCTTCTGATGTCACGCAGCTAATGAATTTGGTTGATTGATGCTATATTATACTGTGTTTTATATATACTTATGTATTGATTTATGGACTAAACCCCAAATAAACATTTTAAAATGATAAGGTCACTTGTCATTCACTTGCTATATCCTTTATGCGTATGGCAGGTGGTATTTCATTTCTTATAATACATGGCCACACACTGTCACCCCCTTTTGATATCTGGCCTTTTGCTTAATCTAATGTAAATGGCATCAATGGGCTTCTTCTTCTTTTTTAAAGATAACGTACACTTACCTATGCCTAACCTCACTGGGCACACAGAATAAGGTGTTTCTTGCATTCAGTCTGGGGCTCGAGGAGGGGCCACAAAGCTGAAGAAAGAATGATATCCAAAAACAAGTGAGTTCTGCACGCATGCAATGATAGGTTGTAAGAATAGACTTGCAACAAAGGCAGTGAAAAGAAAAGAGCAGGGAATTGTGGGGAATCCTGCAGATCACCCACTAAAACCCTGCCTAAAGTCTCCTCCAAGGTGGCCAGGAGAGGGCAGATACTTCCTGATCCCAATCCTGGGGGTGGTGCACTGCGGGAGGATCACCTGGCTGGAGACAAGGCCCAGGGTGGTGAGGAGATTTTGTAGGGGGAGACCAGGTATTTCTCCTTGAAAAGGAATGCTCTTGACACAGACTCAGAGGAGGAATTGGCTTATTGCCATTTTAATATATCTAAGCCTCCAACTAAAGATGGGATGGTAAACTCTAAAGATGCGATTCAACACAGTGTTGTACCCAAAAAAACAGTCTTTGGTAACCCTATATCCCATATCCTCCCCAATGCCAAAGGTATACCAAAAGAGAAGAAAAATCATCCTAAAACCTTTTAAAGAATGAGAAAACCGAATTTCTCTAAAATGGACTACATGTCCCAGAAAACCGAATTTCTCTAAAAATGCACTACATGTCCCAGAGTCCCTCAGAGAATGTGACGAAGAAGAGGGCTCGAGATGCATGTAGGAGTCAAGGTCAGGAGGCAGGTCTAATAGCTTTGGCATGGTCAGGTTCAGGCAATTAGCTATAAGGGCCTGTACCTGAAACCAATTAACCCACCTCAGGGCCATAAAAGGTGCCACAGGAAGGAGCAGTAGAAAGAAGCTGAAGTAGGAGCTGAAAGGTCAACAGTAGTAGCAGAAAAAGAAGCAGAGCACAAGGCTGGCAGTTAACTGGGAAGTGTGACCAGAGAAGGGACGCCGGAGCATTTGAAGAGCCGATTTCACCTACAAACTCTGAGTTGGTCTAGTGCTCACAAACCCTGTTTGGCTGTGGCTGCATTGTAAGAGAATGGGATGAACTGCCAGTCTTTCCAGGATCGCATAATTACTGTGACTTCAGAGCTGAAGTCATGCATCCACCCGAAGCACATGTGCAGAGGCAAGCCGAGGGAAATTGGAGAAACAAATACTCTCCATCATCAAGGCTGGATCTGACACACTCGTGCAGCAGAGAGGCGTGGGTCCAAGGAGTGCCTGTAGCAGTAGTAGCAGAAGAATTAAAGATGGGAAGCAGAAGTCGCCTACAATCGCTGTGATTGTGGAGCCAGTGAATGAAGCTCCGTACTCCAAATCATCAGGAATACTTTGGCTGTAACCGTAGCCAGCTTAAATTGATGCTTGCGTATAAATAACAGCAAGTAAAGTTGCTTGCAGCCATCGGAAGTCACTATAACAAGGAAATTGTATCACATGCTTGTTTTACTAATGTTAACATGCTTGCGTGAAGAGAAAGCTTTTCTTTTCCTCATTGTTGTACTTGAACTGCTGCTGAACGGTCGCATGTCTCATATTAAGGAGGAGAATGTTGCTGGTAAAACTTTAAGAAGCAGCAGTTCACTTTCCCGTAGTGTTACAAGGCTGTATGACATCAAAGAGAGGTCACGCATATGAAAATGTGTTTCCCCAAGTCTTATTAAAGCATACCGCTGTCCGGATAAGAGGGAACACATACCTTTAAGTGGACGTTTGACATCAAAATTAAATTACATGTTCCTAAATTTGGTTCTACAGATTAACCTGCCTTCTATAACATTCCAAACAATTATTAAGAAGTCATAGAAGTTGCAGAAGTCATGAAGAGAACAAACATTGTCCAAGCCAGTAGACACAGTCTCCCTGAAGTGAAATCAGCCCAATTAAGAATGAAACACCATTGTTCTAAGATTGTTGAAACTGTTGTAAGTCCAGAACCCTCTAATACAAGGGTGACAAGGTTATCCAAGGCTGGAAGAGTGGCAATGCAGCTTTGGGGTAAAACATGAAGGTGTACATGAAGCTGTAGAAGGGAGTTTGGTGCTTGTTAAAGAACAAATTCTTAATCTGTGGGGCTGAGACGGTCGGGGATGAGAGAGAGAGAGAAACAGTCTTCAAGCCAAGACAGATTTTGTGGTAGCTGCAAGACAGACAGGAAAGGCAAATAGGCTTCCCTTTTTCATCATACAAGAAAGAAGAATGCCTTGCCAACCTGTAAAGGTCAAAGAGTCTTGTTTAAGTTGCTTAAAAATACTTTTCCAGTATCAAGTTGCACCAGAAGCAGTAGAACTCTGGGTGTCTGTAATTTTGTCAGAACTTTATTTTAATGTAGTAGAAACAGTAGGGTTCCATGTGATATTAACGAATTAAAAAATAACGAAAACATTTTTAATGAAACATTTTTACCACAAAAATGCTGTTTTTTTCATATTTTTTATTTGGGGGTGTCCCACCAAGCTTTCTGTTTCCCTTTGTTTCCAACCCCGTCCCGACGCCCTACCCATCCGTTTTAGCCCCTTACCCACCCCCATATATATATATTTAATATAAATGAGGTTCGTTTCGGTAATAATGATTTGGTTAAATGTTTTTCGTTATTACCTATTCAGTAATATCACTGGATACCAAGCAGTAGCAGACTGTGAGGCAAAGGAGCCTCTCTCACAGAATCGTTGGCCGGAGGGACTTGCTAAGAAGAGAGCAATCCCTAAGAAGAAGAATCCAGACAAATTGCATTCAAGACGTTTCAGAGAGTACAAGAAGAAGAATGGTTATTACGCAGAAGTGGTACTTTTGTTCTAAACTCTCATTCTTGCCTGGTATATCGAGGAATACCATTGGTGCTGTTTCTTTGTGGAACTTGGAAAAGGAATCTTTTCATCTAACCAAGGAGGAACTGTTACCAGTCGATTTTTGTTTGAGTGAACTTTTGTTTCTTTGGAACTTTTCAAGAACTGATTTAAGCCTTTCTTTTTCATTTGGAAGAAATTGACTTTGAACATTACTGGGGAAACAAGATCTACCCAGGACAAATAGAAGTCATCAAAGACACAGGTTGTTTCGTATTTTTTTATTTTTGTTGTTTATGCTTTGTTTTGACTGTTCTGTTGTTTAGTGTGAGGGTCGTTTTTTGTATGCTAGGAGGTTTCCCCTTAGATCCTAGACTAGGTAGGAAATCCCCTGATAAAGTAGGTTTAGTTAGGGTTTATTTTCTGCTTTTGTTTAAAATAAAGTGTCAAAACTTGAGAAAACGTAATACAGTTTTGCACCTCACATCACTGATCCCTCACAGAATACAAACAGGTTTGATTTCCACTGGGGGTGTACACAGAAAAGGGGAAATGTATCCCACAATCTTAGGGGAAGCTAAAGCCTTCTGAGCTAGTTGCTATTACACAATGCCTCACTCTGTATGTTCATGGAAAGGAATAGCCGGAGGTGACTAGACAATAGCCTGTATGGGTCAAGATGGGAACGGAGCAGTGACAACTTCTTGAAATAGGAACCGGAACACTGTTAACAATGTAACACAATGGGCCGTACACAGACGTAACAAAGGATGCAGCAGCCAAACTCTTGACGAAGGAATTACATAAAACTAAGTGAAAACAAGAACAATAACACAAACCTTCACATAAATATCCGGGAAAAGAATAGGAAGTTTAAGCAAATATGATTCAAGACAGAAATCGAGGCGCTAGAGCAGGGACACTCCAATCTACAAGGCTACCAAAGAATGGACCTGAAGAATGGAAACAATGGACTAGAATTAAGGAATTTCTAACTGCACCACAGACTGATAGCAGAGAAGCTATGAACAGAAATTAGAATCCAGGGAACTATGGATGCAAACTCTGGACCTTGGAACAAGGACATTGCAGACTAAGAGCAAGGGCCAACAGGCATGAGACACAGGAACTGTGTGGGCAGAGAGCAAGGGGCTGCAGACAGACGGGTAGAGCGAATGGCAGGCAGGGAAGCAGGAGGGACTGCAGGGAGAGAGCAATAGGGTTCAGGCCAACAGCACTGGGCTGTACGGCAAATAGCACAGGGCTGCAGGCAGACAACAATGTTACTGGAACAGGAGAAGGTTCTGGAAATCGAGGTTCAAAACAAGGGGATCTGGAAATACGCTCAATACTAGAACAAAGTGCTCCTGCAGACAGCCGTCTAAGTACTGACACACCCGAGCCGTCTAAGTACTGACATACCCGGGATTAAAGCAGGTTCCCTAGCAGCAGCTGACACATCACAGCTGGAAGAAATCTGTCTCCTCCCTCTCTGGAACTGTGAAAAGATGGCTTATAGGGCTTCTGGGGATTGTAGTTCTGTGACTCGTACTTAGTGATATTCAGGTTTCCAGAAGTACCAAAAACATATTAGGGGAAATGCAATGTGTGCAATGAAATAGGCATGTTCCAATGCATGCCAAAGGGAATGCAAAACTAGAAGTAGGCATGAACATAGTACAGGATGAATTAAATTGATGCCCCAGATGGTCAATAAAGGGCTCTTCCTAGTGTTCAAGTTCCATTATTGTGACACTTACCCAGTATATTTCCGGCCTCTATTTTACATGCACTTAACCACAGCTCAGCACAATCAGCTTCAGGAAGGAAGGGTCAGAGGGGAAAAAAGTGAATGGGAATGGTGGGACAGTGCAGCCTGATTTTCAATTTTTAGGGCAGTTGTTTTCAACCGTCTACATGCCACTCGTGCATATTTAAGTCATGGGATTTCTGAATTCTGGGATGCCCCCTAATGGGAAAATGGGAATTACTTAGATATGACAAAGGCCAATCGTCCGGAGATTGGCAGCCTTATCCGTCAGAAGAAGGCCAATCGTCCGGAGATTGACAGCCTTATCCGTCAAATGAAGGCCAATCTTTCGGAGATTGACAGCCTTATCCGTCAAATGAAGGCCAATCGTCCGGAGATTGAAACCCTTATCCATCAGATCAAGGCCAATCGTCCCGGAGATTGACCGCTTTATCCATCAAATGAAGGCCAATCGTCCGGAGATTGACCGCTTTATCCATCAAATGAAGGCCAATCGTCCGGAGATTGACAGCCTTATCCGTCAAATGAAGGCCAATCGTTCGGAGATTGACAGCATTATCCATCAGATGAAGGCCAATCGTCCGGAGATGAGGCGGGCCAGAGAGACGCAACTAGTTGGTTAGAAGGAAGCATAAGGGCGCCAAATTCCTTATGTTCCCCATGCCAAACAGCCAGTACTATGGGTACCTGATGGCAACATAATAAAAAGACATGTGCTAAGGTCACATGATGCATATTTAAGAAGATCTGCTCTTTCTGAAGGGTGACATCAAAACCAGAATGTACTTGTTTTAATAAGCAACGAGATAAGAACCAGAATAAATGATTGGCCTCTGAATCCGCATTTCCTCAAATATTGGTCCGCCAGTATCCCTTATGGCCCAGTTTTCAGTTACATTTCCAGTATGGAAAGCTTTATGGTTCTGCCTTGGTAAAAGGAAGGCCCAGTTTTTATACCCCGGCTTCCTAAAAGACTTTAGAATACCATGCACCACAATCGTAAGAATCAAAAATCTCTGTTTCTGGTCCTGGCACCGGCGTGCCAAAAAAAGATGATATGGCAGTACCTTCGTGGGGGGTGGGGGGGTTATGCTCCATTTGATGACCCCCTCCTACCAGATTTTATTTACTCTCACCGGGTATTCGTGATCAAGAAGAAAGGAAGGGCAAGAGCATTGATCCAACATTAGGTAAAGTCAGGTATCCATCTCTAGATTTGGCTATCTGTAATTTGATGTCCCTGGGCAAAGGTGGGCTGATGGGAAACCAATACTCACTCAGCCTTTAGCCTATTGCCAGTCACTCGCCAGGTTCCGGCTCCTCGCCTTTCATTTTGAGAATTCCTTCGATTTTGGCAAATGTATGCCAATGGGCTGTTTATTTTTTGTTTTTAATTGTTATTTATCTTAATTGGTTATTTATAACATGCCTAATGCCCAGAGGTTTCTAAGCTCAGACGTATCAAAACTGTGTTGCTCCACGTCGTCTTGCTTCCAAGGTGAGCATGTTGCCCCTGAGCTATCCTCCCGAGAAGTGTTCACACTTCAAGAGATTCAGAAGGTTTCTGAAGTGGTCCTTTGTTGATTTGGCTTCACTATAGGGAATAATTCACTCCCTGGATACAGTTTATTTAATTGGTAGCCGAGGGACTACTACCTGCCTGCAGTCCTTAGGAGCTTCCATAGGCATAACTACAGCTTTGGAGGTGGCACTGGCAACCAAAATGACTGATGGACCAGTGACATGCCTGACTTTCTTGGGTATAGAGCTTGACTCACTGATGGGAGAAGCAAGGTTTATGCTCAAAAACTATTCTGAAGTTCACAAATGCTCTTAAAGTCTGCCTGAGGTCCAGGAAATTCACCTTGCACCTGTAACATCACATTTTTGTAATGTTTCAATATTGTAGTGGCTTTATTGGTGTAGAGCAAAACTTCTGCTTAAAGTATAGATCGACGGAATTAATAATCTCTCGCCCAGGCATCCGAAGTGAAGGGTAATTCCTATTTAGACTTGTTTGGACCGGGAGGGCCCAGGCCCAGAACCCCTGCCCACTTAACATCAGGTAAAATATGTATTTCTTACCTCTCTCCCAACAGCCCACCCCTACCATCACCTTTCATGGCCAACCACACCACTCACCAGCAACATCATGGACACTGCATCACAGCAACCTCACCCATGCCATCATACACCCCACCACCACTCAAGCATCTACCGCTACAAGAAAACTGATGCTCGCCAAAGTCTGCTCAGCAATCAACCATGCAGCTGACATCGCCGACCTCATCACCACACATGACTTGGATGCCATCTTCATTACTGAGACGTGGATGACATCAATCTCCACTCACATCCTTGATGTTCTCACACCCAGCAGCTAAAAAATCCTAAAATGAGACCGTACAACCGAGATCGTCAGAGGCCGCGCCATCATTCACAAGGCATCATGGCCATGCACCCAGCTGGACGTTGCCACCATTGGCTCATTTGAGAACCTATCCTGCCACTTTACCCTCTACCCAATGGACACATGGCCTCATTATGAGTTTGGCGATGTGGTAAAAAACAGTGGTAATGCAGTGGTAACAGAAGTACCAATGCTTTACTGCTGCATTACTACCTTCCCGAACTACAGGTTTGGAGGTAAGGCAGAGGAAACAACTCGAGCAGAATGCTGGAGTTAATTCCTCTGCCTTACCACCAAATAAATGGGCAAATTGGTGGTATTACCGCTGGTCATAATATGGCCAGTGGTAATACTGCTGAAATCCTGATGGGGTCCTATAAACTACAATTAATGGGGACCAACACCACCTACCTCCGCCTGTAATCAGGTGGTAATACCACCAGACCAAGTGGTGGTAACGGTAATGCCGTTTGGTAGTATCTCAGTGGTATTACCTCCAAGACACCACCAAACTCGTAATGAGGCTGACAGTCACTTTTCACCTCATCTACAGACCACCCAAGTCCAACACCTCCTTCATCGAAGACTTCAAGGACTTGGTCACCACCATGTCTTTCATGCATGCCAATAACATCTTCCTCAGCAACTTCAACATCTCTGGCAAATCAGCAACCTAGTCAATGAAGGAAGATCTCCATTGCGTACTCGATACACTGAACCTCACACAGCACACAAAAGGCCCAAGTCACAGGAAAGGTAATATCCTCTACATCATCATCACCGCCCTGCCCACACTCCATCACAGCTTTCCCATTCCACTCGAAGGGTCAGAACACCTGGCAATCCCCTTTGAGATTAGTTACAGCACACCTCTCAAGCAAACCCATTGGAAAGCATGCAAACAAGTCTTCATATCCTTCAAGTACTTCCCAGTGGAGGCTCTCATGGAGGACCTCACCAAACCTCACCTCACATGTTCTGATCTATCACTGATGAACTAGGACTGCAACTCGCTTCTCCAAGAACTCAACACCTCTCTCACAAACAACATCAACCTCCATGCCCCAGTGAAATGGCGCACACTCAAACTTAAACCTTACACACCTTGGTACACTCAAGAACTATTCTAAAAAAACAAATCATCAGAAAACAAAAACAAAATTGGCAAAAATCATGCAGAGCATCCAATCTCTCCCTGCTTAAGGAACTCCATGTTGCACGCAGATGATTGATCAACACAGCCAAGGCCAACTACTACCAAACCACTATGACCAGGGCCAACAATGAAAGCAGAGACCTCTTCAAAGCCATCAATCACTGTCACCTTGACATCCCTCAAGGCCACATCGTATATGGACAACATCCTCCCTACGTCGTTACTAACACTCTTCTGACTGAAGTACTCCTCCCTTACCTGACAACCATCCACAGTTCCCTAACTTATGGCACCTTCCCCTCTACCCTCAACAAGGGGCACATCCTCCTGCTTCTTAAGAAACCAACACTGGACCCTGACGATCTCAGCAACTAGGTAAGATCCTTGAGAAAGCAGTAGCCACGCTACTCCTCCAACACATCGAAGCCAATAACCTCCTTCAGTCCTACCAATCTGGCTTCAGACCAGGTGCAGCACAGAAACGCTTCCATCAAGGTGATTGACGATGTCCTTAAAATCCTCCACAATGGCCATCCTGGCCTCCTAGTTCTCCTTGAACTCTTAGCATCATTTTACAAAGTAGACCACCTGATACTCACCAGCATTCTACATCACTGCATAGGGATCAGCGAGATCATCCTCAGATGGTTGAACTCCTACCTTACTAATCGCCAACATTTTGAACAAATGGATTCTTCCAGATCACCAACTCTACCCATCAACTGTGGAGTCGTGCAAGGATCCATTTTGTCCCCTGCGATCTTCAATCTTTACATGGAACCGCATGGAACCATTCTCGCTTGACACAACATCCACACCCACCAATACGCACATTGCATGCAGATCTACCTCACGATATCCTCCATCGAAGACATCCACAGGCTCAATGCCAGCCTCACATTGATCCAGTCCTGGATGTCCAGCACTTACCTGGAGCTCAACCCCTCCAAGACAGAATTCCTACTGCTGATAAATAACACTGAACACCCTGATAATCAGACCTGTCTTACTGCTATGAAACTCGAGGCCCTCACAGATCATCTGGCCACCTGTGCCAGGTCCCTTAGGTTCAGCATCAACAGACACCTCATGTTCAACCAGCACATAGCAAGGAAGACACAACCGACTTGGTACCAACTTTCTCTCCTGCATAAAACCAAGCCCTTCATCCCAGAAAACACCTTCAGATCCGCTGTCCAAGCCTTGGTCCTCTCCCACCTGAATGGTGGTTGTTAGGAAATATTTATCTTTACATCCCCTTCCCCTTCATTTTTATGTACCCCAAACCTTTTGCTTTTAATTTTTGAATCTGTCCTGCTGTTTTTGCAGTGCAGTGGAGCGTTCAGTTTCCTACAATGCCTCTTACAATGCAGTACAATGAGGTACACTTTTTGTTTTACCCTAAACTAACACTCAGAGGATTTTTTATTTATTTAGATGTGCCTAAGAAACAAGCTGGTGGGAGCAGTTTTTGCTATTTTCTGGGGTATTTTGATTTAGCCTTACCACATTTATTGCGTTAGGCTACCTACTGTGGTTAGTATCCAAACATGGCCGTCCCGCGATGTTTGTTGTTTATCCCTTGGCCATCTTGTCACTAACCCTTCTTCCTGACCTGTGAGGACAGGAAAATCCTTATATGAACTTCCAGCACCCTGGAAAACAGAGGCTTTTTGCGGGTTCTTGCAGGGCCATGTGTGTTTGGTTCCAGGAAGTGGGTTGGGATGGTCTGGTCGCAATTCCCAAACTGGTTTCAATGTGTCTGAATGGTATGCTAGAACTGTGCCACCAGTGGTTCTGATTGGAACACTGCTGGAGTGTGTGGGCCAGACCTTTGATTGGCTAGTGGGAGCTTTGGCTCCTGCCTGCTTTTTTCGGATGCGAAGAAGACCTCTGCACCCCTTCTTCAGAGATCCTGGAAGAAACCTGAAGCTGCCAAGTATCCTGTCATGCTGCGAAATGTGTAAGGAGATTGTGCACCCTTTGGAAGAAGGCCTGGTGACCATCTTCCACTGCTGTTCTGGAAGAGGCCTGTCTTGTAGGTGATCTTCAGTAGTCCTGTGAAGGAGATGCAACCCTTGGAGTGGAGAGAAGATCCATTCTCAATGTCAGCTCGGAGTCCTGCATAGAAAAGCCTTTGGAAGTGCCTCTGGATCACCCAGTGGCTGCCCAGCTAAGAGTTTGTGCTACTTTGCTGCCGATGTCGTCGTTCTGCACACCGGATCTTTGGGGATTGACATCTTTCGCTACCAGACTCACCTCTGCCAAATGTGGTTCCAGCATCAAGGGGACACGAGATATGAGGTGAAGTCTGACTGTGACAAGTGTGTCCTCCTACATTGCTGTGCATCAGTGGCTGTCATCCGAAACAACTTTCCCGCATCCAATCCTGTGCTGAAAGGGGCCCTGCATTGAGTTCTTCTGCATTCTCCAACTCGAATACCCTGCACCAGCATTCGTCGCCGAATGGAGAAGTACTCGACTCTGCAACCCCTGGGTATCAGGGACCAGAGCTGAAGGCAGGATAAGTGACCTTGGACCCTCTTGTGAAGACCTGCCAAGTCCTAAGAAGAATTGGAGTATGGGGGTGAGTTGTAACAGTACTTACCTGAACCCCCTAACTCTCTTTTAAAGGTTTGGTAAACTTTTATAAGTTTGGCTTTTCCATTGCTTGCTCGAGCAAGCACTCCGAAAGCTGGAGACACTTTTACTAGTTGGAATAATGTGTCCTCTGCCATTTGGAGCTCTTCATTGGCCTTCCACTAACTTTTTCCCATTTAACAAAACTGTGTGGCACGCTGGTGAACCTTTGGGTACAAGGCCTGTACATCTTATGGATAGACTAAAAAAGGTTAGTATTGTAGCTCTGTGAACTTGTAGTGCTGCATACTAATACTTACCTTCCTTTGCAGCGGTGTGTTATGTGTTTTGCCCTACTCCAGTGATTGTATATATGTATCTTTCATTTAGTATTGTGTGATAATATGACATGCTAGTAATCATTTTAATTGTTATATGGCCGTGAATACATATTTTTATAACTGTCTAAGTGTGTTCCTGGAATTATCACTGCGTATAGTTCCCAGAGTTGTCCCTGTCACTAAACTAGCTTGGCCTTATATACACCTGTCCACCAGGCCAGAATATAGAACATCAGTCCTAACAGTGGCAATGCTGTCTGGGAAGGCCTTCTGACGAATAGCCTGGCACCTCTCAGATGTGTCCTGCATGCTGCAGCAAGACTTATTAAAGGACTCTGCAAATTTGACCACATCACCTTGACCCTCATCGAACTGCACTGGCTTCCACTGCAAGCATGTATATCATCTTCAAATCCTGTTGCATCATCTACAAGGCTGTCACTTTGAAGTCCCCAAGCTACCTCATGGAGAAACTCAGCATCTCCGGAGGCCTGTGATCCACCAGCAGTAAGGAAATGTGCAGACTTGAACTTTGACGGTGTAGGATGGAAAGAACCAGAAGACAGGCCTTCTCTGTCTACGGTCCAAGACTATGGAACCTCTTCCCCATCAACATCAAAGTTTCCCCCTCACTTCTACAGTTCAGGAAAGATCTCAAGGAATGGCTCCTCCCAAAACACCTAGGTCCTCACACTCTGCACTCCCCACCCTACCTGAGACTCGGTGATCTTCTCCTCACTGTCTCCTCCCCTGGTTACTTGTGGATCCCTTGCTGCCAATTGCCCACCCTTGCCTCCCCCCCTGTTAGCTCCCCACTCCCTTTTTCTCTGCTTCCCTCACTCTGTTCTTCCCCCTATGATTGCAAATCATATTGTTTATTTTTAAAGCGCCTATACACAAAGCAAGTGTTTCAAAGCGCTCAAGGAGGGAGGGACCAAGGGGAAAAAACAACAATCATTCAGAGAACTTGAATTTCTGAATGATACAGGCCTACACTAGGTAGAGTAAGTGCATGGCACAAGTGCATAAGTACAATTAATAGTGTAGATAACAGTAAATAGGTCTGACAATGATTCTGCAGTTTTTCCTAGTGCATTGAGGCGCGACTATGCAAGGAGGGGAGACATGGGGAAAAACAAGTAGTGATCTTCAAGGCATGGTACATTCAGATCATGCAGGTGTGCAGACAGGTGCAGGAGAGCGCAGCGGGGACAAGTGCAGGGAGAGCGGGGGGGGCCCAAGTGAGCCAAGTCAGTCAGAACTGGGGTAAGTTCTGAGAGATGCCACTCTCATGGGTCAATTGACAAAGTGCAGTAACGATGAGGCAGGTGCAAGGCCCAGAGGCAAGTGCGAGAGGGCTGGCAAGGGTGTCGGAGAACTGTGAAACTCTGAGGTACACCAGGCGGCCAGTCAGTGGTCTGTGTGGGGAAAAGGAGGGAGAGTGGGATAGAGCGGAGAGAGAGTTTAGCAGGGTAGAGGGAGAGAGAAGGAAGAGGAGAAGAGGAATGTCTTAAGTCATATCCAGAACTTAAGGAGATCCGGCTCAAGCCACACTCTGTTGATTCCCAGAGCTAGGTCCGCTGTCAATTAACTAATAATTATAATAATAATAGTAACCAAACATTGCAATGACAAAGGGTCCTCTGTTAACTGAAATAATTGATATTGTGCTGTTGTCATGATGGCATTCGTTTAAGATCAGGTTGTGTACCTGCAGTAAAGAAACATGTATCTGATACTTTATTTGGTTTGAAGACCGCAGGGTTTTGAAGGCTAAGCCCGATGGCAGATAAATTGATGCTAATTTCCCCCCCCCCCGCCCAGACATATGGAGGCTTGGTGCTGGCCTCCCAAGCTTAATTGTGTCATCTCTCAATCAGAAGACTAAACGAGCATATGAAGTAGCAGTCTGGTCATATTCTTATTTCTACAGGGAATTGGGCTTCTCTGATCTGTCAAGTTTTCCTGATGTTGCATGATACTTACAGAGGCTAAGGGACCAGTGCCAGTTATCAGCATTTGCCAGAAAGCAGCGAATTCCTTCTTTTTCCAGGCTACAAGGAGGAGCTAACTTCAAATCTCACTTCCTGATAAAGAAGACCAGACAGGGGTGGTGTAGGATAGCACCTCTACCCCCAGACTCATGATACCCTCGCAAGGTTCTTTTACTCTACAGTGTTGTGGAGGTCCTTCTGTGCATGTCTCTATGTTTCTCAGCCTGTGAGGTAGCATTATGTTCATCAGTTTACAGTCTTTCCTTTTTTGGGTCTTTCAGAGTGAGTTGGTTGCATCTTCTAGGGTTGGCATTGCCAGGGTTAAATTTGCAGATGCTCCCTTCAGTTCGTGTACCTTTTCAGGACAAGACTGACTAACTGGGAAAAGGAGATTATTTTGCCTTTTTCAGTCCCTTATGGATGAATAATGTTCTCCAAGCACTTACCCTACACCCAAATCTCTTGGTGCATATGGATGAGGAATCATGAACCCAGGGCCAACATCGAACAGTTGCCAGAAAAGAAATGCAGACCGTGGGATTTACCACCTGGGGCTTCACCTCTCATATTTTCTGCATAAGGATTGCCACAGAGGCACTTCGTGGAGGGCTTCCGCCATACCATCATATGTCTAAAAGATATGTTGAGGGAAGTCTGAAGGTTGCCAACGTTATGCCAGACCTGAATTAATATTGCCCCATTTGTAATGTGACTCCAATATTTCTGTCTTCACTTCTTCTTTTTCTGTTCCAGAAGTTGGGCATGCACCGAGAGTTGCGGGGGTGGGGTGTGAGGTGCATTAATTTGTCCTGAGTGTGGTGACAAGGCTCAAAGATCCGGGGTGGCACGTGAGATCCATTCATCATGGCTGTTCCTGTCATCGGTTTGGAGTTGGAGGTTTATGTGTATGCCAGCTATGCCAGGTTTTGCCAGGAATGATCCAAAAGGATTGTTCCCATAGCCGGATGTGTTGGTACTCTATCTAGGTAGCAAGGGCATTGCTCAGTGGGGCAGGCGTCAGGTTAGAGCATCCCCCCTGAACGAGTTCTTCTTTCTGGCAGGTTTCTTAAAGGACACAACGATTGTCAGGTCTGAAATGATTCTGAGGCAACAGTGATATGAGGGAATACAGCACACTGCAAGAAAGGCTGTCCCTCCCGTAGTTTTTAGCAATGATATGATTGGTTATTTATAACGCGCTTAATACCGAAAGATTTCTAAGCACGAACCCGGGATCGAGCCTGTGTTGCTCTGCGTGCCACGCCAGCACGTTGCCCCTGAGCTGTCCTCCCGAGACTGTTGTGGTATGAGAATGGTGTGTACATCTTTCGGGTGAAGGCACAAGTGTATGTATTCATTGTTGGTGGCATACACATGTGATTTTTATCTTCTTTTGGGGAGGAAGCCAATTGGCCAGTAGGCCATCCTCTCTGTGGCACTGTTGGGGCAGGACAATCATGATCTTAACTGGAGATTTCATGGTCGGTAACCCGATATGACCTTTATGTATGAAGACCACTCTTCCACCTGGGCTGTGAGTGAAGGATCCCCCGGTGGTCCCCCGGTGGAAAAGAGGCCAGCAAGCAGGTGTGGCCAGTTGGCAAGTTCCTCGGGGTCCCCATCAGGGAGGAATGCAGGGCTCCGAGACCGCCCTCACTGAAATGTGTCTTATCAATTGGACTGGATGAACCCCATCAACCAGTAGGCCAGCAGGCAACCGGTGGGTCGAAAGGAGCTTCCTGTGACATGGTCATGTCAACTTGAACATTTTAACAATCACACAGAATCCCTGTCACGCATCGTGCCATTAAAATTGTGGGCATTATAATGTAATCTGTTATATTCTGAATAGTGTCAAAACCAGTTATTGCACTTTCTGCATTAAACCAAGACATACACGTGTGCACTCTGCATGGTAGCGCTGCCATGGCTCTACTTATGTCTTCGCCATTAGAGGCTACCTTGTGGGCCCTGACAGCAGGTGGAGGGTTGCCTACTTCTGGAGGGGGTGAGAGGGCACAGGACATGCGGAGAATAAGGGCATATTTTAGTTTGGCCGTGCTGGGGGAATGAGGGCTTGCCTCATTTCCAGTGCCCCCCTTTAAAGAAACGTTTTGCAGGGCACTTGGGCCTCTTTCCTTACCTCACCCACCCGTTGGCTGTACAGTCTTGGTACGTTCCCTTCCGGGTTAGGTTAATTTTAAGATCCTTTTAGTATCCTTCCTTTTGCTGTGATAATTTGATGGAGCTTTTTGCTGTATGTTGTACTCTGTTGGCACTGTTGACGGGGACCTTCACAATTTGAGGGCCATTTTATACTTGATGTGTGAATGCCACTTTTCAACCTGGGCTACAGGTGAGGGATCCTCTGCTGGGCGAGAGGCCAGAGCCGTCGTGGACAGTTGGCTGGACCCTCGGGTTGCTGATCGAGGAGGAATTCAGAGTCGGTTTGGGTTCCGGGACTGTCCTCCGACATTTATCTTACCAGATGAGCTTCATCACCCATTGGGCCAACAGGCTAATGGGTCACCGGAAAGGAGCTTGTGGAGATATGGTGAACTCAATTCATAACTTATAGCCATCGTGCTGTGTTCCCATCAATTGACATGTCATGGAAATTGTGTGCAATAAAATGTGTCCTGTTTCCCTACACGTACTGTCAAAACCAGTCATGGTATATGCTACATCAAACCAGAGTACACTATTGTGCGCCCTATATATAACACACATAGAACTCATGGAAATGTTGGCACAAATACAGAGTCGAGTTACTAACAAACAAAGATCCACAGGACTGTCATAAAATTGTGGTGCGGCAGTAAGGACCCATGCTAACAGGGTGGCCAAGATTATGGGGTAGAAAGAGAGCGGATTAGGACGAACTGTCGTGTGGTTTACTGAGTACAGTATCTCCAATTGTTCATCGTCTGGTTTAAAAGCAATCCAGACATGTGTTAAGACGGATTTCTGAACTCTGTCCTGGCGGCGCAGAAGTTCAGAAGGCCAGCCTAATTACTTGGAACAGGGTAACCTCTGGACAAGCCAGACCAATCAGGGTAGCGATCGCGGCGGTCAAGACTAGGTCTCAAGAGGGGTGAGGGTGACTGAAAGCCCGCAATGAGCACACAAAGCAAGGACACTTAAAGACTACTCCAAACAGGTGTTATATTAAAAATATATACACATTTATTCCAAGGCCTTTAAAACAAAGACCGTAGCGAGAAATCACAATACAACTCTAGTAAACCAACACATACCATACCAATACAATATATATACAAATACAAACAAGTCTCAAGCGTTAGATGCACGAAATGTGTAGTCCACCTAAAAGGGAAGGAAAACAGGCAGTGCGAAATAATGCTTAGACCCAGTCCGCCTTCAGAGGCACCTAACTAAAAGGAAGTCCAAGCCCTACGAAGAGTGGAGCCTTATGCTCAAAAGTACCTGCACACGCTGGTGCCAACGGGCAAAAAGGGGGGTCTCTTCGGGGGAATCAGGCAGTTCAGTTCGGTGCACAAATGAAGAAGAACAGAGTTCCGCGACTCAAGCGCAGCCTCCACTGTGGGCAGAAGCAAAGCGCGAGTACGGAAAGGCGTGCTGTTTTGACACAGCGGGGAAAAGCTATGGGCTCCTGCAGGAGGGCGACCAGTTCCTAGCTATGCTACTCACCGGTCCACGATGCAAGCAGACCCAGGCTTCTCCGCGTCAGTTTCAGTCGCTGGCAGGTTCAGGAGAGCAGGGGACGTCTCGTCGTCGTGTAGATTCTGCAGCAGCAGAGTTGAGTTAAAGATGTCCCAAACAAAGTGAACCCGCACAGTTTGTTACCACAGCAGGGCAACGGAGCGGCCGTGTGTATCTCAGTCAAATGTACACTACTCACTTCAGACCTGGCAACGCCAAGTGTACGAATCGTGTGAGAGTGACAAGGACTAGAAATACAACACAACCTGGCGGCGGTTACAGAGCAAGACTCCTGTGTAGGCTGGTCAGTCTGCTGGATGGCCCAGAGACACTTCCGAAGGCTTACGAGCAGGAGATGGTGAAGATGCCGAGAATAGCTGTCCCCGCTATTCCAAGGGTCGAAGTACCAATACAGGCCTTCTGGTTCGATCAGCGGTAAAAAGGGTTTCACAAAGCGACAGCAGTGCAGAGGAGCAGTCCTTCAGCGGGTCACCAGCGATTCCTCGGTTCAGCCTCGTGGTTGCAGGATACTTGGCTCCTGTATTCCTTCGTTCGTGAGAACTCAGGAGATCGACATGGTAGTGGTGTTTCCAGCCCCCTCTTATCCACGGTTCCCTTCGCGCCAAAACGGAGGGTACCCAATGGGAGATCCACTCATCAACACTCACACCATACGTGGACCTATCACAGACCACGGTGGTCCCAGGCATTCACACCACCCTAGACTCTCTGGCACCCAGGATGTGTATTGGGACCAGACATCCCAGATGAAAACAACAGCAAAAATTTTAGGGGTTGCCACATGGAAGGAAAATTACCCACAATTACGAAATCTTTCCTAACAATCGCCCTTCCCAGACTATGGACAGGGGGAACTAATCCACCCCTGGATGAGTCTCTTGTTCAGGTCGGTTAAACATTCTGGACAACCCATCAGCATTGCTATGTTGGACACCTGGCCTATGCTCAATAGTGAAGTCGAAGCCTTGTAGACTTTTGGACCACCTAAGCAACTTTGGATTCTCCGCCTTCATGTTCATTAGCCGCTTTAAGGGCTTATGGTCAGTTTGCACAGTGAAGTGGGTCCCATAGAGGTAGGGCCTCAGCTTCCGTAGGGCCCACACAACAGAGAAACATTCTTTCTCTACCGTGGCCCATCTGAGCTCTCTGTCCTTAAACTGGCGACTAATAAAACCAATAGGGTGTTCCTTACCCTTCTCATCTACTTGCGATAGTACAGCTCCTATCCCATTGTCAGAGGCGTCCGTCTGCACGATAAAAGGTCTTTGATAATCAGGGGCCCTGAGGACAGGGGCCTGGCACAAGGAGTCTTTTAAGCCATTGAAGGCCTTCTCAGACTCGTCGGTCCAAGTTACCTTCTTGGGTTTCTTCGGAGTGGTGAGGGCAGTCAGAGGGGCAGCTATGGTGCCATAGTCTGCCACGAAGTTTCGGTAATACCCCGTGAGTCCTAAGAAGGCTCTCGCTTGGGTCTGTGTAGTGGGGGTAGGCCAGTCTTGTACTGCTTGTACTTTACTGGGAAGAGGCTGTATCCTCCCTCCACCTACTTCATGTCCAAGGTACACCACTGAGCCTTGTCCAATCTGGCATTTACTAGCCTTTATGGTCATGTGTGCTTTCTGAAGAGCCTGGAGCACAATCCCGAGGTGTTTCACATGGTCTTCCCAGGTGGCACTGAAAACTGCTATATCGTCCAGATATGCAAGACAGAATTCGTCCAACCCATTCAAAACATGATTCACAAGCCTCTGGAAAGTGGCAGGTGCATTTTTCAACCCGAACAGCATTACCCTGAATTGGTAAAGGCCATCTGGAGTAGAAAACGCTGTCTTCTCTTTGGCATGTTCTGCTAAAGCTATTTGCCAATAGCCAGCAGTGAGGTCAAACGTGCTGAGGTACTTGGAGGCACCCAAAGTATCCACCAGCTCATCTGTTCGAGGCAAAGGGTGTGCATCTGTCTTGGTGACAGCATTCAGAGCCCTGTAATCCATACAGAACCTCAATTCAGAAGTGCCTGCCTTTGGAACCAAAACCACAGGGCTGGACCAAGGACTACTAGAGGGTTCAATCACCCGAAGGTCTAACATCTTGTTGACCGCGGTCTTAATATAAGACCGTACTTTGTCTGACATCCTGTATCCCCTACTTTTGGTAGGTACACTGTCTCCTGTGTCTATGTTATGTTTGCATCAAGGTGTCAAACCAGGCGACTGTGAAAACAGGGGGGAAAACTGCCTAAGCAAACTTTTCACCTCAGCCTGCTGGTCAGAAGTCAGGTGAGGGGCCACTCAGACACCCTCAAAGGAGCTATCTGAAGGACCGCTTTGGAACAGGTCGGGGAGAGGTTCAAACTCCTCTTCCTCAACATCTGAAGCCAGTAGCAGTGCTGCGATTTCGACTCTTGGGACGAAAGCCTTCAGCCTATTTACGTGAAACACTTTGGGAGCCTGTCC
This sequence comes from Ambystoma mexicanum, assembly GCF_040938575.1. NCBI lineage: Eukaryota > Metazoa > Chordata > Amphibia > Caudata > Ambystomatidae > Ambystoma > Ambystoma mexicanum. Next base: position 1,444,643,632 of record NC_090935.1, on the reverse strand, counting down.
AGGCCTTCCAAGGTCCACTAAATAGTTAACCTCACCCAGGGGCTCCACCACTGTGTAAGGGCCTGACCATTTGTCCTGTAAAGCTCGAGGCCTTATGGGATTCATGATCAGGACTTGCTGACCCGGTGTAAAGTTGATGAGGGAAGCTTTCTGGTCGTACCAATGTTTCACCAGCGCGTGTCCTTCCTTCAATTTATCACTAGCCAAGCCCATCAGAAGTACCATCCGTTTTCTGAGCCCCAGCACATAATCTACTACGTTGGTAGTAACAGGGGGAGTGGGCATCTCCCATTCCTCTTTGACTATGGCTAAGGGTCCCCGTACAGGATGACCGAACAGAAGTTCGAAGGGGCTGAAGCCAACACCCTCCTGTGGTACTTCTCGGTAGGCAAACAGTAAGCATGGTAAAAGAAGATCCCATTTTCTTCTCTGAGGTTCTTCCAGAGCCCCAATCATGCTCTTTAACGTTCTGTTGAAACGTTCCACCAGACCATTGGTCTGGGGGTGGTATGCAGAAGAGAACTTGTAGGTGACCCCACATTCTTTCCACATAGCCTGCATATACTTTGACATAAAGTTGCTGCCACGATCCGACACAACTTCTTTAGGGAAGCCAACCCTAGTAAATATGCCAAGTAACGCTTTTGCAACTGACTTGGCAGTTACAGTTTTCAATGGGATGGCCTCAGGATATCTGGTTGCATGGTCGACCAGCACCAGGATAAACCTATTGGCTGAGGATGTTTGCGGGTCAAGGGGACCAACAATGTCGATCCCTACCCTTTCGAATGGTATTCCCACAACTGGGAGTGGTACCAATGGAGCTTGGATTGTTGAGCCAACCTTATCAGATAACTGGCAGGAGGCACAACTCCTGCAGTGACTTTCTACTTGCACCCCCATCTTGGGCCAGTAGAAGTGCATGGATAACCTTTGCTTGGTCCTCTTAATACCAAGGTGACCAGCAAGGGGCACTTCATGCGCCAACTGCAGGAGGAAGGGTCTTACAGCAAGGGGAACCACCAACCTCCTATGGTCTCCTTCTGCAGGCTCTGTGGGCTCACTATACAGGAGTCCACCTTCCTAATAAATCTGATGCGTCCCAGGAGGTTCACCCTCAAGCTGGGAGCAGGCCTGTCTCCTTAGGCCTTCCAGAGATGGGCACTCACGTTGGTCTTTACTGAATTCGTTCCTATCAGGACCACCTTCTACTAACAAGTCTTTTAGTTCAGGATGGTCGTTGGGGTCAAATACTTCAGGCATCGCCACCTCCTCGTCAGGCCCGGGCGATTGACCAACTTCCTCCACCGCAGTGGTAGGCGAGCTCAGGGGAATATTCTCTTTCCCTCGACTTGACTTGTTTACTCCTTTCGCCTTGGGTTTCCCCTTCGGCTGGGGCGGCGTATTGGTCTTGGCAATGCTGCCCGTGCTTGAGACCGTGTGTAGGGTCTTTTGGCAGTGTCTCCTACGAGCCCTAAAGCTCTGAGATCATTACCTAACAAGACCTTTCCTGGAACGTTTCTCTGAATGCTCACTGGAATCCTGACTGCTGAACCATTTAAAGTAAGATTTACAGGTATTACTGGGAACATACGGAGTGGGCCGTCAGCCAACTTAGTGGGCATCAGAGTAGCTCTGGCAACTTCCTCTGAGTCTACCAAGGTAGAATCCACTACAGTTCGACTGCACCCACTATCCCTAAGAGCTGGAGTATCTACTCCATTGATCAGCACACTGTCTTTAAAGTAGTGCTTGGTATTATCTGGAATCCTAGCATATGCCTCTGCGACTTTAGGCTCCCAGGAACCCAGGGAAACTAAAACTACCTCAGCTTCTATCCCGCTGGGAAATGAGTCTGAGGAGAAGGATGCTCCTGTAATCTCTTCTTCCTCGTAGGAGGAGAAGGCCAGATTAGCGGAGTGGACCCCCAAAGGTTTAACCTTACACCGGGGATCCCCCTTCACGTGGTCAGTTGCTCCACAAGCAAAACAAGATCCATTGGGTCTGTTTACATAGGGAGGCTTATTGCAACCAGAGTTCTGTTTCGGAGGCTGACCTCCACTACCCTGTGAGTTCTCTTGTGTTTTACCCTTATTTTTCTTTTTGTGGGCCTTTTGAGAAGAAGATTTATCAGATTCTCCACCCTCCTTATCTTTGGACTTTTTCCCCTTCCTCCTGCTTACCAGGATGAGTTTTGTCCTTATGGGACACTCGATGTGACACCCATAAGTCTGCTGCAATGGCCAGCTTCTTAGGATCTATCTCCTTCGAATCGGCCAAATGCTGCTTAAGCTCCGGGAAGAAGATGCAAAAATGTGTTCCAGCATGACAAGATTTATCATGCCTTCAAAGGTAGAAACCTTATAACCTTCGACCGAGCCAGTTAAGTTTTTTAAGGATTCAGTTACATAAGATACCCAAGTACCGCCTTCTTTTTTCTTATACTCTCTGAATAGTTTCAAATATTGGGCCGGAGTCTTCCCAAACTTTAAAATGAGAGTTTGCTTTAACATTGCGAAATCAGCTCGCTCAGCCTTCGACATTTCCATAAAGGCACTACAGCCAGAATGGGGCAGTCTGATGAGTAACCAGGCAATCTTATCAGCATTGTCAACTTCTTGAACTTCACATGCATACTCAAACGTATTCAGCCAGTCCATAATGTAATTCCTTTCCTCATACACACTGAGCAGATCTTTTCGGAAACTGTGGATGAGAGGAGGCCCCAGACCCATGTCCAGGACCCTTGGACCCATTTGAAACCTGAAGCTTGGCCAGTTCCAACTGGTGATCCCTGTCTTTCTGTTTTTCTGCCTGTTCGATTTTTAGTTTGGCTATGCTGAATTCAAGCTCCTTCTGCCTAAACTGCAGCTCTTGCTTCTTGAATTCAAGCATAGCCTCCCCATCAGCACTGGCAGAGGAAACATTAGACATCTCATCCTCCCTGTCCTTGTGGTCGCGGTGGATCAGTGCAGCGGCAGAAACGTCGGTTCTACCAGTGAGAGCAGCCCCACCTCCTTCCGCACTGTCCTCAGAAGTTATAGCGTCAAGCTGCGCTTCTTGCCACGCCACGATTCTTTGGATCATATCCAATTTCGTGCCTTGAGAGGAAATACCTCTCTCCGCACACATCTTTTTCAATGCTTCTGATTTGGAAGCATTTAAAGTTAACAAGGTATTTGTTTCCATACTGTTAGATAGGACTATGGCCTTTTTAAAGTTAAACTATAACAATTCACTACGTGTCCTGGTAGGAATACCTTGAAATGCCTTAGTTCGTGCGCAACACTGGATACCTTCAGTCGTATCCCACCGCTGCCACCAATTTGTTAAGACGGATTTCTGAACTCTGTCCTGGCGGCGCAGAAGTTCAGAAGGCCAACCTAATTACTTGGAACAGGGTAACCTCTGGACAAGCCAGACCAATCAGGGTAGCGATCGCGGCGGTCAAGACTAGGTCTCAAGAGGGGTGAGGGTGACTGAAAGCCCGCAATGAGCACACAAAGCAAGGACACTTACAGACTACTCCAAACAGGTGTTATATTAAAAATATATACACATTTATTCCAAGGCCTTTAAAACAATGACCGTAGCGAGAAATCACAATACAACTCTAGTAAACCAACACATACCATACCAATACAATATATATACAAATACAAACAAGTCTCAAGCGTTAGATGCACGAAATGTGTAGTCCACCTAAAAGGGAAGGAAAACAGGCAGTGCGAAATAATGCTTAAACCCAGTCCGCTTTCAGAGGCACCTAACTAAAAGGAAGTCCAAGCCCTACGAAGAGTGGAGCCTTGTGCTCAAAAGTACCTGCACACGCTGGTGCCAACGGGCAAAAAGTGGGGTCTCTTCGGGGGAATCAGGCAGTTCAATTTGGTGCACAAATGAAGAAGAACAGAGTTCCGCGACTCAAGCGCATCCTCCACTGTGGGCAGAAGCAGAGCGCGGGTACGGAAAGGCGTGCTGTTTTGACACAGCGGGGAAAAGCTATGGGCTCCTGCAGGAGGGCGACCAGTTCCTAGCTATGCTACTCACCGGTCCCCGATGCAAGCAGACCCAGGCTTCTCCGCGTCAGTTTCAGTCGCTGGCAGGTTCAGGAGAGCAGGGGACGTCTCGTCGTCGTTTAGATTCTGCAGTAGCAGAGTTGAGTTAAAGATGTCCCAAACGAAGTGAACCCGCACAGTTTCTTACCACAGCAGGGCAACTGAGCGGCCGTGTGTATCTCAGTCAAATGTACACTACTCACTTCAGACCTGGGAACGCCAAGTGTACGAATCGTGTGAGAGTGACAAGGACTAGAAATACAACACAACCTGGCGGTGGTTACAGAGCAAGACTCCTGTGTAGGCTGGTCAGTCTGCTGGATGGCCCAGAGACACTTCCGAAGGCTTACGAGCAGGAGATGGTGAAGATGCCGAGAATAGCTGTCCCCGCTATTCCAAGGGTCGAAGTACCAGTACAGGCCTTCTGGTTCGATCAGAGGTAAAAAGGGTTTCACAAAGCGACAGCAGTGCAGAGGAGCAGTCCTTCAGCGGGTCACCAGCGATTCCTCGGTTCAGCCTCGTGGTTGCAGGATACTTGGCTCCTGTATTCCTTCGTTCGTGAGAACTCAGGAGATCGACATGGTAGTGGTGTTTCCAGTCCCCTCTTATCCACGGTTCCCTTCGCGCCAAAACTGAGGGGACCCAATGGGAGATCGCTCATCAACACTCACACCATACGTGGACCTATCACGGACCGCTGTGGTCCCAGGCATTCACACCACCCTAGACTCTCTGGCACCCAGAATGTGTATTGGGACCAGACATCCCAGCCCACATCCTGGAGGCACACACAAGGCCTGTAGAAGCCCGCGAAAGCATCCGTGTTTCGCGGGAAAGTACATGCCCAAATAAGGAAGGCCCCGGGTCGGCTCGACCTGGGGAAGGTGAAGGGAGCAAGACAGTCAGCGGACAGGACAAAGGAGCCTCGTGGTCTGGCCATTTTGGGAGCCAGGCCACCATTTTGGGTTAAGCGGGAGAAACGCGCTTAAAACGCCAAAAGGAGCTCAAAACACAAGAAACGATCGCTGCCACCATTCCCGTCCGTGATTCACTTGCACCGATCAGTTACAATCCAAAAAGAGTATCTAGGGCCTGTAGAAGGCTAAAGACCCAAGAGAGCAGTAACTTAGCTTACAGTGCCCTCTTGTGTCATGTTGCACAAAAGCCGCAACATGATAAAGAAACTACGGAAAACAGCATTTCCCGGTACTGACTGTCTTAAGGGCATGTCAGTTTCCCCGTAAGAATGGAGCGAAAGCCCAGAGGAGTGCAGCAGAAGGCTGCACTTCTCTGGCAAAGTCTAGATCATGGTGAAAACAACAGCAAAAAGTTTAGGGGTTGCCACATGGAAGGAAAATTACCCACAATTACGAAATCTTTCCTAACAACATGCAAGCCTTGCAAAGTCTTGAGGCTGTGGGCTTGCTATTGCTCCTCCTTTGCTGCCCTTTCTGTTCCCTGCCCAACCCCGTAACCATTCCCCTTTCCTCCCTGACCTACCATTCATTGTCAACTCGCTTCTTTGAGGTCCCACACACTTCATTGTGTCCGTTCACATTCCTGCTACGATCCCTCCCTAGCTCCAGAGGTCTGCTCAGTTTGTTCGTTGTGGACAAGCTACATGCCTTTTCCCCTCTCGCTGTGTATTATCCCTGCATTTGAACTAGCAATCCTCAGCGGACTACCTGCAGATGATCAGTGGGAAGCAATCCTCACATGACTACAGACATATGAACAGTGAGAAGCAATCCTCAGCTGACGACAGACAGATGATCAGTGAGAAGCAATCCTCAGCGGACTACAGACAGATGATCAGTGAGAAGCAATCCTCAGCAGACTACAGACAGATGATCAGTGAGAAGCAATCCTCGGAAGACTACCGGCAGATGATCAGTGAGAAGCAATCCTCACGGGCCTACAGCCAGATGACCAGTGAGAAGCAATCCTTAGCGGACTACAGACAGATGATCAGTGAGAAGAAATCCTCACGGGACAACAGACATATGATCAGTGAGAAGCAATCCTCAAGGGACTACAGACAGATGATCAGTGAGAAGCAATCCTCAGCGGACTACAGACAGATGATCAGTGAGAAGCAATCCTCAGCGGACTACAGACAGATGATCAGTGAGAAGCAATCCTCAGCAGACTGCAGACAGATGATCCGTGAGAAGCAATTCTCAGCGGACTACCGGCAGATGATCAGTGAGAAGCAATCCTCACTGGACTACAGACAGATGATCAGTGAGAAGCAATCCTTAGCGGACTACGACAGATGATCAGTGAGAAGCAATCCTCATGGGACTACAGACAGATGATCAGTGAGAAGCAATCCTCAGCAGACTACAGACAGATGATCAGTGAGAAGCAATCCTCCGCAGCGGACTACAGACAGATGATCAGTGAGAAGCAATCCTCACCGGACTACAGACAGATGATCAGTGAGAATCCTCACCGGACTACAGACAGATGATCAGTGAGAAGCAATCCTTGGCGGACTACAGACAGATGATCAGTGAGAAGCAATCCACAGCGGACTACAGACAGATGATCAGTGAGAAGCAAGGTACTTTATTTCATTTTATTGATCATTTATAATGCGCCAACGGGTTCGGGATTCAAACTAGTGTTGCGCCACGTTGTCTTGCTTCCAAGACAAACTCATTGCCCCTGAGCTAGCCTTCCTCCACGGTTGTGTGGTGCTATTGCTGGCAACATGCAGGGTAAATGGGGACTGAAGGGTGATACTGAGTAAAGGATCACACTTATGAGAGTGACTTACAATTCAATTCATAACTTTATTTGGGGATACACAGATCCTATAAAAGCATGCAAACTACACATTTGCATCATTACATTTATAGAGCATCAAATTACACTTTGGAGCTAATTTTTTATAAATAAGTAATTTGGCGTCAGAGAGCCATTACAATTGCAGCAACGTAAATGGCTCCCTGCCGCCAAATTTTCTTAATTTGCACTGTGGGATCCAAATATAAAGGGCGAAAAGGTGGTGTGCAAGTGTGTACGCCTCCTTTTGCCCTTCACATTTGCATCCCGCAGTGCAAATGTGAGTAAACTTTGTTGGCACCGTTTACTTTTCATTGTGAGCACTGCTTGCCATGCTCGCACATCGGGGAGGTTAAACATGCAAGCATGTTGGGGAGGATTTCATTGTAATTGCACACACATCCTTACATGTTTGCATGGCAGGCAGTGTGTACAATGGATCCATTTGCGGTCCTCCACGCAAAACAGCAGGTTATTATGAATTACAAAGGAAAGGTGAACCCATGTGAGCTAAAGTGGCTGCATGATACCCTTTTGCAAACATCAGTTCTCACGTGTCACTAACTTGCCAGTGGAAGCAGGGCTTTTTCCTACTCACACCCTTTTTCGGGGCTGCTCACCGTGCAATCTGGTTCAAAGATACGAACACAGAGGCCTAGAAGGAAGAAATCACGATAAGATAACATGGTCAGAAACAGCCACTCAGCCGAGGCAGATGAGGGCCAGGGCAGATGCCTCCTGGCACTTCTGGAGGCAAAGCACGGGTGAGCCGAAGCATGCACGGCTTGGGAGGGAGACGGAGTGGAGGTAGGGGTCTCGTGCAAGTTCACCAACACGGTGCTGAATGCCATTTTCCTCTCAGATTAGGACAAACTGTGTTGTGCTTACAGCACATTTTCTTTTAAGACATTATCATTAGCGCGTAAAACTTGATAGATATAACTTTTTAGTAAGGATAGCCTCTGAGTACTGACCACATGATTCATTTGTTGCAAAATTTGCTCTCAAGCTGAAGTATATTGATTCATGCGACTTTCAAACTACGGCATGAATAAACAAACTTTATTTTGAGCCCACGCAATACTTGTAAGTTGCCATACAGTGCATGTAGGGGAATTCATAGCCTCAAGAATGATCTCGCATTTCTTGGAAAGTTTGCAAATCATCTGCGCATTTTTTATTTTCACCTTCTATGCAAAGATATCCAAGTGATAATACACCGCAATCGCCAGGGCTTGCCTGTGTATGGCGATATGTTATCCAGTGGCGGTTAAGCATACTGACGACAATATGCGCATGTTGAGGGTACAAGCAAAGGGGTGCTGCTCAACCTGTCAAAGTTGTGTGGAGGTTGTCTGATGTTATATCAAACTTACAGTAAAAGGCAGTAAACTAATTGAACATTCTGGAAAGTCAGTGCAGAATACTTGTAATTTTAGCATTAAAAAAGGACTGACCCTAGAAATTGGTGTCACTTAAATATTGGGCCAGAGCAACTCATAGACCCCTGTGGTGTATATAGGGGATGTTATAGGGGTTGCTGGTAACGCTTTGCATGCATTGCATTTGTGCTCCAAAGGGCTATGCATGCTCCAGCTATGCAGCACTGGCCTGCAGTCTTAGGACATCCCCATTGGTCCACCTCCTCTTAGGACAGCCTGATATTGGCTAGTGGGCATACTTGGCAGATTTGGGAGTGGGAACATTCTGTATTTGGCATTGGCCACATCCTTTTCAACAAATGAACCTGCTAACAAGAGTGTGTGTGTGTGTGTGTGTGTGGGTAGGGCTTCCAACAGCTATGCTTACTGTAAACCTTTTCTCACCTAGCCCTTTCAATACCACACCGTCATCCCCTGTACCTGCCCCAATCCCCGGCTAGCTCCTGGTAAGAGCTGCTCATTGGGGAGATGAGCATCTGAATGCGGACAGCTACGCTGCATGGAGCCAGCCATCTTGTCTGTGACGGGAGCTTCCTGTGACACTGAAAATGCTGGACATGTTCCCATTTGTTAGCTTGTTTGCAATGGTCTGGCCTTGCGGCACTAGCAACTGTGCGTTTGTAGGGTAAGCATGCACTGCACTGTTTGTACTATGCTCGTACCTATCCATAAGTGAAGTTTGCACAGGCGACCCTTGCAGACAGTTTCCTTGCCAGTGTTGCATTTGTGCATCTTTGTAAGGGAAACACACACTAGCCCTGGAATGCTATAACCGTACCCATTTCCATAGGACTGGTAGCGACCCCGCTCATGTCCCTCTTTGCGAGGGAAGCTTGCACTAGCCCTGACAGTTCAGTACTTGCTTATAAGAGAATCCTTCAGCGATCTTGCACTCACTGTACATTTGAGTGATATTTGCACTGGTCCTATCTCTGCCGGGCATGTACCCATTTGTGAGGGAATCTGGACTTGGCCCTTTCCTTTCTGGTTCTGCTGATGTAGTAAATGTATGTGCAGTAGTTGTGAGGAAAGCTCATACGTATGGGAAATGTGCTACACTGCTCCCTACGTAGTGACTTTTATGGGTGCTTTGAGGGAAGCTTGGATCACTGCTACCCATGCTGCACCTGTTCGGTTTGACAGTAGCCTGCAGTGCTGTTGTTTATAATGTACGTGCCCAGTGTGTGATGGGAGCTTTCATTCCTGTTTCCTGTGCTGTACTTGTATTTTGTGTGTGACGACCCCTTCCCTGATGCTACGCATGTTGTGCTTTTGCTCTATGTCACAGACATTTTAACATCTGCTTGTGCTGTGTATTCTGCCTGTGAATGAAGTTTGTAGTGCTTCTGTCATTGCTGTATCTGCTTAGTACATTCTGGAAGCATCGTTTTGGGCCACAATGGTCCATTGTGATATGATGTAGCATAACAATGTGTTCTAAACATCTACATGCATGGAATAATTGCAGATTGCACCAAGAGAAAGTCTTCCTGGAATACATTGATTCATAAATAACTAATTGCATCGAGAGAAAGGATTGAGCCCCCCTGGAAGATTGGAGGAAGTGATCATCCTAAACGATTGGACACAGTAAAATGTGCATGCATGTGGTCATTAAGGAGAACTAGTATTTGAGAAGAATTGCGCAGTATTCTCAGTCCTCGGGCCATGAATGAAAATGGACCTAGAGGTACAGTGTAAGAGGGATATGTCCTAAAGACCCCTGAAGAAATTCAAGTGATAGATGGTGGTTTCACATTGAACGAAACATGTTGGGAAGTGTGAGACAATATGTTGACACCTGAAATTAATCATCAATGGGTGCTGTTGTTTGAGGTGAGCATGGCGATAGAGGGCACTGTGTGTTACATTCATTTTTAAACTGTAGTCCATATTGATGTGTTTGGGACATTCCATATGTTTGAGATTAGAGCGTCATATATGTAATACGTTGAAACAGATCTAATCAGAACTTTTAGACTTTGGTATTGCATTGAAGAAGTAAACCTTTTTGTGTTAGATGCACATGGTCCTTATTTTTGTCAAGTGTTTTTTAAAAATATTCATACACTTTGACTTCTGAGTGAGTAGTGCCATAATATTGAAGGGATAATAGGACAATGAATTCTAATCCAAACTTAGAAACACTGCAAGTAAACAGAAACATCTCAAGTAGGGCTTTTATTTTCTCAAAATACACTCATATTAGTATATTCAGTGAAAGGCAATTTGATTTTACAGAGCAAACAGCTATAATGGGAAGGGTGAGACCCGTCTCTCTGCAAAATCAAGTTAATTTGGGGCTTTGTTTTGAGACCGCCACTCTGAGGTTTTTCCCAACTTCAAGTCTTGCGCTCTATTTAGTCTTTAGTACAACCAATGCTGAAAATCATATTTCGCAGGTCTAGGAAGGCCCAAACGGTAAGAGAGATCATATAGCAGATCTTGCAATGTGGCATAGTTCGGGTTTACCTTCAGCCAAAGGTCACCCACTGGAATGCTCTTCAATTCCAATTGTAGGTTACTGCCAGCCTGAAGCTCAATCTGCCCCTACTGTGCACCAACTGGAAGATGCACTGCCTCCTCTGCCAGAAAAGGCTGCATCACCCAGTTATTAATGCCAGCATTTTCCTCTGGGAAGTATTTCTTGACTCTGGCCCTTAATGCTGTAAGGTGACGTATGATTGGGGCCAGGCCATGTAGCAAGTTATACTCTGTTTCCTCGATTACATCTGCAAGCAATGGAAATTGAACTGTGACCGCCTTTTTTTAATAGTTTCTTTTCTCCAGAGGTCTAGCTTCCTCTTGAAGGCAAAAAACATTTGTACTCATTGAAAATTAATTGTAATTGGCTCCTTGCAAAGACATATTGAGGGTATTTTGCTTGTCAGAAATATCAGCATGGTATGTCAAGATCACAAGCCAGCTGGGATCACACAGTTAGTTTGCTTTGCCAGTGCCCACATGCAAAAGGAATTGCCACACTTTGTTTCAGAGTTCAGACAAATGTTGCAGCACTCTTCACCTGGTCAGCCATCTGACAGAGCAAACCATCATGTCCGGCCCCCATTTCTGCAAACTGAATGGCAAAGAGGCGTGCTCTTGTAGGCCGTGTTTTGATGGCACTAACTGTTTTCTCAGTACATCTGCAAGTTCACTGTCCATATTCAGAGCAGCAAGTGCTTCATAATGAATTATTCTGTGCGTCCATGCCACATGTGGAGTGACTGCCAAAACCTTGACCTTCACGCCTGACCTATATCCACACATTGAAGGAGCACCATTCATGCCGATCCCTATGCAGTCTTTGCATCCCAAACTGTGGCTGCTCATGAAATAATGTAAACAGTTGTTTTAATTGCCCTACAAAACAAAAAATCCTCCAATATTGTTTTTGCACTGCAGTACCCAACATAGGCTATTAAACGAGCCTTTCTGTATATATCTGTTGCCTCATCCAACTGTAATGCAAAGAGACTGGCTTTCAGCTGTGATATTTTCCGATGTCTCAGACACACGTTGGCTGATGGTGGTGTCTGACAGAGGAATCATTTTTAGCTTGTCCGCTATGCTTTCAGCACCCGTTCTCCTGTACACTGACATGGCTGCTGGTAGAAAGACTTTCTCAGCATCAGTGAAAGTTTTTTTATTTTTGGCGAGGAAATAGGCAATGTCATATGACGCTTTCAATGCACTGGCTGGAGTAGAAGCAATCTTTTTTACAGTACTTTTCTGCTGAGTGAATATTTGTAACTTGTGAGCAAATAAGTGTCTGCTCTTGCCAAGGAGTACCCCATATGTTTCCAAGTGGCGTCTTAAGTTGGTTTCAGAGTGTCATTTGCTAAAGTTGCTCCACACACGACACCTGAGGCCTAGTTTCACCTGCGGCCACAATAGAAGTAAATCCAAAGTTTAAATATGTGGCATCAGACTTCCAGGACTTTGCGAGGGGTTTCTGTGCCAATGTCTGCATCTGCCTTTTCTTTGACACTACTGTTTTTAGCAAAAAGAAATGCTCCATCTCAAAATGGGTTTCTCAACTATGAAAAAATGGAAACTACATCAATTAAACTACATTGATGCCTATGACACGCTTGGTTGATAGCCTGCATTTTATGTATCGAAAGAGGCAGAGCACGATTTGTCTCGGGAGGATAGCTCAGCGGCAACGTGCTCGCCTTGGAAGCAAGGTGACACAGAGCAACACAGGTTCGATCCATGGGCCTGCGCTTAGAAACCTCTGGGTATTAATCGCGTTATGAATAACCGATCATATCATTTGAAAACGATCAACCCTCAATAAACATGCAAAGAATGTTTTATTGAAATGTATCTGAGACAAAAGTACACATGCGCCATGAGCGGCTGGAAGAAAAAGGCCCTCTAAAAGGGCCCCACAAGAGCGGTAGTGTTCTACATGTCCCATGGACCCTTGGGTGGTTTCCATAATCCAAAGATAGGCAAGGGACATTACTAACTGCTTGTGCTTGTGCTGGCCAGAGCCCATTGGAGCATGAAGTGGTGGCCCTCCACCTTTAGCTCCAGTAAGCCTTCACCCCCACCAGAGGCCGCTTTGCCCCTTTGATTCACAAAAACAAACAAGGCAACTTTTTGGAAAACTGAGCTTTCACCACCACAGTCCCTCCATTTGACAGCACTCCAAAATAATTCTACAACCGAAATTCTGCAGGAATACTCAGCTGTGGCTGCACAGATGTGCACATGCTTGCTTGCCACTTATAAAGCCTCCCACACAATGCTCCAGCTTGTTCCGACAAGCTTCTTTGGCAAGACCTGCAGAGGATGGCACGTGCTTCAAACTCAGAAATTGGTAGGCACCGCCTTTTCTTGTATTAACCGGTGACCCTGCAAAGCAACAAGGGCAAGCCAGAATATTTATCACAGAAAATAAACTCCCAGTTATGGCTCTTGCGAGCCCTCTGCATTCCCACTTCCCCCCTTTGCCTGTCACTGAGAAGAACTCTATCAGCAGCCGCCATCTGTGGTGATCAAGCTGCTGTGCACTGCTTGATCACCTCTTATGATGCCCACACAAGCCAACACCATTAAGTCCTATGTACCTTAAGCATTAAGAGCATTATTAAAATACCATTGGAGCGGGGGACATCAGCGTGGACCACCTTCCCCAAAAAGTGCATTATTAAATAACCGTGGGGGCTTGTGCCATCAGCAGGGGTCACCTGCTCCCAAACGTGCATTATTAAAATAACATTGGGGTCAGGGGCCATCAGCATGGGCCTCTTGCCCCCGAAGGTGCATTATTAATATATACTTGGGGGCTGGCGCCATCAGTCCCTCTGTTGGGGGCCGAATGTCCTCATGATGGGAACGGGTGCTGGTTTAGTGGAAGGATGAGGCAAAGGCCTTGACTTAAAAGAAAGCCAGACCCCTAACAACTTTGCTGTCTATGGAGAGCACGGGTGTTTAAGGGTCTGGCTTTTCAAGTCGATGCCGATCACACAGTTATGCGCATAATGTTAGAGGTCTGGAGTGGGTGCCAAATGAACCGAACAGTCAGTGAAAAACAAAACTAAAAGAAGCATTTACCTAGACCCGGGAGGTGCAGCAGCCTGGTGGTGCATCAGAGATGAAGCTCTGGAGCCAAGAGAAGGAGGTGAAAGCATTCTGGGAAGACTGTTCGTGTTGCAAAGAAAACACAGACAGTCTTCCCAGGCTGCACTTATTTCCTGGTCCATGCTAAAAAATGGCCACGCCCCTGATCCCTCCCATTCAGACCTGGCCCCTGTCGCACTAGCATGTGCGTCAGGAGCCATATTGGATTGGGCTGCTGCTGCTTGCTGAAGAAGAAGGCAGAGATTTTTTTGGGGTCAGACTATGGGTGCATGTCCCCCTGGACATGAGGCTGCACCCCACAGTTTGAATACCGCTGCTCTAGTGTGTATGTGTTGTGGGCGCATAGGGAGGAGTGTGGAAGAGGGATGCCTGATGACATCACGTCTAATTATACCTAATAGCATTAATGTGTCCTATCCTGCCTGATGGCTTTATGTCTAATGCTGCCTGATCTGGTCGTTCTTTCTATACCTGACTGACTGTTGTAGATTGTGCGTGCCGGAGAGAGTATTTGATGGTAACTTGTGGTGAAAGGAGGTTTTAAGCAATCAGCGACAATGCAGTTTATGAATGGGCGTGTAGGGGATGCACGTGAAGAGGTGAAGATACATTTGGTGGAGGCCATGCTACCATCAGGCCACATGGGTTGGTAGTGGGGTACGGGCACAGTGGCTGCTAAATGGCTTTTCACCTAGACAGGTAGAAATACTTGCACCTGCCCTAAGGCCAATACGTGGGTTTTAACTGCTGGGCTACTATGCATTCCTATGCAAATACGATGAACATAATGTTAGTAATTAAGGGGTTAATGCACTGATGCTACTGATACTGTGCTTTTCTTTCACTGGGGTTTCTTGAAGAGGTTTGTTGGAAAGTCGGGATAGTGTCTCAGCTTTTCTGTGTCTCTTCCAGAATGTATGATATCTGGAATTGGAATCTGGGAAAATTTACATTTTACTGGCATGTCAATGGTTAGCACATTTGGTCGTTTTCCAGATGCCTCGATTCTTGTGACAGGTCCTAACATGTCTTGGGCCCTGTGAAGGGTCAGAAATGCGAGGCAGACAACTTGATAAAGGTTTTTCACAAGAAGCCATTTTATTAACTTAAAAGTGTGTGATAAATGCCTCGCTTTCCCTAACCTATCGTGGGTTTCCCTGCCTATGAAACTAAGACTAACGGAAAACACTCTTATACACAAGGATATCTGTCCCTCACACTTAAATATACAACAAAAGCATTTCAGGTATTCATATGGCTATTCAATTTCAATGAAATAATAATTAGAACCAAATATTCTTGTAACCAGGGTCGGATCCCCCTCCCCAAGGATTAAGGTAGAATTTCCAAATGAAAGTTCTAATGAATAAAGTTCACTCCAATAATTAAGTTCCACTTCAAAAGGTAACATACACAAAGGTTTCTCCCAATAGTCAAGTTCTGCTCCCAATACATACTTCCTTCAATTCTGGAGGGTTTCACTTGGCGTTGTGATTGTCTTAGCATCAAGCAAAGTTCACAATTCTTCCAATGAATAGTTCAATAGGATTTCTCTTTTCTTGAAAAGACAACTACTGAACACTTCTCCTTTATACGCAACAATGTTTTTGTCAGGATAGCTTCACCACAGTTCATCAAACATATTGGTGGCATTGCCACTTTCTTTCTACCACAACCTTTCACCACAATGGAGTACTTCAATGTCTTTTTCCTGGTTCACTAAACTGTCAGGACTACCACTGACAATCGCTGTCATGGTGTACTCTCCTGCCAGGATAAATCTCCTAACACTACTGCAAGTACTCTGTGGTGGGGGTTACTTCAAAACATTAGTAAAGTCTTTTGACTTTCAACAACAATAAGATTCGGAACTTCTTTCACAAGGATGAAACACCCATTGATGCTATTTGTTCCACTGTTTAATTGGCCACATTTACTGCAGGTTATATTCCTCTCCCTTTTTCTACTCTTCACAAGGTGGGCCACTTCCCTGCCATCTTTGAGCTTTCACTATCACACCTGCAAACTGTTGATAATGTCTTTTATTCAAGTTTCTCTCTCCAAGAAAGCTGTCTTCCCCCCCTTGTTTTCAATTACCCTTCTTTGGCTTAGGCAATGCTGGTTATCTGTTTTATAGATTGCCCTCTCTTTACTTTGGCAATGCTGGTTACAGTTCCGGGTTGAAATTGACCCTGTTTTGCTTTGCCAATGGTGGTTATACTGGGGTTTTAATATTGCCTCCTCGGTCCTTGGGAAATGGTAATCAGAGCCTTTCTCAAATATTGCTCTTCTTTTATTTGGGTAGTGATAGTTAAACACTTTCTCATTTTGTTTCCCTTTCACAGATGTAGAGGAAGTCCCAGATATGACCCGCACCCCTGCCCCCCATTGCGAGTTGCCAGTAAGGTACTCGCCGTGGTGCATGACCTATGAGGAGCAAATGAACCAACAGAGAGCCGCACTGGGACTCTGCCCCTTGTACATAAGGAGATCAATACCAGTTGAAGCAGCCATAACGCGACAACCCTGGGCAGCACAATACCCTATCAGACAATCATATCAGCCACGGATACGAAATGAGGAATACCTGCACACGGTCCACGAGGAGACCCCTAAAGCCTTAATGGAAGGCCAATGAAAATAAACCAAGGGCCCGAGCAGCCCCGAGAACAAACAGACGTGGCTACTGAAAGCACGAATGCCAGTATGAGTAACTGCAAGGATAATGATAATGGGTGCAGGGGAGAGAATGGTGCCATAAGGCAAGATGGAAGCAACCGCCCTGTCGAATGTGTGTAAATAAACTTGAAATGCAAGAGGCTAAGAAATCGATACTGCTTGCAATGCCTAGTAGGAGAGTAGAGCGGCAAGCACCAACCATGTATCTACCTCAATACTGCACAATATACACGTGCAACTCCATTTTGTGAAAACAGAAATGTACCCAGGCGGCCAAAGGCCTGACAGGCCGAGTTTAGAAACCCAGCAAAGACCAGAGAAGAAGCAGAATCGAAACTCAACAAAGAGAGGCTTATGCCGGGGAGATCGAGGTCAACCAGAGAAGGGGAGGTGAGCATGAGCTCACGAGACTCCAACTACAGAGAATACCAGCCCGCTGGTGAAGGTCAAGATAAGGGAGGCCCATGCAGGTGGCCAAGCGCACACAGAATTAAATGCACAAAAGATTGGAAACTGAAGCAGATTCACGGTGAACCAACACGTGACCAGACAGGCGCGAAGATGTACCACCGCCTGATGTCATCCAGAACCAGAGGGTGCCATAACTTTTCCTGATAAGAGACTACAGATCCGAGGCCATACCCAGCCAACTAATTGACACACAGCCCTAAAACACTGATTGATGGAAGGGAGGAACTGTGAATCTTGGGAAACTAGGCACCTGGGTGTCTACCTTAAAGCTGCTAATTAAAATGGACATTTATGTTTAGGGGTGTAACTTGCCCAATCACAAGGAACCATGTAATCTAGGGTCCTATAGACACTGTAACCAATGAGACGTCGTACTTGTAGTGACGTCAATCACGTGTGGTGTAGAGGGAAGGGCGTAGACGCCCACCCGATAAGAGTTATCCAATCCACTTGCGTTATTTGCATATACAGATATAGCAACTATACTTAAGTTACCTTTCCCAACCAATTGTATTGCATGATGATTTTTTGTAGAATTAGACGTCAATGATGACGAATTTTGCCCATAAAAGAGGCTGTTTGACTAATGTTCGAGGACGTCGGGGTGAGGCAGGTGTTCGTGATGCTGTTGATTTCCATTAGTGGATGTATGTATCATTAAACGGACTTCCCTTTGCCAATTTACTGAGTCCTGATTATTGACCTTTGCTGGAGTATGTGAATCCTGCACTCTGTCCTTGCATGGTGCAGCTATCTTGTATTACTAGTTTTCGTGGGTGAGTA
The DNA here is from genome assembly GCF_040938575.1 of Ambystoma mexicanum. Taxonomy (NCBI): domain Eukaryota; kingdom Metazoa; phylum Chordata; class Amphibia; order Caudata; family Ambystomatidae; genus Ambystoma; species Ambystoma mexicanum. The sequence goes on along the minus strand of NC_090935.1, from coordinate 1,444,625,817 downwards.
CTGATCAATGGGCCCACCATTAATTTCCTCTCCTCGTCAACACAGATTCTTTAGGAAAAAAAACACTTCTTTTCATTAGTTCAGTATTCAAAAGAATGGCATGTGGTTAGCGGTTTAAACCAGAGCGCCTCAGGGTCTCCTGTCAGAAGATAAGTCACCAGGTTTTTCCTGCGCGTCCGTGTCTCTCGCTTCCGCTGCTGCTCTACTCTTCGGTTTAGGAACTTCTAAGAGCTCTGGTTGCAGTCCCGTGACTCGTGCTTTTCCGAGTAGGAGTCTTTGTTACTCCTCTCATGTCCCGATGCTCGCCAGCCACCAGAGGCAGACAGAATGTATGGAGAGCGCCTCTCTCCCGCGGGGTGACCTGCAACAGCAGTGCTTCCTGCTGTGTGACCTCTGCAACTCAGGCTTCTCTGGCTCACGACTCTCTCAACACCATTAACAGCCAAAGGCACGACAGTGGTCCCAGTGTCTTCGTTCTGTCCCTGTTGTGTACATGGCCACGGATAACATCTTCTACTACTACTGCCACTCCTCCTCATCTGGACCTGAGGGGGATTTAAATAGTCAAAAACCCACTCAGGTGTGGATTGTTCAGAACACTTGACTGCGTATTGCCGTTCTGTGCCTCTGAGTTCCTCTTCCACGTCCCAGTACCAATGGCATTATGGGACTTGAAGTCCCCGACATTCGGAATCTTCTTTTTTATCACATATTTCAGTTTTAGTTTTACTGAACTCACTCTGTTTGTAAAACATACCTCTAGATAAGGGATGTAAAGATATTAAAGGTTGCTTCTTGTCTTCACAGTTTAAACCAAAGGAAAGATCATGTTTCTCAGAAGGGAGGGTATTGATGTTCTGATTATTACACTCACCATAATGGCTTTCATTATCAACATTTTGGATACCTATAGGAAAGGGAGTTTGTCTCTGACAACAAGCCGTTAGATATTCTGGGATCATGGTTATCTCATCCTTCAGAGATGATGACTGCTGTGCCTCTCCTAGCGGCACCCTCCTCTTCCCTTGGGGGCCTTCTCCTCCCAGGTGATCCACCCAGCTAATACCACCTCCAGGGTTAGGATCAGGAAGTGTCTGCCTTCACCTGGCCACCTGGGAGGAGACTTTAGGCGAGGATTCTGTGAGGATTCCAGAGGATTCATCAGAACCCTCCTTATGGCAGCATTGTTTAAATGCTCCCTTAATTGCTCAGAGTGTGCTATCATATATGGTATAGTGTTGTTCTGCAGGGATAAGGGACCGGGAAAATGTCTACGGCTGTGTGGGAAGCATCTGTTTTTATCATAAACACTTGCGTCAAGTCTGGATGTCTCCAAATAGGAGCTAAAGTAAAGGCTTTCTTTAAAACTTCAAATGCTTCTGGCTGTTCTGGACCACACACACACACACACATTTCTTGTGCATTCAGAGATAAACAGGATGCACGTGTCGAAGGGTTGACTTTGCCAGATGCCAACATCCCGTACTGTTGTTTGTCCTTCCTTTCCCCTGAAGTGTTGGCACGGTTGGCATCCTGCTATACCTTTGCTTAGAACGGTGGGAGAAAAAGGAGAGGCTGACATCTGGCATCTCTGTTGGAAACCCCAAAACTGACCATTTGCCAAGTGAGTGCAATGCCCCGGCAAGTCCCCATTGCTGGGTGCCGGTAAATTCATAACTCCGGCACAGCTACCGACAGGGTCATAATGACGCCCTATAACACCGAAAGACACTTAAATAAATATATAAAGGTAGTGGGGTAAGGCGTTAAAATGGGTCTGGATGGGGTTGGGGTGGTGTTATAAGGGTAGAAAATCAGTGGGTTTGGGACCACCCACCAAACTAAAAATAATTATACATTCACGGTGCGTCACCCTTTCTCAACTCTCATGCTGGACTTCCTTTGCATCTTGTACTCATGGTGGCCCCGAATCATGCTGTTCCCATCTTCATCTTGTATCCTGGCTTGCAACATTATGTGTTACTACTGACTTCTGCAATTGTATTCGCTCTCCACTCTTGCTTCTCCACTCTTTTTGACTGCGTACTCTCTGTTCTCTCTCTCCTCCTCCTTCTCTCCTCCTCTCCCTTTCTCCCTTTTCCTATCTCCTCCCCTTACTTTCTTCTATACACTTACTTTATCAGAACTATCCCTTGATCTAGTATGATAGCAACGTCTGTCTCCTCACCTCTCCCCTAACTTGCCCCACCCCCCCTCCAGCGCTATCTGAAATGTAGTCAGGCCTAGTACGATAGTCGCTTGTTTTGTTCCCCCCCTCCCTTTCTGCACCCCTCTCCCTCACCTTTTGTTTTTCTCCGGCTCTACCAGAAATGCTGTCAGGCCTAGTACGATAGTCGCCTGTCTGTTTCCATTTCCTGCCCACTCTCCTCCTCCCTTCCTTAACTATGTCTTAGCTCTTGCACTATCTGAAATGTCGTCAGGCCGAGTACGATAGTTAATTTCACATCCTTACTGTTCATGGCCTGTAAGAATGTTGTTGTATTTTCCCTTGTTCCCTCCCTTGCCTTTAAGCGCTTTGAAACTCATTGTGTATAGGCGCTATATAAATAAACTATCATACCATATCATTCAGTGTTTTTCGGTGTTTTGACCACGATCAAATGTACCACTCTGTAATGTCCGTCGGTAAAATCATGTGTGACCGTGAATTCTATATCAAAACCCACTCCGGCAACACTACAACACCTTCTTGCAAAACCTGTAAACCCAAACTTCACATATGGAACTTTTAAAAATACAACAAGGATCCACATAAGTAGCACGTTCCTAGGAAATAGACTGCAGCAGCTAAATTAACTAATGACCCCACAGCCGCAGCATTTTGTGCACGAGTGATAGTAGATCTAAAAGACTCTCTTTTTCCTCCTAACCAATCGTGCCGCTACATCAGCAGCACTGATTATTTATTTTATCATTACAAAATGAGGAGTTTAGCAAACCAGGAATGTGGCCCGCTAGGCTAACTCTCCTAAAATGGCACCCACAGAGGAAGCAGAGCCATTGCAAACAGGCAACATAAGATGTGCGTAATTGAACACAGAATGGGAAAAATGAAGGTGAGACAACTTGTGCGCGAGGCTTTGACTCACTGATCCTACACAGGAAGTGATGTGAGACGGCATCAACCCTTTCAGCTTCCAAACACTACCCCAAGCAATATAATGAAGAGTGTAGGACAGCAAAGCGGGATGGGCCGGTTTGGACAGGAGGTGTAGAGGCCAGAAGAGCTAAGACCTCAGCATCACAGTGAGAAGAATAGAGCTGCCGAGAGATACGGGGTACTTGGACTTCTCCAGTGGCCTCCCACTCCCACAGGTGCGCAGGCGGCCCCGGACTCACTGTGGCAGCGGGCCCAAGAGGTAATCACACTGGTTAAAGAAACACTGGGCTGGCAGGCAAGAATTGGCGTGGAACAAGAAAAACGATGTTTTTGGGAGTGGGAGCCGGGGGGCACACAAAGATGAAGCACAGTCAAACCAGGTCCTTCGGTGCCATCATGGCAGGCCAATGAGATATCAATGATGCGTAATGTCGCGAGGCAAAGCGTGTGGGCAGAGAGCCAGCTTTTGTGAGCAGCCATTCCATGCAGCTGGGCCGCCTCTTCTCATTAGCAGGTGAGCTTGAGCAAGGAAAGTTCGAGAGTTAACCTCTGTGTTACCTTGAGAGAGCAGAGCCGTGATCTGTGATAAGGCATGTGATGGATGATTCCTGACTCTTGCGTATGTGATCTAGACAGGTGGGCCACTGTGTGAGAAAATGACACCAGCTAACCAGAAATGCAAGAGCCCCGACCGTGATGGACAGGCATGTTCGTAGTCAAACACTATAACCATCCAGTTGTGCTAAACTAAAGACATTGGGCCTCATTCCGAATACGGCGCTAACCAATGGCGCTATTAACGCCTTGGTTGATGCCGGACCCGGACCGGCAGCGCCTTGGTGGATGGCGGAATTACCGCCCCATTCCAAGATTGGCGGGGTGGTAATTCCCCATTCACCAAGGCTCTTCCCCATTCCCAAATGAGCCCCCATAGGGCTCAATGGGAATGGGGAAGATGCAAATAACGGTGACCGTTCATTACGGTCACCGTTATTGGCTTGGAGGCCCCTTTGCGCCCTCGACTTTAACACCTGCTCAAAGCAGGCGTTAAGGGCGAGGGCGCAGAGGGAACTCGGAGTATGGCGGTAAGGGAATACCGCCACCGGTCTTGTTACCGGTGGCCGCTATCCCTTACCGCCATACTCGGAATGAGGCCCATTGGGCTTCATTATGTGTGTGTGGCGGTCCAGAAACAAGGCCGGCACCCTTGTTTCCGGACTGCCAGACTACGAGTCTGCCTACCGGGGCTGCTGCGCCCGACAGGTCTGACCCTGCCAGGCGCAGCGGCCCCGGCAGGCAGAGTTGCCATGGAAGCACCAGCACCGTTAGCAACGGTGCTGGTGCTTCCGAGTCCCCATTCCCATGGAGTCCTATGGGACTGGGAATGGGGCCTTAAAAAACCTGCTGCCTGACTTATCCGTTCCACCGGGACTTGTAATGTCCCAGTGGCACCGCAAAGTCACGGGGCGGATCCGGTGTTACGGGGTCGGCGGCAACCCGCAGGTCGCAGCGGCGGGTTATCGCCGACCTCGTAATGAGGTCAATTTCTTCCAAATATTCCTTTTATTAATCATGAGCCATCTGTTAATAGAGGCATCATTCGATCAGACATTTGCTTACACTCATAAGGTACCACTGAAAACAAAGGACTGCACTCAGCCAATTAGGTCAGTACTTCCCCCTTGGGATGTACGATTCGAAACAGACACATGTGTTATGGTAATTCAGTCAGGTCAGGGCCGGCCTTAGGGACAGCAGCGCCCTGGGCGAATTGGTGCCCCTCCTTCCCCGCGCGACCTTGGTCAACAGGGGCGTGTCCACGGAGTGCCACTTTTTTTTTTTTAAACCTCCTTGCTCCGGCAAGGAGGTAATTCTATTAATGGGGTGCGTCAGCCCCCTATTGTTCCTAAATGCGCTCCGCTGCCGCGGGCGCATTGACTAACAATGAGGCGCCTGCCGCCACTATGCCAGCTCGGGGGAGTCTTTCAAGGGCTCCCTCGAGCTGTATTGGTGGGGGGCTAACGGTGCCTTTTGTTGGTGAAGGCACCCGCGGCGGAGGGGCGCATTTGGTGACAAGACATTGAATGCGCCCGCCTGCTGCGCCAGCTCGGGGGAGCCCTTGAAAGACTCCCCTGAGCTGGCATGGCGGGGGGCTAATGACGCCCTGGGGGGGTGCGGCGCCCCGGGCAGTCGCCCGGCTCGCCACCCCCCCTGGCCGGGCCTGAGTCAGGACACAATGAAAAAATACCATTTGATGCAATTCATTTACCAGCCTTCCCTGTCATATTAGAAAGCATAATCTGGGAACTGACTGGTGTGACAATGTCACAGGCAGGGCTGGTCTTTGCATCAGGCTCTGCAGGCAGCCTGACATGCTAGCCTCTAGGGGGCGCCAGTGAGATTCCGGTTCCCGCCACCGTCATGCATTATTGATGCTGGTTTGCTGGCCGCAATCAATGCTGCATCATTTAATTGTATTGTACTAAGTTATGTACCCTAGTACAGTAAGTACTACGTTACTGGTAAGCACCCAAAAAAAAACAAAGTGCTATTCGAGTTGAAATCATCAGTCACTCAGTCTGTGAGAGCACTGCATGATGCTGTCAGTCAGCAGCAGTGCGGGTGGGCGGGGCCAGGACTAGCACACAGTGCACCTGTGGGCTGCAAGCCCTGGATGCTTGATTTTATGATCCTGTTAAAAGAAGCAAGATGTGTTGTTTATCAGTTCCCCGGGCCTGGCTGGCCAGGCCTGGCCACATGTGCCTCCTCCTCAGCGCATGCGCTGCAGTCATGGGGTGATATCTCATTGTCGGGTTGGCTGGGCTGTTCCGTCAGCAGATACATCGGGCGGACAGGACAGCAGGGACCGTCACCGCCTGGACACTCTAGAATGGCGCTATTAATCTAGAGTCTGGGTTAATAACGCCATCGGGCTCGGGACAGGATCAAGGGCCAGGCACAGGAGTGGCAGGTCCAAGAGGACCAGCTCCAGTGAGGGAGGGGCGTGTGCCAAGAGCGACCCTAGCTGGAGCTGGTGGAGGTGGGGACACTGGTGGGGTGAGTGGGGTAGGGTGGATATTTGTGAGATGCGGGTGCCGACATAATGTAATATAAGTGTGTTGTGTGTGTGTGTGTGAGATATCACTGAAAATAAGTCCATCTGTTGCTCTCATAGCCAGGACTGTTTGCGCACGGGCCTGCAATACACAATACAGTGTTTATTGATTGGCTAAGAATAGATTTCGGTTGTAGAGTCCACAGGGGTCCGTGCCTCGCTGCGCCAGTTAAAAGTGGGTGTGGATTCCCTGCCCAGCACGGTTCTGGCAAAGAACACATTGGTTGCTGATGTCCGGATGGCCGAACTTCATTCTGTTTTTGAGCAGTAAACCACACCATCTTTCTTCTTTCATTCTTGAACGTAACGTTCGTCAGTTCTCCTCTGACAGAACGCAATACGTGCATCGTGCAGGATATACCGGAGTGCACGTGATTGCAATTAGGATGGGTTTGCATCCCGTACCTGATTCTGAGAGATCCAGGAAGTGCGATTTTATTCTCTTTTCAAAACCCAGGTGAAACGTGTTTCTTCTTTTGAGAAAAAAGTAATGTAGACTTGTGGGCCTGTGTGCCTTTCCTGTGGTTTTCTTTGTGTGTTGTGGCGCTGCTGTGCATCCCGGTGCGAGGTTCGCACTACCTTAAACATTTTACTGACATGAACACATAAGGCAAGGTGCCGAAACTTGGAGCCTCTCTGCTGGCACCTGACCAGAACTCCATGCATTGCCGTTTGTCGAAGGCGATGAGAAAGAAGCGAGTTTATGGAACACTGGGCATTGCCCCTGGATTGGGGGGGGGCGGCTTTTTGCGGCGCTCATGCTGAGTTCACACGAGACAGTACAAGAAGGTCATGCGTGTCAAGAGTTGTCCGCAGACGTTATCCGTTGAGCACCATGCCAGCACGCGCCAGGGTGCAATTACCTGCGCTGTACACCTGTGCGAAGGCCCCTATCAGCATACAGGCAATCAAGGACTGTGTAATGGCAATGGCACATTATACTACTAATTGGCGTTCCCTTTGTGCCTTTCTGTCCAATTACAAGGCTCGGAAGGAATGTGTCCCGCTTTCACTGCAAAGTGGCATTTCCATAGAGTTTGCTCAATTCACGAGGCTTGGGAAATATTACTGCTCTGGCGACCAGTCGCGTCGCCTCACAGCTCACACATAAGATAGTTACAAAGGGATGCAAACTACCATCACGTAGACCCTAGGGCCCCAACGTGCATTAAGAGAGGGACAGGGGCCACACCGTGTTTAGGCTTTCTGCCAACGAGGTGTTGGCCTTGAGATGTCTCATTTCCCCTGCCTCAGCTCTTGAGATGACGCCTTTCACCTGCCTTAGAACTTGAGATGTCGCCTTTCCCCAGCCTCAGCCCTTGAGATGTCTCCTTTCCCCTGTCTCAGCTCTTGAGATGTCTCATTTCCCCTGGTTTAGACCTTGAGATGTCTCCTTTCACCTGCCTCAGCCCTTGAGATGTCTCCTTTCCCCTGCCTCAGCCCTTGAGATGTCTCATTTCCCCTGCTTCAGCCCTTGAGATGTCTCCTTTCCCTTGCCTCAGCCCTTGAGATGTCTCCTTTCCCTTGCCTCAGCCCTTGAGATGTCTCCTTTCCCCTGCCCCAGCCCTTGAGATGTTTCCTTTCGCCTGCCTTAGCCCTTGAGATGTCGCCTTTCCCCAGCCTCAGCCCTTCAGATGTCTCCTTTCCCCTGTCTCAGCCCTTGAGATGTCTCATTTCCCCTGGTTTAGCCCTTGAGATGTCTCCTTTCCCCTGCCTTAGCCCTTGAGATGTCTCCTTTCCTCTGCCTCAGCCCTTGAAATGTCTCCTTTCCCCTGCATCAGCCCTTGAGATGTCTCCTTCCCCCTGCCTTAGCCCTTGAGAGGTCTCATTTCCCCTACCTGAGCCCTTGAGATGTGTCCTTTCACCTGCCTCAGCCCTTGAGATTACGCCTTTCCCCTGCCTCAGGCCGTGAGATGACACCTTTCCCCTGCCTCAGCCCGTGAGATGACACCGTTCCCCTGCCTCAGCCCGTGAGAGGTCTCATTTCCCCTGCCTTAGCTCTTGAGATGACGCCTTTCACCTGCCTTAGCACTTGAGATGTCGCCTTTCCCCAGCCTCAGCCCTTGAGATGTCTCCTTTCCCCTGTCTCAGCTCTTGAGATGGCTCATTTCCCCTGGTTTAGCCCTTGAGATGTCTCCTTTCACCTGCCTCAGCCCTTGAGATGTCTCCTTTCCCCTGCCTCAGCCCTTGAGATGTCTCATTTCCCCTGCTTCAGCCCTTGAGATGTCTCCTTTCCCTTGCCTCAGCCCTTGAGATGTCTCCTTTCCCCTGCCCCAGCCCTTGAGATGTTTCCTTTCGCCTGCCTTAGCCCTTGAGATGTCGCCTTTCCCCAGCCTCAGCCCTTCAGATGTCTCCTTTCCCCTGTCTCAGCCCTTGAGATGTCTCATTTCCCCTGGTATAGCCCTTGAGATGTCTCCTTTCCCCTGCCTTAGCCCTTGAGATGTCTCCTTTCCTCTGCCTCAGCCCTTGAAATGTCTCCTTTCCCCTGCATCAGCCCTTGAGATGTCTCCTTCCCCCTGCCTTAGCCCTTGAGAGGTCTCATTTCACCTGCCCCAGCCCTTGAAATGTCTCCTTTCCCCTGCATCAGCCCTTGAGGTGTCTCCTTTCCCCTGCCTTGGCTCTTGAGATGTCTCCTTTCCCCTTCCTTAGCCCTTGAGATGTCTCCTTTCCCCTGCCTCAGCCCTTGAGATGTCTCATTTCCCCTGCTTCAGCCCTTGAGATGTCTCCCTTCCCTTGCCTCAGCCCTTGAGATGTCTCCTTTCCCCTGCCCCAGCCCTTGAGATGTTTCCTTTCGCCTGCCTTAGCCCTTGAGATGTCGCCTTTCCCCATCCTCAGCCCTTCAGATGTCTCCTTTCCCCTGTCTCAGCCCTTGAGATGTCTCATTTCCCCTGGTTTAGCCCTTGAGATGTCTCCTTTCTCCTGCCTTAGCCCTTGAGATGTCTCCTTTCCCCTGCATCAGCCCTTGAGATGTCTCCTTCCCCCTGCCTTAGCCCTTGAGAGGTCTCATTTCCCCTACCTCAGCCCTTGAGATGTGTCCTTTCACCTGCCTCAGCCCTTGAGATTACGCCTTTCCCCTGCTTCAGCCCTTGAGAGGTCTCATTTCTCCTGCCTCAGACCTTGAGATGTGTCCTTTCCCCTGCCTTGGCTCTTGAGATGTCTCCTTTCCCCTTCCTTAGCCCTTGAGATGTATCCTTTCCCCTGCCTTAGCCCTCGAGATGACGCCTTACCCCTGCTTCAGCCCTTGAGAGGTCTCATTTCTCCTGCCTCAGACCTTGAGATGTGTCCTTTCCCCTGCCTTGGCTCTTGAGATGTCTCCTTTCCCCTTCCTTAGCCCTTGAGATGTATCCTTTCCCCTGCCTTAGCCCTCGAGATGACGCCTTACCCCTGCTTCAGCCCTTGAGATGTCTCCCTTCCCTTGCCTCAGCCCTTGACATGTCTCCTTTCCCCTGCCCCAGCCCTTGAGATGTTTCCTTTCGCCTGCCTTAGCCCTTGAGATGTCGCCTTTCCCCAGCCTCAGCCCTTCAGACGTCTCCTTTCCCCTGTCTCAGCCCTTGAGATGTCGCCTTTCCCCAGCCTCAGCCCTTCAGATGTCTCCTTTCCCCTGTCTCAGCCCTTGAGATGTCTCATTTCCCCTGGTTTAGCCCTTGAGATGTCTCCTTTCTCCTGCCTTAGCCCTTGAGATGTCTCCTTTCCTCTGCCTCAGTCCTTGAAATGTCTCCTTTCCCCTGCATCAGCCCTTGAGATGTCTCCTTCCCCCTGCCTTAGCCCTTGAGAGGTCTCATTTCCCCTACCTCAGCCCTTGAGATGTGTCCTTTCACCTGCCTCAGCCCTT